>NC_140225.1:15157665-15495165 GCF_951802725.1 Rutilus rutilus
TCTATTTTGATATATTTTAAAATGTAATTTATTACTGTGATAGCAAAGCTAAATTTTCAGCATCATTACTCCAGTCTTCAGTGTCACATGATCCTTCAGAAATCATTCTAATATGCTGATTTGGTGCCTAATTAATATTCTGTATTATTATCATCACAGTTGAAAACTGTTGTTCTGCTTAATATTTTTGTAGAAACTATAATATATATTTTTGAGGACTTTTTGATGAATAGAAAGTTTGAAAGAACAGCATTTATATAAAATAGATTTTTTTGTTTTGTAATAATGTAAACATCTTTACGGTCTCTTTTGATCAATTGAATGCATCATTACTGCATAGAAGTATTAATTTATTTTCTTCTTTTTTTTTTTTTAAACTCACTGACCCCTTTAAGCTATAATGTAAAAGTAAGATCAAATAAAATATACGTCATGTCCATGAATAATAAGAGAGACAATATAATTAGCTATACACTGGGATTCTGATGATCCTGTCTTGGTTTATTTTGTGATAATGAGCGATGACTGTACATACCATATATAGCTACTACTGTACTTCAAATAAAAGAAAATCAGAGGGAATGAATGATAAAGCAAGACATGTAACATGCCATGACTGAATGGACTTAATTCTTCTCCCTATTCCTACTGAAGCCATGGAAGCTAAAACACAATCGATACTCAAGAAAGTAAAACATTCCGGACACTAGGAGGATGATGTAGATACGAGAACAACAAACCTGCTGATGGATTCCCCCTGGTCTTTCCTTCAGGTGTTAGTTAAAAAACAGAGAGAAAAGAGGCAGGATATTAACACTTCACATGAATGACAGAAACTAATAAGGAGACTACAGAAGAGACACAGATGCCTCTGAAATATACTGAGTGATTCATTTTGGGAATGACACACCAATATATTTCACACTGTGTCACACAAAATACAGTTTAAATGTTAAAAAAGGAAATTAAACATAAGTAAGCATCAGCACACACACACACACGTTAAGAGTAGAAAGAAATGGAGAGTCTTTTTAAAGACAGTATAAACAAGCAGCAAACAAGCTGTCATGCAAGCTATGAGCAATGCACAGTCAAGCTGACTAAGACGAGCGCTAGCAGAGGGACAGCTGTGTTATCAAGGGCTGTTTAGTATGTAATTACTCAAGAAATTGGCCTTAATACAACAGAACACCCATTTGTCAGAGCATTGCCGTGTGTCTGTCTTCAGGTGTCTGTCCACAAACTGTCCTGGCTTCTGTGTGATGTGATTTATCTATTCTGGGCAACGAAATTTCAGTTAGCCACAGGATCTACAGAAGGAAGCAGGTGTGAGTCTGTGGCTCTCATCCAAACTGAAACTTTGACGCTTCAGTTGTACAGAAGGCTTGTGTTCCTAGTAAAAAACTGAATCTTGCTGTACATATGGCTGTGAAGTATTTCAGTAACTGTACTTCATTAAGAATTATTTGGGTAATTTGTATTAACTAAAGTTTACAATTATTTAATATCATGAAGAAATGTCTCATCAGTCACCACCACAGTCTTTGACCTAAAGCAAAGCATTATAGTTATAACTGTTGTCAAAGACTGACAAACTTGATTTGAGTGTGTGATACAATGAACACGAGAATGAATATATTTCCGTCTGTAAACAACACTATTCCAATGTCAAAATACTATAAAATCATCTGATTCTGAAATTTAAGTTTAAAAATTTCAAGTAACGTATTGTTCTTTGTTTTTAATAACTGAAAATGTTACCATTTAGAATAGTTTTTATTAATGAAAACCAAGTATCTACATCTACAGTTTGGTAATTTCAGCAATCTATGGAAACACCATGGAATAAAATATCTCACATCTCACTATTCAGACTTCAAAACTGCACGTTTCTGATGTCATATACTGCAATTAAAAGTTAGAATCTCACAATTTTGAACCAACCCTTAAAAGATATATAAACTATAAGACAGTGTTCTTCAACCCTACTCCTGAAGGACCCCCAACATTGCAAGTTTTCTTTGTCTCCCTAATCAAACACACCTGATTCAATTCATCAGCTCATTATCACATGGGTTAATGAGCTGATGAGTTGAATCAGGTGTGTTTGATTAGGGAGACAAAGAAAACGTGCAGTGTTGGAGGTCCTTCAGGAGCAGGGTTGAAGAACACTTCTCTAAGAGATATAAAAAAAATCTTACATATAAACTCAGAATTCTGAAAAATAAGCCTGAATTGCGAGATATAAACTCACAGTTCTAAGAAAAAAGTCTGAATTGCGAGATAACTCCAAATTGTGAGATCTAAACACATGAAGTGAGAAATAAAGTCATAACTGTGTTATAATGCAATTCGAATCGCAAGATATAAGCTCAAATAAAGAATTGTGAGATTAAAAACACAATTGCCTATTATTTTTTTTGCATTCAGTGGCAGAAACTGCTTCAACAGCAATACATTTCAAAAGCTGAGAAATAAGTTTATTTTCCACTTTGAAATATTATTTTTAAGTTTTGACAAAGTAACCATGCTTAACTTGGTATCATTTCTATGTATTTTTGACACCTGGCCATGTGCCTTTGCTCAGTGACTTAATGAGTTTTTTAAAAAAGCTTGGATATCTAACGAGACTACGGTAGGGTACACAGGAGATGATTATGCTTAGGAAGAGAGACAGATTGAGTGAAAACAGTTTATTTGCTGAGGGAAGTGGGAAAATGAGAGCTACAGAAGCACTGACACCAAATACGACACCAGCTGCCAGAGTTGTACCTACTTTGTAGGGCTGCAGGTATGCAACGCCTTCAAATGAGGCTTCCAGGTAGCAATGGAAACCGAGTTCTCATCAGCCGCATAGCTACGCCACACACACTACGTGCAGAATATACAAAACCAGAAAAATAGAGAGGGAAATGAAGAGAGTAGAAAATAAAAAGATAAATACACAAGGCCAGGAAAAAGCAGGGATTGGAAAAAAAAGGAGAACAACAAAAGGAAAAAAAAAGATTAGTAACAACCGGTTCATGTAAGCGCTCTTCCATCAGTTCACTGCATAGATACATGCCTTTGAGGAGGGAGAACACTTTTATAGAACAGCCATGTGGCACTCAGGTATGTTCTGGAGAGGTCTGTGGAGTAGAGACGCCACGCAGCCTGGTGCAGGAGACAGACACACACACACACACACACACGGGGACACAGGTGGAGAAAGACAATAGCATGGTGAGGGAACAGCCAGTGAATCACTGATTGGGCTCAAGACATTTCTTCAAACCACTGATTTCATTTTGTTCAAAATGCTAGTATTTGGTATGTCTCTCTTTTGCTTTAATAACAGCAGCACTTGAGCTGCATGAACTTCACAAGTTTATGTAAAACCTGATAATCATATTCTGCAGAATTATTTGAGAATGATCCGAAGAGCATCTTGAGCTTCAATGGAATCTGTCCAGAGAGTCACATGATCATAATCTCACTAATTTGCTAAATATTTTTTATTCATTTTATGTCATAATGTTTCATTGTTTCAATTTTCTAAAATACTAACACTTATTTCCAAGATTAAATTACAGTATACTTTGAATTCCAGATTTGTGAGGTTTTTGGACTCCCTTATAATTAAAATAAATTGCGAACGTAAATTTCACATGTCCAAAATGAGAGTGGATTAATGTTGAATAAATGTCTTGGTGGCACACACAACATTAAAACAGCCAGGGGACTTAAAAGTGATGTGGTGAATGAAAAGAGGCATACATTATTCAGTGAAAAGAGTTTGTATGCAAATATGTGTTTATAAAGCACAATCCTTTTAAAATAAAACTAATTTTTACCTTAACAAGTGCAAACCTTTGTTTGTGGCCTCATATGTGTTAATATGTCATATGTTTATGTTTATGTTAACGCGTCTGTGCAAAATAAAGTATATATATGCATAGTGCGGCCTCTTTCCCACTTTCTCTAATTATCTAGGCCAGCACTCTTAAAGTTGACAAGTATACACATTGAGTGAAGCCTGCTCCTATCCACATTTACTTATATGTTTATGTGTGGCCATCTGGCTTTAAAATATACTCAGCATTATTTCAATCTAAACAGAATTACATAATATGTATTATCAATATTTGGATAAATAATAATAAAATAAAATTCGGCATTAAACCCTGCTTGCATTTAATTTCTTCTGAATTTGTGATGTATATAAGTGAACTGAAAAAAATGTGGGTGCAATTTATTCATTGGAAATTAGAACGATTATTAGAATGAAGCAAGACTTGAATGCGAATTTAAGAAAACAATACCTAAATTGTTATCTGACTACATTATCCAATCATGACCTAAGTGACGCCAGTATAATGGAAAATGGTTGCTAGGGAAGAAGTCATTTTCATTAAAAATTACAAAGACAAAAAAAATAATTCTAATAATGTGAACTGGTGAATCATTCACAATAAAACCAGGAATATGCATTACGAAAGTTATTGTTTCATGCTGACTTATAATAATGTGATAATGGTAATAAGTAATGTGTGTTACTTATGACTTATAATAAGTTGTATGTGTTGAGATGAGTAACTGCGTTAAAAAACAATAAGCAAGAAACAGAGGACGTGTTGTGAAAAGGAAAAACATCACAAGAGTGAAAGACTGAAGAAGGTGCTCTCAAATTGCGTGACAGGAGTGAGGAGGGAGGGGATATTTTCCATCATTCTGTACAAAAATGTCAGTAAAGAGAAAACAGCAATCGTAACATGCAGGAAAGAATCCAAACCCAGACATAGCTGACAGTCATACTCCACAGATCATAATTAAGATATATATTCATGGGTTATATAAAGACCTGAAGTGATTTAAGAGAGGGTGAGAGAGCACAAATGATGAGAAATGATGCACCGATGCAGTCCCTGCAACATTACACCTTAAAGAATACACCATGGTCAAAATACACAATTACTGACAACAGTAATTGAAGCTGGATGGTTGGATGCCAACTGAAAGGCCTTTGGAAAAAGAAAAGAAAATTAAAGTCAGGGTTAAAGACAGAGCAGGAAGAGAGACAAAATAAACATAAGGACCAGTGTATATACAGTATGAGATCTTCTCTGTCTGCAATATCAGAAAACAATCTGGAGAAAGAAAAGGGGTCATGGTGGTTAAAATAGTTGAGAAATTGCTTGTGGGTTTTCGACAGCAGCCAAAAGGAAGTAACTCATTTCTATAATATTACAGGACCTTCATTTTTTGTAGATATGTGTGTGTGTGTATGTGCACATTTTCCTGGAGTAAATCTGTTTCTCCTGCTAGAGGAGAAGGATGCACCTTCCATTAGGAAGAGCTATTGTCCTCAGGGAGGCCCTTGCTCAGAATTCCTTCCGTGGAAACACATCATAAATATCGGCAAGTGTTTCCTTTGGCTCTGATGGAAGATAATAGTCCCCATGTAATCAATGCTCGTGTAATAGTTCGTTTTCTCTTCTTTTGTTTTAAAAAAATTAACATGGTTCACTACAAAAACAATCCTTATTAATCAGTATTTTTGTCTTGCTGTCTGGTAAAATATCTAAGTATCCCTCGAATATCTAAACATATACAGTAACATAAAATTGCATAAGATATGCAGATAGAAACTATTTGTAACTATTACTATTATTATTTGTTTATGAAAAAAAAAATATTTACTTGAAAAGCAAAATCATATCAAAAGCATAAGATATGCAGATAGTAAATATATATTTTTATATTATTATTATTATCATTATGATAATATTTAGATGTTTTAACTGGAAAAGAAGTCAAATAAAAGAAAATGATTTTAATTTTGTAATTAACCGTGTTTTTTTGTGAATTATTCATTTCAAACTGTCACATCAAACAATTTAAATGCCAGAGAGTCATTGTCTTCCATATGTTCCTTTATCAAATTTGCAGGCATGAAATGATATTGATATATTAACATGGTAACTGTGTGCAGTGTATGAGTACATTGCAGTGAAACTGACCTTTGAGCATCAGAATCAAGATAGGGCAGATCATACATATAGAAGAAATCTGGCCAAGTTCTTTTTGGTTTTAGAGTTGAGCATTAGCTCATGCAGTAGCACTGAAAGGTTTATACTTTTTTTTTAAAGGGGTCATATAATGCCATTTTTGTACAAGCTAATATGATTCTTTAGGGTCTAAATTAAAAGTTTGTAATATACTTTAATTAAAAATTCTCATTAGTATTGTAAGAAAACACTAATTTTACCTGGTCAAAAACAGCTCTGTTTTCAGCACGCCGTTTAAGTGCATGTGTCTTTAAATGATAATGAGCTTTGCTCACCCCGCCCCTCTGTTCTGTGCGTACACCGTTTTTAATAATAACACAATTACCATAACGCGTTGTTCATAAACGTGGGATTATGAATTATATTGAGAACGTCGTACATAGAAAACATGCCATAATGTCCCCTTAGTGTAAATAGCCGCATTCATCGCGAAGCGTGCAGCAAGCGATTTGCAAAGATTAATATAAATATTACTATAAAGGTTAATAAAACTTTACACTCACTTCTATAAAGGGAACCTTCTGGAGGTGCAGCAGGAACACGAATAGTTGGTACTGATCCTTTTTTCAGGAGCAGCTTCTTAGCAAAACCAGCTTTATACTGACCTCGTTTGTAAAGCAGTCTGGTGTGGGAAATGATTCGTGCAAACATGAAAGCATTGACGTTGATCGTGGGGAATATTCCCTTCGAAAACAAAACTCAGTCACTGCGTCTTCAGCGGTTCGGATTTAGGAACATCAAAATGACTGCTGTGTTCCTTATTACACCCAAGAACAGAACACCAAAATCGCTTTGACGCCATTCTGCTCAAAGACAGTGCTCCAGCGTATCAACAATGACCGCGCCGGTCCGCGCGGACTATGATTGACAGCTCGCTCACGAGCGAGGGTGGGTCTGTGTTGAAACGCTGCTGTCAATCAACAATCGTGGGAGGGGCGTCGATTTTGTGACGTCACAAAATCAAACGGCTTGATTTGAGATGGGGGAAAACATATAAGAAGATTAAAAAAAAAAACACTGGATGGATTTTTATCATTTTATGATGGTTGTGTACAGGCACTGCCAACACACATTTCAGTACAATCAACTTGTAAAAGTGCATGTACCATTATATGACCCCTTTAAATGCTAATGAAGCAGCATGTGATGAGTTACTTCCAATCAGAATGTCTGACTGATCAAGTGTTTCAAATGAGGTGAGCTTACCTGTATGAGGCTGGCTGCTGGGTTTCTCCTCTTTTCAAAGTGCTTCTGTCTGTGCTGCTCTTGGACCTTTAGAGCAAAGCCAGAGCCAAGAATACCCTACACCCACATCCACCCACAGAAAGAAAACAAACGTCACCTATTACTAAGGTTCAATCCGCTGATTTGGACTAAGAGAGACTGCGAGTGTGCAGCACACATTTGTGAGCCGAGAATTACAGAACAATTGACGAAAGTGAGTCAGACAGGCCGCTGAGGGGCTTTACAGGCACACACACTGTGCGTTCTCAAACACATCATAAAAATCATCACAGTACAAACAGCCTGCCTGGGCTCACAAAAATGCTATTAGTGATTTCAAATTTTCTCCTAAAAGACCACAAATCCCCTATCGCTCATAAGTGAGATCACTTAAAGAGTCAGGATAAGAAAGGTCTCATGAAATAACACCTAACCTAATGCTTAACCTCAGAACAATTTAATCGCTTGCTTGTTAATTTATTTATTTATTTTTTAAAGGAACAGCTCATCCAAAAATGAAAATTCTTTTGAAACCCACATGACTATTTCTTTCTGTGGAACACAAAACGAGCTCTTTATATCCGAAAGAAAGCGAATAGTGACCAGGTTTTCAGATTTTTTTTGTGAACAACGTCTTAAAGTAGGCACGAAAATTGTGTTTTCTTCCCTACTGTGTCATATATTCCAGAGTGAATTGACTTTTCAAACGAGAAGAAATGTAGAGAGGGACTTGATTTTGTCCATCAAGAATTGATCAGATTGTTGTTTGCTAATTCCTGCAATGTTTATGTAAGTGACGGGTAGCTGGAGGGGAAGGATTACGTTTACGGGTGGTCCTTGAGATATGTGCTCGCCGGAGACTGCTGCGCCCTGAAGTACACGAGGTGTCAGAGTTGGCAGAACGGTCCCCTGCCGGAATATAAGGATTATATTCAACCCTTGTGCCAGTGCATGTTATCAAAGAAGAGATGTCATTGGGGTCGTTAAAGCTAGGGTAGGCAATGTTACATTACAGCTCTTTAAGTTGTTTGCTTTCATTATTGTTGTTATGTACACACTAAGTTATTATATGACTTTAAAAGACTTGGGGCCCTATCTTACACCCGGCGCAATGCAGTGCCAAGCGCGACGCAAGTGTCTTTTGCTCGTTTCAGTCCGACACAGTTATAATTTTCACATCCTGCGCCATGTTGTTTAAATAGCAAATGCATTTGAACGCCCATTTGTGCGCCCATCGGCGTGCTGGTCTGAAAACGAGGTGTGTTCTGGCACATTGCTGGTGCGTTGCTAATTTGAGGCAACAGAAATAGACAGTGCTCATTAAATAACCAAAAAAATATCGCAATATTTTTTTGGTTATTTAATGAGCGCGTTAGTAATGTGCGCCTATAGGCAGGTCCAAAACGCGCATTCACTCTGCTTATTAAACACACAGGGACGCACAGCAGCACACAAACATGCCAAATATTTAAAATAAAAGGATTACAATATAAAAGATTATTATTGTGTACATAAAGATATGGTGGAATCCGGCTTGTGCCATAGATGGTCTGCTTGCGCACTTTTACCTCGCGCACGAGCAGTTCTGTTTGTGATCTGGAGACGTGTTTGGTCTTTCCACTATCAAATTCCGTCATGTAAATAGCGAATCTGCAATGGCACAAGCACAACTGGCATTTAAAGGGAATGGGAAATGAGACTCTGATTGGTTTAACGCATGTAAATCCCAAAACACACCCATTACTCATTATGAGAATAGGGACAACCCTTTTAGACCATGCGCCTGGCGCGCCTACCATTTTTCCCGTCGTTAAACTAGAAAAAGTGGATTCGGACATGTCCTAAGTGAACTTGCGCTGTGCGGTTTAGACCATGCTATTAGATCGTTAAAATAGGGCCCTTGAAGTCATGACATTAAAGTCATACTTCCATAATGTTTTTTGACATTGGCTTTTTATATGGAAGAAAGCAATGTTTTGTGTTTCATAAAAGCAAATCAATTGGGTTTTTGAAGAACATAAATGTAAATGACGTCAGAATTTTCATTTTTGAATATACACTATACTTTTCATTTCTATTTTTATACACCCATTGTAATATAAAGCACTGTTTTTCAGAATACACTCGCGCTGCGTCGATTGACGCTAAGGGAACGCTTCACCTGATGACGTATTGAAGCACATGTAAAATCAGTCCAATGGTGTGACGGAACTTCAGAGGCAGGTGACGTCATGAACCAGGAAACTATAAAGCCTGCCTAAAACAGAGTGTCTTCTGTGTCTTCAGTAGTGCTCATTGTGAAACTGTCCTTGTCATATTTGGTGTTGTTTTGTCTTTATATCTAATATATATATATATATATATATATATATATATATATATATATATATATATATATATATATATATATATATAAGTCATGACAAGCAAGCAGCAGTTCAGGATGTGTACACATATTCTTTGTGTAGCTTGTTTGGGTGAGGAGCATGCACAGTCAGCACTCGGGGTGCTGGCTGTGAGCACTGTGATGTGCTTCCAATGCGGACACTCCGATCCCGCCTGCCGTTCTTTAGCGAGGACACTCAGGCTTGCATTCCCCATGGCTCTGGTCCCGCTGCTGCCGAGGCACAGTGGCGATCCCAGACATGGGGTTCGCAAATGGATCTATCAGCGGGGTTAGAGACAGCCTTATATCTGCCTTCACCTGATAGAACCAGTTCCTTCTCTCAGTGTTTGGAAGCACGCGCTGCGGTTCCTTCCACCCCGATTGAGGTACAGACACTGTAACTATCTAGTTCTGAGGAGGAGTCACTGAGAAGCATCTGTGGCTCAATCTGAATAATATCAAAGAAAAGGACAAGAATTTTCTTATGGATGCACCCGTCACCTTCTGGCTTCGAGTCGTCGAGAGGTTCCAGGAGGCAGTCAAGCAGGCAGCTGCTTTCCAGAAGCTTCTCCCCCGTCGCTCTCATGTCTCCGGGGCTGCTGGATCCGCCCCAAACTTCAAAAGCCAGCTCTTCACACCGTGCCACCCAGAAGCAGAGTGTTGCCTCCCGTGCTCCCCCCACAGAAAGGCTGGGGACAGGGAGGGCGCTCTCACCCGCAGTCTTCGAAGGGAAAGACGGATCTGAGGACCGTCATTATCTCTAAGAAGGCTGCGGGAAAGAGGTCCTGACGACCGAGGGCTCAGGCCAGTGAGGGCAGTCCCCCCCGAAACGGAACAGTCAACACCACAGCGGTCTCCAGCGAGCACATATCTCAAGGACCACCCGGAAACGTAGTGGCCTTGGGATGCCCGCCCCCTCCGAGGAGGGCTCCAGAGCAGTCAGTTCGGTCGTTCACTGCCGGTTCGTCGTTACAGGGCGTCGGGCTGATTGCACAACAAAATCCAGAAGCCAGTCTCGAGAGGCTGGTACCACTAGTAGAATTTTTGGCAGCGTGGAAGCTACTGCCAAATGTTTCTCGTTGGGTCCTACAGACCATAGAAAAAGGGTATCAAATAGAGTTCGGGTCTCGCCCACCCAGGTTTATGGGGGTCCTATCCTCCGTGGTGGGTCCTGAGCAGGTTCTGGTAATGGAACAAGAAGTGGAAACCCTGTTGGAGAAAGGGACAATAGAATATGTACCTCACTCCAACAGGGAAAACGGGTTCTACAGCCGGTATTTCATAGTTCCAAAGAAGGATGGTGGGTTGCGTCCCATTTTGGATCTTCAAGTGCTAAACAAGTCTGTCATGCAACTATAGTTCAAAATGTTAACACTGAGACAAATCGTGCCACAGATCAGATCTTAGGACTGGTTTGTCATAATAGATCTCAAGGATGCGTACTTCCATGTGTCCATCCTTCCATATCACAGGAAGTTCCTCAAGTTCATGAGGTTCGATTGCGGCAGCAAAGCTTACCAATATCGAGTTCTTATGTTCGGCCTAGCACTATCACCCCGCACTTTCATGAAATGCGTAAATGCAGCTCTGGTGCCTCTGTGCCTGCAGGGTATTCACATCATGAACTACATCGACGATTGGTTGATTCTGGCTCAGTCGCATCAGTTGGCAGTTCGGCATCGAGATGTCGTTCTCTCCCACATGAAAGAGTTGGGGTTACGGTTAAACGCCAAAAAGTGTGTGCTTTCTCCGCTACAGAGGACCACTTCTCTAGGCGTGGTGTGGGACTCAATGTTGATGCAGGCACGCCTGTCACCGGCACGCATAGAGTCTATCCTTTCAGCTGTGAAAAGAATAAAGCTAGGCCAGTCACTCACTGTCAAACAGTTTCAGACGCTGTTGGGTCTAATGGCAGCAGTGTCCAACATGATACCTTTTTGACTGTTGTACATGAGACCCCTGCAGTGGTGGCTCAGGACCAAAGGGTTTTCCCCGGGGGTCAACCCCTTTCGCATGATCAGGGTTATGCGGCGATGCTTACATGCCCTGGTTATGTTGAAAAAACCTTGGTTCCTGTCCCAGGGTCCCGTGTTGGGAGCTTCTTGTCGTCGCAAGATGCTAACGACAGATGCCTCTCTCACAGGTTGGGGAGCGATCCTAGAAGGATGCTCGACTCGGGGTCTGTAGAGGGACCACCATCTCTCATCCAGAACTGTGGAACCTGTGGGCTTGGCCTCTGAGAGGGCCTAGCTCATAGGGACAGGTTTCTCTGGTTGTAGAGACCATTCTACATTCCAGAGTTCCCTCCACGAGGAAACTTTATGCCTTGAAGTGGACTTTTTTCACTTCATGGTGTAATGACCGTCAGTTGGACCCAGTTAACTGCCAGGTTGGTACAGTGCTGGAGTTCCTGCAGGAGCGGTTCACTGCAGGTCTATCTCTGTCCACTTTGAAGGTTTATGTGGCGGCCATAGGTGCTTACCACATTCCTTTGGGTGGAATGTCTTTGGGTAAAGATCCGTTGGTATCTCGGTACTTTGAAGCTGAGGCCGGCAGCTCGTACCAGGGTGCCGACATGGGATCTGGCCATTGTCTTTCAAGGCCTTTCCCTGGCTCCCTTCGAGCCACTGGAGGAGGTTCCGGCTAAGTTCCTGACCCTAAAAGCTTTGTTCCTCCTCGCTATCAAGTCTCTTAAAAGGATTTGCAAGTACTGTCCGTGCTTGGAATTTGCACCTGGCATGGTTAAAGTGTTCATTCATCCTAGACCAGCTTATGTTCCAAAGGTCCCCACTAATGTAGCCAGGATTTATCATGCTGCAGGCCTTTTGTCCTCCTCCCTTCCAGAACTCGGACTAGGAAAATAATAATTTGCTATGGCCAGTCAGGGCGCTAGATGCCTATGTCCACAGAGCTGCCCAGTGGCGTAAATCTGAACAGTTGTTCGTATGTTTTGGGCCCCCTAACAAAGGGTTCCCTGCATCTAAGCAGAGAACGAGCAAGTGGGTGGTTGAGGCTATCTAACTTGCTTATGAATCGGTCAGACAGCCTTCACCTATAGCTGTCCGTTCCCATTCTACTAGGAGTATGGTGGCCTCCAAGGCCGTTATAACAGGAGTTGCTCTCCAAGATGTTTGTGATGCGGCAGGTTGGTCCTCACCACACACATTTGCAAGGTTCTACTCTTTGAACTTGGACTCTACACCCAAGAGGGAACTAGACGCTGCGTCACCTTGCCATTTCTCCTACGTGCCTGTCAGCGACTATTTCAGGGTTTTATGAAGCTAGCGCGGCTCTGTTTTGGGCAGGTTTTATAGTTTCCTGGTTCATGACGTCACCCACCTCTGACGTTCCATCACACCACTGGACTGATTTTAAATGTGCTTCAAGACGTCATCACGCAAAGCGTTCCCTTAGCGTCAATCGACGCATAACCGAGGCATTTTTAGGTTACTCACAGCAGGCAAGGCGAAGAACGAGATGCCCAGCAAGGCAAAACCTGCAGATAGAAGCCGTCCGGTCCAAGTCTGTGGAGTCTTATCCCCATATCCAATGGTGGTGAGAGTGATCTGAAAAAAAAAATTTGTGTTTAAAAGTCTAGGGTCATATTGTTAAGCATAAAATTTTGACTTCCCACAGGCAGACAGCATTGAAATATACGTCTGGTTGCAGGACGGAAGTGTACTTTTAACACTCCACATATCATGTTGGAGATTGCCCCACTGAAAACTGGTGGATTATATTATTGACCGCTGCAGAACTCTGGTCAGGGAGTCAGAGTCATCAGATAGTTTAGTCGTTTATTGCACAAGAGTGACCATATACACATAAGTGTACTTGAGGTAGTTTCTGAAATAAAAAATATAACAGAAATAAATATTCACTGTCTAAAAATTATTCAACAACTTAAGAGACTGCAAACTCAAATATGAACATCTTTGTAAAGTGCACTGATACATGAAATATAAATCGAGAAATATATTAGTATGAGCCTGTAATAACAAACTGCATAATGCAATGAAATTGACAAACACCAAAATGGATTATAGAAATTGGACTGTCTCATTAATACAGGCAGTAATAAATGACAACCAGTGAAAGATATTATCCATGGAGAAGTTCACTTCAAGGTAATAACTAGTAAACATGAACAATACGAGCCGCGATGCTAGCGGGATAATACGCTCGTTAAGCAGGATCAAATTACACTAAGAAAGATCGCTAAACGTCAATTACACCACAAACATGTTCTAATTTAGCACAGTTGGGATACAGTGACAATCTGTTATTAACAATATACATAGAAGGAAAACTTACTTTGTCATAAACTTTCTCTTGCACATAAACACTGCACATGAATGCGTGCACGCGATATGATAGCTCAACTGGAGTAGCTTAGTGAATAGGCAATTACGCTGAGTCCGTGCGTGCTGAGAACACTTCACAACGTTATTTGCGTACAACGCAACTTAAAATATCACACACGTAACCAACTTAATATTTAAAGGGACAGAATTCACAACATATCACCTTCACCCATGTATGAGGAGAAGTAGTAACCTCTCACACTCTGACTCAATCTACATAATGACCAAACATAGATCGAATCCTGACCAAGTTGCATTGGAAAATCAAAGGCCACCAAACATGCACTAAATTCTGTCTGTTATGCCATACTAAACAGCCATAAACACCAAAGCTAAACCAAGCTGTATTCTAAAGTTACGGCCACACAGACGCACGGTATTACATCCATCTTTCAGCAAGAGAAATACTTTGGTGGCTTGTCATAAAAAAAGATCAGTCTAACATCTCGCACTCCTTTCCACACTCATAAGTGAGCGCTTTGGATTTTTGCAGGCAGGGGATACTTAAACAAAGGCCCGGCCAAAGCAAATTCAACACATCCAGTAAAAGTGAGTGATTTGTCAAATGCAAAGAGCACTGCTGCCTTTCACAGCACATTGAGGCAAAGAGTAGGAGTGAGGGAGCTCACACACAAAGCCAGACTCCCGTTCTCCTGTTTTCCTCCTCGGAAGCCTGCCTGTCAGCTCCAGACGCTGGCTTGGGCTCAACCCAGTGTAAATACTGTGTGGCAGCTTAATATTGGCCCACTGCTGGTTTGTCTCTGCATCTGAGCTCTACAGCAGAAGACTATACCCTCAACTGACCTCACAACTCTTTGAAACAGCTCCATTTGTGCTTGGTAGGAGTAGGAAATTACATGCATTGATTTGTTAAGTCAGCTGGTGAGGAACCATGACCAGTCCTGCTGTGTGTACCACAACAACTAAACCCTGTCACGGCCAATGGTTGTAACTCATTTATTGATTAATGCATAAAATACAGTGAGACACTGGCAATGCATATAAATGAGCATCCTAAAACCACACTGTGAGGATGGATTCTATATAGATATTATATAGATATGAAAAAGGTGTCCACTTTTGTGTCCACTTCAAGGAAAATTTGCACAAATACGGTTGAGGAAGAGCTAAAGGATGACATTAAGGCATTTAAAGTAGACTTACCGTACCCCACCAAAGAGCATCGGCGTAGGTGGCAAACTGTTTGTTAAATTCTTTCTCTACCAAGTAGACCAAGAATGAAGAAAAGATCAGCACCAAGAAGCCAATGTACCAGGCGGTCACAAGTTCCTGGAACAAATATCACAATATTAAACATCCAACAAATAGAGAGATATCTACAAACATATGAATATTTCCTGCAGAAACATAATTATTAACCTTCAATTCAATTAGTTTTTAAACATTTCTTGTTTTAAAGAGGTTGCGATCTGTTCAAGTTAAAGGATCAGCTAAATCAGCTGAGCATCAGAATGGGAGACCAGTTTAAACCAGATAATACCAGCATGGCCAGGCTTATACAGTCATTTAAAACTTTTTTTTATATTTCTGGTTTTAAAGAGATTGTCAGCTGGTTAGGTTGGCCAGCTTGTTAACAAGTTAACAAATCAGCTAAAGAAACAGGCAGGAGGACCAGTTTAATCCAGGCTGAATTAGCAAAGACAAGCAAACCAGGTTGGTTTAGGCTGTTTTTTGTTTTGTTTAGTTTTTTTGGTTTGATCAGAGATGTCAGGAAAATGTAAACGCTTAAGCCTGAGAGGAGATAGAAATAAGTAACTCTGCTATTATATCGACCATAATGATTCATTGCGGGGACCCCTAATCTCTCCACTAAATGGCGGGTAACTGAGGACTGAGGAAGCTTGTGGTTTGGCTGCAGCCTGTGGATGGAGTTTCAGTCCAAGCGGTGCTGGAAAGAAAGGTTGATTGTGGGGTCACATGTCTGCCTCGACATGAAAACTCACACGCAATGTCATGACCTGAGCTCATTTACTAATTTTTGCCATCAAATAATATTCAGTATACCTTGCTGTGAGCGTAGACTACAGATCCAAGCAGTTTCCAGGTACCGCCTCGCCTGTCCATACGCACCATGCGCAGGATCTGCAAAAAACGCAGACTGCGAAGTGCAGACGTGGCAAAAATATTGCCCTGGCTACCAGCTGAAACCACTGCGATGGATGCAATGAGCACAATAATGTCTGAAACACAAAAAAGAGAGAGAGAGAAAAGATTCAGTGATAATTTGTACAAGCTTACACCTATAGAACAATATAAATATATTGATAATTGGACTAGGACTAGGACCACCCACCACCCATTTCAAAAGCACCAAAGCCCTTTTACCTATAAACTAAGCTTGCTTTCTCAGTAGCACTCAGATATCAGGGACAGAGATATTACAAAAATTAGGCTGTTTCACTTGTCTGTTATGTTGTTTTCCCTGAGTGGGGCCAAGAGAGAGCAGGGAAGCCACAGCCTAACAGAACAGCATATCTAATGCTCTGCTGCACTCTGAAAAACCTCTCTAGATTAACCAGGGTTAGGGATAATATTGTTCTTTACTCAAATCACCTCCGTCATATTTTCCTTCTGAATGTTACACTTGAGGTTTGACATAAGATTGTTCTTGTGTCACACATTCTGAAAGTGGCCTCCTAAAAGTCTGTTATTTGAAATTTGAATCTCACAATGTTTGAAGGTTGCTACATGGTGAAAATGGAACATTGAGGAACACAAACAGATGGGAATGAAAGCAGCTGTTTAGGGTCCTTGTGAACAATAGCCATTCTAAAATATAGAAAAAAAAAAAAATCATGACCAATAGAGAAACTACGAAAATCATAATCATGGTCATCTGAATCAGGCTTGAATTGTTTTGAAATTGGGGGGTTATGGTAAGGGGCGTGACATTGGCAAAGCTTAGCGCGTGTTCGGGAAATCACAACACACTGGGCCAGCTAACCAATCACAGCACATTTCGAGTTTCGGAAGGAGGGGCTTCATCGAAACAGGAACTACATGGTGCGTTTGAGTCAGTTTTTAACAATCAAGCATGAAAGCATATTCTAGTACACCCCATAAATCAGGTCACTGCCAGAATGTTTCTCAATTAATTAGTTGTTTAAACCTATTTATTTTTTTAACCACTGAAATGTTTTAATAGTTGCTGTGTTGCCATGAAAAAGTGCTGCATGAAGTTGAAGATGAATATATTTATATTAGTGTGCAAAGAGAACAAACAACAGAGGATGTGGTTAATTATCACATAAAGTCAGTGAGCTTCATTAAGGGTCTGTCGGTGTATATAATATGCAAAGAACTTTACACAATTTCTAATGGGACATTAGAAGACAGAGAGGGGAAATTGTTTCCTTTTTCTTTCTGTTTCATAATTCAGAGTTAGCAGAGTGCTGATGGGGTTCTGATGGGACATATTCACACAGGAGCCTAAATTACCCTCATACAACACAATACCACATATACCCCACTAGTGTAATAAATATAAATAGCACTGTTTACTTATTGCCTGTAATCCTTCATTGGCAGTTATTGCTCGTTTTCCTTTAAGAGGGAATTCAAAAAGAACTCTTTCATTATGTATGTTTGAGTCAGTCATCAATTCTGGGCAGAGATGTTATCATTAGCCTATCGAGCATCCGCCAACATCCACACCAATACAGCAGATCCATCACCCTCTACAAACACACATACACGGGTGGAGAGCACACTCACAGAACACGTTTTTTATCTTACCAATGACACAGAATGGTTTTCTAGCAAAGCGCAGTCGTCCTTGCCATCCCCTGTAACGACAGCAGCATCCAGCTGACCAGATGCGAATGATGTACTCCAGACCGAATACAACAATCATCACAAACTCCTGCAAATCAGAAAAAGACCTTTCATGACATCAGATGCACCTCTTAATGGATACAATTAATACAATATGGCAATGGATTAAAACTATCTCACAAAAAATAAGTACAGAATATGCTTATTGTATATATGCTATGGGGACATTCCATAGACATAATGATTTTTACACCTTCTATCCCCTACCCCTAAACCTACCCATCACAGAAAACTTTCTGCATTTTTACATTTTCAAAAAACATCACTATGTATGATTTATAAGCTCTTTACTTCATGGGGATCAAAAAATGTCCCCACAAGGACAAGAATTTTGGATATTGCTAACTTTGTGAGGGCATTTTGTCCCCATAACGTAGGGTTTACCAGGACCATATACAACCTGGTTCACACAGGAGTCTAGCTACTGTAACATAATTGACCTCTCAGCTAATCCATCATTGGCACATTCCTGGTGCCTGCTAATTGCACTGTTAGATAAACCCCAGTTGAGTTCACAGAGGGTTTCACCTGATTAAAACATCTGTCTGCATAGAGTTTATAACACTGCACCTCTCATACAGAAACACCACGCACTTACATTACACTGCAGTGCTCACTGATGCTAAATGCGCATACAATCGGGTGAAAAGTTGAAACTTACAAGCTTTTGGAACACCTGGCACTGATTCTTGAGTACTGGGAAACAAAGCAAGCAAGCGAACAAAACAAAACAAATAAACTAAGAAATAAGAAAGAAAAAGTAACAAACAAACAAAGAAATAATGCAGTCAAGCTTGGAAGATGAAGTCTGGCTTTGATAGTGCCTGATTTATTTTTAAATATCAAATGGGGTTGACAAATACTAACCTTAAAAAATATGTATACTGTATTTAGTAGTTTCTTTAACTACTAAACTGTAGTCCATTACTGAATACAAATTGCATGATTAAAATTGTAGTTAGAAACATAATTTCACAGGAAATATAATCTGATTACTTTTTGATTACTTTTAGATTACTTTCGACCTAACTGGTTTATAACATTGATTTAAATAGTATAATCTTGTAAGAAAAATTCAATTTTCCATTCCATTTTTTTGTTATCACCAACATGAAGTGCACTAAACATTATATTACATCAGGGTTTCCCCAAGTAGGGTTTACATATATATAAACTGTGCAGCCTCTCAATTTTTCACCTGGGTAGTGGTCAGTCTGTGTGTGCAATTCCACAAAACTTTTGATAAAAGGACAATTAAAAAGATAAAGAAGAATTAGGGAAAATCAATAAATTCTGAATTATTTACTATTATTCTGTATTCTGATTATAAGTATTTAAAAAATATATATAATCTAATTACAAGTATTTCATTTTTGAAATCTGATCACGGTTACTATAAATTATTACCCAGCATTGTTAATATATATATATATATATATATATTGATCTACATAAAATCCTGAATTTAGAATTTAGTTTTGGGGTTAGTGGTTCATAATATAGTCCTATAATTTTAAGATCCCAAAGAGAAAACCAAATAAAACTAGGTGTAAAGAATCTTCTCTGATGGATCTGAAGGATGTTGCTATTTTATAAACTAACAGAGCAAATTTTATTTTGCTTTAGTTCTTCTCAAGAATCAGTGCTGGATATAAAGTACTTTGCATCTTGAATATTCATAATGTTTATGTCTAAATATCAAGTACTCTTTGCAGCTGTTGAAAGACAAATGAACCTTTTCACAGGCCATATTTCACGTTTGCCCCATCTCTAAGGGGCAAGAGGCCTGGGATAGGCTTTAAACTGTCCTGTCTTGATCCACTGTGACAGCCGGGCTGAGCTTCCCACGGCTTGACACAACACTGTTTGTTTATCCTGAGTACTATCTGATACGGAGGCTGTGTAGGTCCTGCTTTCCCACCAGTGGGGTACACGCCATCCTCTCCTGCTTTCATTTCAGGTCAGCTCAGAGTCTATGAATGTCTCTCAATACAGACTCTTTAACTGAAACAGGAACACCTTGGCCCAAATCCACCAAGAGTCCAATGGGACGGAGGTGCTCAATCACTAAAAGCACCATGCTGCTTTCTGTTGTCACCTGAGAGGATCCCATCAGCCAGCAAAACATCTCAGTGAAATGATGAAACTAATCCGAGTGATCGTCTTTTAAGGTGAGGTCCTGAACAAAGTTTTTAAAGGGATCTTGGAACACCATATTAGAGCAAGACATTTGACACCTTGTTTTAAGAGTAGTGATCCCAACACAATAGTTTTCCTCTGTAAAGTTATCATTATAGTTGTAGTAAGTGGACTCCCCTATTCTCATAGAATTAGAACGATTATATATACTTTCTATTTTAATATATTTTAAAATGTTTTTTTTTTCTTTTTTTCTGTGATGACAAAGCCATGAAAATTCAGCAGACATTATGTTTGGTGCTCAAGAAACTGTTCTTATTATTAATGTTGAAAACTGCTGAAATGTGCTGCTTAACATTTTTGGGAAACCAGAATACTTTTTCCAAAAATTTTAAATGAAAGCTCAAATAAGCAGCTTTTATTTCAAATTAAAATCATTTGAAACAATGTAAACGGTTTAACTGTCATTTTCGACCAATTGAATATGTCCCTGCGGAATAAAAGTATTCATTTCTTCCAAAAAATGTAATTGTACTGACCTCACACTGAATTTTAGTTCCTGCTGACATCACTATGGCCATGTAGGATAATCTTAACAAATAGCCAAAGCTATGTATCAACAGTTTAAGCAAACTTTCTTTCCCATACAATCAACTCCTTTTTTTGCATTTAATCATGTTTTACTCTGAAATACATCATTACAGAAATAAATGGGTAAACAGCAATTCATGTTGAGTGTTTCAGGTGTGTACTTTGGCTGTGCATACAGTACAGTAGGCTTGTGTGCGTCTCACCAGTATAAGGAGACAGTGATTGGAGAGGTCCATATGAGTAGGGATGGTGGAGAACACAGAGAGAACCAGACAGCCAAACACCAAAGTGAACCTGCCAGTGAACAAAAGAGGAAAAACATTAGTAACTGTATCCTGTTCTGTGTGACTTCACCTGAGCAACTGCGAGCTGAAACTAAAGGTTTCATTGTTCTGGAGTGAAAGCACCTTAACAAATCCTCAAGATGGACCCCATTAAAGAACATTACAGAATCTGAGAGCTTTCAGAGTGGCATTAGATCGTAAACAAATCCGGTGGTGCTTTTCTACAGACCTGATGACATGGTGCGCATACAAATCATCACTTTCAGCATCATTGAAGGTGCAGAGTTTTGCTAATGATGGATGTGTGTCTTGTATAACTAGTATGTCACATCGCACACCCTCTGACTCTCTGCTATTGTCTGAGAGCTATTTACAGGAACATACAGTACAGTACACTTTCTCCTGCTACCTCTCTATCTGCCCTGTTTCCTCTCTCTCTCTTTTGTTCTCACCCTGTATAAACAGGCTATTAAGAACATTGGCCTGAGGTGGTTGAGAACAGAGATGGACTCTTCATCTTCAGAAGCATGCAGCTGTGCGAGACGTGCAGCCGTATGCGGTTATGTGCTGTCTGAGTGAACTAGCAGACATCACCATGTCTTCCAGCGAATGCTGTTCTTATGTTTCCTGTAAATACGATGTGTCTGGGAGACTTTTTTTTTTTTTTTTTTTTTCACATCCAACACTGTCTTCTGTATTTCACCTTTCATCTCCACCTTACTCTTATTTGAAAGGGACCATATTCTATAAGTTTGTAAATTATTATTTCCAATACAATTTTCCACCCTCTCTCTGAACCTTAGGCCTGTTTTACCAGTGAAAGCAGCTTCTTAGCAGCTATACTGTATACCAACATTAACTGTTAATTGTCAATTTGAACATAAGCAATGTGGTGCTGCATAGCACAATAGTAGATTTAAAAGTTTCAACGTGAAGCCTTTTGCCATATTTGCTCTCTGTATTCATAGTCTTTCAATAAATAACATTTTATATAATGCAACATACTCCAGTAGGTCTGCATGCAGGGTAGGCACCAGCGGAGCACTTAAAAGGGGGCTTCTGGAGCAACTAAAGGGGGCGATGATGTAACACAAAATATGCCCAGCTAGAAAAACATATGTGGCCCATTTACGTATTTGTCAGACCGTAAACAAACCTGTCTCGCTACAAAAACTATGAAACTAAAAGCTACTGAACAAATACAGATGGCAGTGCACTGAATAATAATACTACATAAAACAAAAAGGAAAATTGCCCAGGCCAATATATTCGAAAATTCGACTCATCGAGATCCAAATAAACACGTTTTAAACCACCAGATATAAATATGTCTTAGATACACAATTTCAGCAGTTTTACCATGCATACAGACAAGTTACCATGATAACCTTCAAAAACTTTTTTTCATGTTGACAATATTTAAACATATTTAAAATATTAAGATATTAACATGCCTAAGACTTTTGCACAGTACTGTGTATATATATATATATATATATATAGCAGGTCATATATATAGCAGGCCCTAAAATATATATATTAGGGCTGGAGGAATTAACGCGTTAATCTTTGCGATTAATTTGAGATGTTTAACGCGTTAAAAAAAATAACGCAATTAACGCAGCACTTTTTTTTTTGCCTCGTTTTAATGACTTTCTGTTCACGAGCAGGTTTTTTCCGCCTCATGTGTGAGCCGCTCTCTCCGTTCTGTGTGCGTGTGTGTGTGTGTCAGCGCGCTGCGCTCTCTGCTCAATGTTCGGCTCCGTGTTTGCGCTGCGTGTTCTGCTCTGTTGTTCACGGCCCAAACGCTCCAATCATGTACCGATCACGCACTGGAAAAGCAAAGTCCGCTCAAATAACGTGAAATTTCTCTGTAGTAGACTTCTGTTTGCAATAGCCCTACTGAGCTGGTATAGTCATGCTGGGCAACAATGGTAAAATGACCTGCTCTGATCACATGCTCTGGTAATAATAGCTTTGTAGGACTATATTTTATTTTGATAATTAGTAAAAAAAAATCTGTTACATTGATTATGTTGATTGATTATTGAAAAAGAATAATATATTGATGTTTAATATTATTTTAATATAGGGCTATTTTCTGTTCCTTTTTTTTCCTGTGTTGTTTAATTTAATTAGGTGATTCTAAGTTTAAATATTGATGATTACAAGCTTGGGGGAAATGCAATTAATTGCAATTAATTACAGCAAAATGTGCAATTAATTATTTAATTTTTTTTAATCGATTCCCAGCCCTAATATATATATATATATATATATATATATATATATATATATATATAAACTTATTAGTCCACAGATACATTTTATACAGGTTTATTTCAGTTATTGCATTAAACAAATTATAACAATTAATAAAAGATAATATTTTAAAGCATTGCAAGGTACAAAGGAAGAACACAAAAAAGTGAAATCATTGTATAAAACTTGTTGAAGTTTGCTTCATCCCAACATTACACAAAGTGAATGCCTGCAATCATTCAGTCAGGGACGACAGCACAAAATGTGCAAACTACTGTAATAAAAACATAATAAACTTGTTATGAAACGATAAACAATTGTAGTTTAGGCATAAGTTTGTGCAATGCTGAAACTATATTTACCTTTTTTTAAATTTGTAATGCTGTTTTTTTTTTCTCAGCAGTGTATTTCCCTACATTTTTTAATGATCACTCTATCATTTTTAATGCAGCAGCATAACCACTGAAAGGCCTGAATTGAGCATCATACTCTCTTCAAAATCAGAGGTAAAATCCTTATTTACTGACATTTCACTTGAGACTTAATGACAAAAATAAATAGTATAATTAAACTTTATTTGGAGTTCTTCTTTATTGCACTATGCACATTTCTTAATATTAAGCCTAAAATGTGTTTTAATATCACTATTAGTAAGGATAGTATGATCACTGTATAATATCAGTCTTTAAATGCAAGACATTTAAAATATACCTAAAGTATACTTGCAATAGTTCCACTTTCAATTCAGCACATTCAAATATACTCAAGTATATCTTTAGTTGAACCTCAGCACTACTTCCAGATAACTAAAGTGCATTAAGTACAAAATTAGTTGTTCCAATTTAGCAGACTAAGTATATCAATTTAGTATACCAAAAGTAAAATTGCACCGAAACACGTCTGTGCAAATAAAAGTATATATGCATAGTGTGGCCTCTCTCCTACTTTACGTATTCTAATTATCCAGGCCAGCACTCTTAAAGTTTATAAGTATATGCATTGAGTGAAGCCTGCTCCTATCCTCACTTACTAGAATACTTAGCATACAATAAATGTATTTCAAATACATTGTGGAATATTTCTTTTTCACTAGGGATAAAAGAGTTTGAGAGGTGTTTATTCGCGATCTGTGTCTCTATGTCTGTGATCAATAACAAACACGTTGTGGCATTTGTCTGTAACTGTGTTAACAGCTGTTATCAAAGTCCTGCTGACAGCACCTACATGTTCTTCTGTCTTTCTTTCTCTTTTTGTCTGTGAGACAGTCTGTCTGACCTACTCCTCACCCTTTTAGTGCTTGGCTAACACATGCACACCCACACTGGCCAGACTCTTTCAGTTAGTGTGAGGGCTTCTGTGAATCTCATAATACTTCATAGTATTACAGTCCCCAAAGACTGAATCGTGACAGAGTTTATGAGTCATTGCAGGATATAGCGCTTTCCATATCCTGGTGGTACAGCAGACCACAACTATTACACTCAAACTGGTGTCGTGCTACTCAACTAGAACATGTTTATCGCATTTAAACATGCATACGGACAAATGTACACACGCACACAATAAGCCTAAGAAAAGGGCTTCTGCTACAGTCATTACTGTAATCCAAAAAACATGCAAAACAGTAGCAACAACGCAAAAACAGTCAGCTTGAAAAGTATGAGACCAATAGTGTAATGCATTTATTTTCATATTCATAATATATTATCACCATAACAATTTGAGTAAAAAGTTGAATAGAAAAATTGACATGCATTTCATATTTTCAAATATTTCTTAATATTTAGTTTGACCCATTTTTGCTTTAACAACAGCAACACTCAAGCTCCATGAACTCCACAAGTTTGTGTATCATGTGATCCAGCATGATTTGAGAGCATTGTGTTTTAATGGAAGCAAGACAATTTGTTAACATAAATAAAAATGTTCAATGAAAGAAATCCCAGACTTTTTGCACTATACGTGCACCCAGACACATCCTTCAGAGCTATTTGAAGGATCGCTCGCACTCAGATGTGGGGGGAAATGAAAATATTAGACCAGGAAGGAATGACTTTTTTGAACAAACAGCTGCAGGTACCAGAGCTCTGCTAAACGCTTAGGCCAGACAATGTGTCTTTCAGCATTCAGAGCCGTGTGGTCACAGCGCCAGGCTCCCACAGACTCCGACATCTGAGCTTTCAAACCTCTGAACCCCAGAGGTTTTCTTCCATCGGCAAGACAAAACACAGCACCACCTACTAATTCAGCGGTCTCTGCGTGTAAATGTGCACGAGAGTGTCTGAATGCAAATGTCAGCTTGCAGTTCTGTCTTAGTGCTGTTTTACGATGCAACGGAGAAATAATAAAGACGGAAATAGTACAGTAGCATATAATGGGCTGCACACCTGTTTCTGTTTGCCCATGTGTGTGAGACTGTCTGAGATTGTGTTGTTTTTGAAGCAGGTTCTGAGGGATTTGAGGAGCATTCAGGCAGACAATGATGACATGCTCAGAGTTGGAATTTCAATAATTCCCCCATGAGTCTGGCCACCTGCAGTGTGTACCGTCTGACCAAAAATGACACGGTAGAGGGCGGTGTTGCGGTCTACCACACCAAACTCAAAAAATCAGCTTATGTGAAGAAAAAACTTTAATTAGACTGTTTATGAAAGCACAAAGGAAGAACAAAGAGACAAGACAAGTAGAGGAGATGACATGAGGTAAGAAAAGAGATGAGAATAAATCTCATTTTATTGGGGGGGGGAGAAGACAAATGAGATCAGGTGAGATGGGATGAGATGAGCAGAAACTACATTTTGCAGGAAGTGAGAAGAGTGGAGAACAGAAGAGAAAAGAAAAGAAAAGAAAAGAAAAGAAAAGAAAAGAAAAGAAAAGAAAAGAAAAGAAAATGTTAGGATGTTCCTGTGATTCAGAGAGTTGGCTGGTTTAGAGGTCAGTCTTTTGCGTTCCTGACAAGATGAAAATGATAATTCATTTTCCATTGGATTAATATAAAATATAACTTGGGTAATCCAGCGTCCACAACACAATACAGCCTGAATTATAATGACTGTTCTCTGAATTATTGAATGGCTTGTACAAATAGCCTGTGGACATCTGGCTCTGATTTGGCTCGAGTCTCTAATGGTTCTCCTCCGTCTGAACAGGAAGGTCTGGACACTGGCTGCTGTTTCCACTGCAGCTGGAACAGACTGTAGAACACAACTCAGACCTCTGACCAGAGCTTCACACAGCCCCAGGGTTAATGACAGCCATAACACTCAATCAGGAGGTGGTTTTTATTATGTCACAGCCCTGACATAATAAAAGCCACAGGTTATATATAGGGGTCTGAATGTTAGAATTTGTCCCAAAACATTAAGGGAACGGCTGAATTCGCTACAGTAACACAACAGAGCAACTTCTTTTTCACAAGAAGTTTGACTGACAAAACTGGAATAGTAGGTTCCACTATGCAAAAATCCAGAAAGCATGTAAAAGTGAGAGAGATGACGGATCGGCATCAGACAGAAGGGAACAAGCTTGTATTACTTGCACCCCATGTATTTGTGTGTAAGAGTGTGTGCTTATTTGATAACATGATGCTGACTGTATGATCAGCCATTATATGTGTACATGTTTGAGTTAATATTGAGCCAATTTAAAGATGTTTTTTTTGGTCTGCTAGATTCCCAGGCATTCCTCTGGCTGGCTGAACGCAGGCCTGTCATGAGTAATTAGGGCTGTCATCTAACACTGCACATTGCTGTTCCAGGTTCAGTGAAGCCAGTCTTAAAGTACCCCTGCAGTCAAAAATGTTATCCCTTAAAACTCATCTTTGACCACCAAAATTACATATTTAAAAGTTTTTTCCTTACAAATAAATAAACAGCTTGAATGTTACTCTACACCCTTCTCTCATTTAGTATAAGTGGTTCTATGAATGTGCAAATTAGCCCCGCCTCCACTCACACCAGCTCAGAGATCCACTCTTTGGCGATCACACGTTGACGTGATTGGTTACAAGGTAGTTTGTGACGTCAGAAACCCCAGAGATTTCAAACCGCAATTTTGAGACTGTCTTTGGTTCACTGCAGTTTTAAGGAGAAAACACTCCGCAATGGTGCTGACTTATGAATTTGCACATGGTTTGTCTTAAAGCATATTAAAAACACCACATAGACACATAAACAACATTAAAAGCTTGATTTTCACCACAGGGGGATTTTAAGAACAAAAACTTGCAATAAAGCCCAAGTGAGGCAGTTACTCGAAACTGGCAATTACTGTGTTATATGCAACCACACGATTCACTTAAAATTTATTTTGTCATCTTAACCTGTTGCTGAACAGTTTCACCTGGTGCACACCAGCACACAAGCTATAAGTAATTTAGAGAGCAATTAGATTTGCTTTTCATGAAGAAAACAGGGTTTGCAGCTTTCTGTCAGCTGCTCAGAAGAGTTGTTACAATTACTGTAGCATTCAAGACCAATCAAAATTCAGTAAACAAACAAGATGCAAGACAGAAGACCAATCGCAATTCAGCAAATAGTACAATGAAGATGTCATCACTTCAGTTTCTATTCTAACAGTTTAAAGTCAATGGGAGATTCTCAAAACAATCTTGTGTCCTTGAATAGAAATTTGTTCAGTTTAAATGGACTCTGGTAAGCAGTTTGGGCTGAATTAACTGTAGACGTTTAAAACTTGGGTTAGGGGTTTAGAACAAAGCCAGAATAATTGAGGAATATCAATATAGTGGAGCCATGAATGCACTATAAAAAGAACACAGGCCAGTCAGGCGTATGCTTACAGTTGGCAGGAAAACAGGAGTTTGTTGGAGTTTAATTGTTCTCAAATTGCACTAGGGATTTTTAATTAACTGTGTTAACTGCTGGCAAACAGACTATACAGAAATTTGAGGTGGCAGTGTGCAGAAGTGATCAAAGATGAAGCCTAAAAATAGCTTGCTAAGGTTTGAGATAGAAGTATTAATGCTGTTGTATGCATGCAGGCCTCAAGAGAGGCATCACAACAACATAAACTAATACACAAACTAGCCTACTTAAAAAAAATCCTGTACGTCCATTGTGAATCATGCCTCATAAATGAAATGTTTTGATCTACTGTTCTTCCACCAGCAACTGCTAAGCATATAAGTATTTTAAAAAGAGGACAACCACTGATATGCGTATCAAAGAGAAATGCAGGGATCCAACTTCAAAGGGAAGGACAGAGATTCATTGTCATACCTTTGAACACCAAAAATCACATCTTGTACAAAATGTAAAAAAAATTACTCATGGCTTTTTTTTTTTTTTTTTTTTTCAGCAGAGTGACTCCATTGCCACAATATTACTGTTTTTACTGTATTTTTGATCAAATAAATGCTTCCAAAACTTTTCAGCAAATCTGTTCCTATTTTCAGTATTGGGAGTACAACCCTTATTATCAAAGTGCTTGATATTACATGATATAGATCCTTAATGTTGCATCATCTGTTTTGCATAATATTAATAATAATAATAATATAATAATTTCAGTTCTTTAGAAAGTAAAAGATTTGAGGGAGTAACAAAATATGGCACCATTAACAGAATACAGCTATTATTTTATTAGATATAACAGACATAAACCCTGAACACACCTGAAACTCTGTAAGGTGAGAAATGATGGTCTTTTTAACATGAGGTTCAGTCTGATCAAGCATGGCACTGTCCATGGTCCTGAAGCTGATCACATTATGCCACTGCTGCATCAATATGATGCTATGGCTACAACACACAGAGGCTTAATCAGGTTTGTGACCTTCTGTTAAAATCGAAAGGCTACCTGATCATAATAGAAAAGAACACGGTGTGTCAAATTATCACATTCATTTGGTCTGTGCTCTATCTGATTTACAGACTGTGTAAATAGGAGTTCAATAGTCCATCAGTTATACATAACCTTATTTATCATAAGTTATATTTTATAATATCCAATATAATATTTCTATATTCTACATTCTAAACTACTATAGCTTTGTATAGGTCTTTTTTTCAGGAGCTTTGGGACACATTATCCCAAAAATATCAGCGGAATCCCTACTACAAACAGTTCCCTAATCTCTTCCTTACAGACAAATAAAACACAATGTACTGTAAGCCCACGAAGTTCAAACAGCCCCATCGTAACTGCAGGCTCCCAGACACCACAGAAGTTGGGTTTCTTTTCGAGCCTCACTTCACCGGGGAGGAGTGTGGGGATGAGGATGAGCTACGCCGTGCCGCCCCATTTCGCCTCCAGCAGTTTGTCTTAAGGAGGACAGGTAGCAGGAACAGACAGGATGTTCCCCTGCCAAAAGTCTATTAACTAATCCTGATGTTTATACAATCTACTCAAGTATCTTACAAGGCTGATCGGTTAGATGAAACACGCTGTTTTATTACTAAGCAACTACTTAACAAAACAAGCCAGCCAAAGGCATCCAAAGCCCAGAGAGCATCCAGCTAAAGTTCACTGAAGTGAATGGAAACACTTAATCATTTAAATAATAGAAAGAAAAAAAATAATTTATAATCATTAATTTAAATAACCATTCATTGAGATTATGACGGTCATTATTTGATGGTCATTACTAAATCGTGCCTTCTTATTGCATGTTGTTGCTGTAGGCATAAATGTAATATGATAAGTCTTTGCCTTTATTACTTTCAGCTATTATATTTTGTGTCGCCATGTACGCTACCGTTCAAAAGTTTGGGTTTTCAGCTGTCATTCTTCTAGTCTTCATTGTGTCACATGATCCTTCAGAAATCATTCTAATAT
Source organism: Rutilus rutilus (assembly GCF_951802725.1). Taxonomy (NCBI): domain Eukaryota; kingdom Metazoa; phylum Chordata; class Actinopteri; order Cypriniformes; family Leuciscidae; genus Rutilus; species Rutilus rutilus. The sequence continues at coordinate 15,187,613 of NC_140225.1, forward strand.
GCTGATTTGGTGCTCAAGAAATTTTTATTATTATAATGTTGGAAACAGTTGTGCAGCTTAATATTTTTGTGGAAATCATGATACTTTTTGCAGGATTCTCTGATCAATAGAAAGTTAAAAAGAACAGTATTTATTAGATTTTTTGTATCATTATTAAAAAAAAAAAACCTTTACTGTCACTTTTGACCAATTTAATGCATTCTTGCAGAACAAAATTATTAATTTCTTTAAAATATATAAACTTTCGTTAGTGAACAAAGAAATTAGCATAATTTCAGAGCATCCAAACTTTTATCCAAAATATCTGTCTTTGAAAAAGTTATGTGGATATTCTCTTATTATGCGTTAAAGGGAGAAAATTTATATTGTACAAGCCCAGCATTAGTTTTGAAGGAGATGATATCTGGTTATATACACAAAGTTTGCTCTTTTTATTTTAGCTTTGTAATATCATCTGGTTTCTGTAAAATATAATTTGCTACATAAGCTGTAAGATGCAACTGCTATTGGTAGTCAAATAAGCTATCGTATAACATTTCTTAGAGCACAAGAAGGAGAAATGAAAAGTACACAAAGGAGATTTAGTGTAATGACTCTTATGTGTAGTGAACGTCACCCGCATGGCTGGGGAAACGGGGCCAAATTTCCATGATGCAGCATAGCTTGGCTTTGAAGGTGTGGGCCACCTTCTCTCCCTCCCTCCGTCTTTTCCTTTCCTTTCCTTTCCCTTTTGGGTACCATTAGGAGAAGTGGGAGGAATCGGCACAAGCTGTTTTCCATGTGATGAGCACAAATCCTGCACTAACAGGATCCAGACCTAGGGAAGCTGGTGAGCTCTAGCAGCTGACAGGGTTCATAAACGCTCCTGGCATACAAGGAAACAGCAGCAGGTTCTCATCAAACACCAAACGGCCTCTCCTGTACTCCCTTGCTACCTCAGTGGGTCTCATTCTCTCAATCTTGCTCTACAGTTGCTGGTGCTAACTAGATGTCAGTCTGTGTCCTACAGTGCAAACTATCACAAAGAGACAAAGAGAAAAGAATATGGAGTGAAAAAGGTGGCGACAAAATCTTAAGAGCAAGTTTAAAGAGATGTTTTGTATAGCAAATTAGAAAGAATACAAACCATGGGGGGGGGGGCGAATATTATTATTATTTTTTTTTTTTTATCAACATTAAAATGTATATAAATGTATTAGGGAAAGTATATAGTTGATGTAATGCAACAGGCCACTATTTATTTTCTTCTCCATTTTTAACCTAGTAAACTTTAATGTTTTTTTTGTGTGTGTGTGATGAATAAATAAATAAACTAATTAATTAATTCAATTAGTTTAATTAAAAAAATATATATATATATATATATATTTCTAAAAATATTTATGAATTATTTAAGAATTTTTAAGAATATTTCATAATTAAAATGAGCTCATAAAAGTGGCATACTGAATGCTAGACGTTTCTTTGAATAAAAGTACTATCTGCCAAATATAAATGTAAAAAATATTTGGCAAAATGCTGTTTAGTTGTAGATGGAGTAAAGCATTTCACAATGCAGGACAAGTCAACTACCCAAATATACATGCAATGAGACAAAAGAACAGATGCTTGTACAATTTTTTTTTTTTTTTTTTACTGAGGTTCAAGATCACTGTTGAACAATTAGGAGATAACTGCGTGACTGCTACTGTGTTGTGGAGATCCACAGAAGAAGAAAAGAGAAAAGGCACAGTCCTGCATAGCGTCCCTGCACGTCCACATCAGTCTAGACCCTGAAAGGAGCTTATAGCACCCATTGGACCTCATGCAGTGGAAAGGAAGCTCAAATTCACCTGTTCTCAAGCAGCTACCCATCTACTGAAACTCCTTAGACATTCTCGTGCCAGTGCCCCTTTTCATCAGTCCTACATTTCATTCCCTCTGTCTTCATTGATGCTTTTCACAGCTCTTAACCAATGCTATCATAGAAGAAAAAAAACTGCAAAATAGAAACCATATTAAAGACTAAATCGTGCTGAGTCACAACGACAGAACATATTTAAAAAAATAATTTGGGCAACCAAAAGGTGAAGGACTGATAGAAGAAGAGCTGCTAGTGAGTAAGATCATCTGTTCCTCAATAAGACTTTAGACAGATGGAAATCTCCATCATTTACAAACACTTTGAACTCATTCACCCCAGAAAGTTCAACCACACCATGAAATCCCACACTCACTGCCGCTGCTGGCGGTCTTGCTCCACTAGCTCCATTAAACACACAAATGTGCTCAAACACAAATGTTCACAGGAAAGACTCTGTCACGGCTGGCTGTGCTGTGTGTTGAGTCGACATGCTTCCTATGGTTATCACAGGTAAATTGGACAGGGAAACAAGAAATAATCCAGGAAGAACTCTAGACATGCTTCAGAGGATAAGAGGAGAGAAAGAGTCATTATAGCTTAAATGAAGCTAATGCATGTTCAAGAAGGAAGATTTTCTCTCTCACACACTCTCTCTCTCTTTCTGTGGTGTGTAGATTTCAGGTATACGCATCTACGACTGACATATTTTAAGATATGTCAGTGCAAATTTCCTTTAGTTAAAACAGCTCAATAATGCATTTTAGTCTGGGACAAGGTTTAAACTTTGTCTGTGAAACCAAGGTGTAGAATGGTTAAAACGTGCCCAACTGCATAATGGTGAGTACCTATGATCAGAGTGTCTGTCTCTCTTTCTTCAGATGCAATTTTGCCCCTGGTGGGTCCTCCCAGTTTACTTATGGATGGGGTCACTGCAGAACCCACTAAAGTGTTCTTCACATCTCGCTTTAATTGGACTGTTTACAAGCAGTGTGCCGAAACTCTATTGTAGACTTGAGGTTAATTTTCACCCTGGCTGCAGTAGTAAATCTGGCGCATCAGAGGGGGATTTTCATCACTGGAGAAACCACAAGCATCATACGAGCACATGAAAAGCTATTTGGGTAACAGCAAAACTAAATTGACACAAAACTATATTAACATGAGAAGATTATGACTGAATTGTCTAAAACTAAAACAGCTGATGAGGTTTTTCCAGTCTTATCTGCACGTAAAAGAGTTTCCACTAAGTAGCAGAGTGACAGAACACACACACACACACACTCAGTTCTAGACGTAGCCTATGTCTATACAAACGCTCACATGTACCTCTGGCTTTTTATGGCATTAATGATATTTTGAGAAAAAGCAGATGGGCAAAATCTGTCAAGCTTATATTGACATTGTCCATATAAGGATACAGTAGCCAGGGAGCCTGTCTATCCAAGCTCTCTTGCTCCATTTCATAAACATGAACACACACCTCTCTCTTTTTGAACATAAAAATGGTATCGTTCTGAAAGTGTTCCTACCCTGTTCTATCCTAGGTGTATGGGACTTTCTTCTTTTAGTCAAACACAGTCAGAGTTATATTAAAAATTATCCTGGCTCTTCCAAGCTTTATAATGGGAGTGATTGATATCCTAGATTTTGAAGCCCAAAAAGTGCATCCATCCATCATAAAAGTAATCCATAAGGCTCCAGGGGTTAATTAAGGCCTTCGGAAGTGAAGCGTTGCACTTTTGTAAGAAAAATATCCATATGTATAACTTTACAAAATATAAATCACTGGCTTCCGGCCGTATGCGAGTGGAGTTCCTGCGGAAGAGTGACCTCTGACCCGATGCATGTCGTAGGATGTAGGAGTAGTGTAAGAGTAGACGTCTCTTGTGGTTCAAACAAATAGGGCTGGGCAACAAACTCAAGCTCCTCTTCTCTTAAATCGAAATTCTCATTTTAAAATAAACTTTTAATTCGTGACCGTGTTTTGTTTTGCTCTATCCTCTGTGTTTCAGCGTTCGTCAATACATCATGCGTAGGGTCAGAGTCAGAGGTCACTCTTCTGCTGGAACTCAACTTGCATACGGCCATTACCGGAAGTAATATGGATATTCTTCTGACAAAAACGCATCGCTTCGCTTCAGTAGTCCCTTATTAACCCCCTGGAGCTGTATGATTACTTTTATGATGGATGGATGCGCTTTTTGGGGGCTTCAAAATCGAAGGTACGATTCACTCCCATTATAAAGCTTGGAAGAGCCAGGATATTTTTTTTTTGTAACTCCGAATGAGTTTGGCTGAAAGAACAAAGTCATAAATCACCTCGGATGGCTTAAGGGTGAGTAAATTATGGGATAATTTTCATTTTTGGGTGAACTAACCCTTTAATGCCAAACAACACCTGCAATGGCTTGTAACTCATTGTTCCCTGAGGAATAAAATGCAAATGGCTGTGGTATAATCTAAATTTGACAAGCAAACATATGGTTAGATAGTACACTAAGCTCTCTGCACAAACCCCACACAATAATCAAGGTGTGTAAAGATGACTTATTCTTTAGATACTTATCTACTTATCTGCCGTTGTCGTGTAAATGAACAGCCAGAATGCATTAAAAGTTTTCTGTTTTCAGTTGAAAACGGTGTTGTGTAAGCGGCCCCTTAGTTAATAACTAATGATTCTTACAATGGAAATGAATCAATTAAAAACTTAAGCTGGACAATGACTTTCTTCTAGAGCTGCTGTACAGCCAAAACAATCTTTGTTGCATTAATTTCCTATTATCACTGCAAAGCTGCTTTGAAACAATCTGTACTGTATAAAGCGCTATATAAACAAGTCTTAATTACACAAAAAATATATAATTATTATCATCATCATTATGATTATATGTAAAAATTATTGTTGTTGTAAGGATGCAACAACAACAACTATTACTATTATTATTATTATTATTATTATTAACTGTAGTGTGCCACTTCACATTCAGTGTTGACTCAGCGTGGGCAGGTGTCTTTGTTAGGCTCTGTTAGATCTTTGAGTGATCCTTACCCTTTTTACAAGTCTACCTGAGATGAGGCGTACAGATTAGAACTAGAAGATGACAAACAAACAAGCAGATGAAGTAAAAGAAAAAAAAAAAAATTATATTAAGGGTGAGCAAGAATCCCAAAACACTCTTACGCTTTCCCTGCTACCACCCTCTCCTGGGTAGTGTTATTTAGTGGCAGATTTGACATAGATTGATTTGTGTCATTTCCTGGGTGAGGGAACCATTGATCCTGCACTGACCTGTTCACTGTAGCATCTGCTTTCATTAGCAGACTAAGGGGCTGTGTAGAGACCCACCCGAACAGGAGCCACAGGGAACAGCACACCTCTTTAACACGGCCATCTATCACAGCTGTTTACCCTGCCCAGCAAACACTCACTGATCAATACTGCAAGCATCACCCCTACAGCCCTGACTCTCTCGCACATGCACATATATACGTACTCTGTAGGTACTCTTTATGTGCTCAACATACGAGTAACACAACAAATATCAGTGATACTGACCTTCATTCATAGTACTAAGTAGGGGTTTGACGATACACAATATTGGGTTTACGAGAACAAAATGCGACAGGCGACCTTGAGTGTCCAGAAAGGCGCCAAATAAATAAAATGTATTATTATTATTATTAAAAACATTGAAGAAATCTTCAATGACAAAATATGACTGGAAAAATAGTCACAAAATGCAAACCATTGCAAGTGCATTTTACTTTTCATGTAACTAATCTAGAGCTGTCACAAACAACTATTTTGGTAATTTTGAAAATTAATTAATTAATTAATTTGAGTCATTACATAAAAAACAATTTGATAATAAAAATAAAAATAGAACTAAGTGAATACCCTTTAAAATGACTTAAAATACATATAACAAGAAGGCAATAATAATTGGTTTACATTAAGTATAAAAGCAAGTAATTTTATTGTCTTGTTGAACAACACTATTAAAATACATAATGTAATATACATAACATTATAAACAATCAACTCTATGTATTATAACAAATGCCTTCAGAGGGCACCAACAGTGTGATGATTGTTGTTACACTTTACAGCATGATCAAATCCTTGTTTAATATTGGCCAAACAACATTTAATTGTTCTTTTTATGATAGAAATTCTACAGCCACTGTAATTTCGTAAATAAGAACACAAAATATGCAAAATATGCAGACTCAGAGCGAGGGTTTACTTTTTTTTTTTTATCACGATGAACAACAGTTCGCATATTTACAAACGTACTGATGTATTCTCCTGTGTTAGTGTAGGTTTATAAATGAGAGCATATACTATATTATGCTTTTTAAATTATTTTAATATATCGCGCAGCCTTAGAAAACAATCTAATGCGGTTCATGGATTCTCGTCTGAGGAATGTCCCACTTCCGGTATTTAATTTAACTCGAATTTAATCGAGGCATTGTGACAGACCTACACCAATCATCCTGTAATGAATGTCACTTCAGTTCTACTTTCTAAGAATGAAATATCATATGTAGTAAAAGACAGAATAATATAATGCAATCACTGTAAATGCTTTGCCACAAACTCAACTCCATCTAAACCATCTTTATGTTGTTTCTACATTAATTTGGAGATTCAATGTGATATTATTTTAATATAAACATATAGTAAAAATGTTAATGTTAAACAATAAATGCTAAATAGGATTTTTACATTTAGGGTACAATTTGATTTAAACTGTATTATGTTCCACTTCCTTATAAATGCACAAGCTAAGCTTTCTTTATCCATTTTTTTTAATCAAAGCCACGAAAAGCCACTTTTTACTCACATTTGGTACTTATAAAGTGTTACCTTTGGACCCTAAGAGAGACAAAACTCAGGAAGCAGAAAGAAAACAATGGAAAAGAAAGAGGAAAAGGAAATGAAACATTCACAGATAAATGAGTAGTTCACTGAAGTATGGCATAATCTACCTGCTGGGCATGGAAAACGGAGAGGGAGATAAAGTAGCATCTCTCAGGACTAACATTACTATACCACAGCTCTATTGTTGCAGGATTAATAGGCTTATATCTCTCAGACCAGACTGTAGCTTCCTGGGACCTCAGTGTCCTAAAGGAAGACACTGAGATCTCTACAGATGCTGAGTGTTTGCACCTGAGCACTGACACGCCTGACTGCTTTTGCTAGTCTCTACAAATCAAAATCCCAAAACACTTAACTTACAGTTTGACCGGACAGGCACATTTTTTTGTTCTAAGCAACATCGATATGTGGTTTGAAATCCAATTAAAATTACATTTTGAATGCATCTCAGTCTAAATCGTCTAAATACAAAACATTATCAGAGACTGTCCAAATACACTAATTCTTTCTTTTTTTTTTACTCATATACCGTTTACAAAAAAGTAAACAGCTCAAGTCGTATTTTCTGACTACTAGATTACAACACAACAGCTCAACACTTCCAGCACCTTATGTAAAATCAGCTCACAATCAAACGGTGTGTGGGCTGATTCAAAATTACAAGTAATAACAGTGAGTCCTCAGAGTTCAGTCATTAGTGCAAATGTGGCGTTTCACATTGTGCCGAATACTCAAGATGCTCACCAACATCTGTACCTCCTGCAAAACACAATGAACATGAAGTTCATTCAGGAGCAAGCAATTAATTTAATGGAGCTTATTTATAACAAGGCTCACATTAGTTTCACTATCACTGAACCCAGAATAATGCAATTAGCTGAGCAAGCAGCGTTCCGATTCACAATGGATCCCTACGCAGTGTTCACTGCTCCCTGCTCCCTGCACACACTGAGCATTTGGAATGCCATAAAATGGCAACTTCAAAACATGAGTCACGCAGATAAAGGGTTCAAAAATAAATATAAATAGGTTTATGCATTGCCATATTTTCAAATTTTATACAATATTAATTTTACTTAATATATTGTGTAATCAGGGTTGAGAAGTTAGGGAATACATGTAATGGTGTTATGTGTTTAAAAAACAAAATATGATTAACTGTATTCAGTTACAGTTTCAGGTAATCATTAAAAAAGTATTTTGATCACTAAATGGATTACTTGTTATTTTATTTTAAAATAATTCATTTCATTTCATATTTAGTCCTTTCAGTTGAAAAGATTTCCGATGTGATGTGTGTTGTGAGGGGCAGAGGTGAAATACTCTCTTATGATGTGTGTTAAATTCCTATAAGTAGACACAGGGTGCTGTTATTCATACAGCTCAACAGAAACTGTTAGAAATGCTTTGACAGACAAAAGACGAATCCAGTGAATACAAGACAATGTATGATTCGTCTATGTTCTTATTCTGTCTCAGGTATTTTTAAATAAATAAAGGATATTTCATCACAAAATGAGCCATTCTTAAGAGGACTTTAATTGTTTTGAATAGTCAAAGACTAGATATACAAAGATATACAAAGACGGTGTACTCGGATTACTATGAATGGGAGATACTGTATAGCAACGCGCAATATGGCGGAATAAGTCGTCCCATCCCCTAAGTAAAAGAGCCAACCGCCGATTGGTAGTGAGGAAAGAGCCAAGTCATTGCGTCACTGCAGCTGCCGTTAAAAGCTCTGGTTGCTATAGAAACAGTCAGTGTTCTGAGTGGCTGTGCAAGCGCATTGGCTGGTCCAGATGAAAAAAATTATAATTAACTTGTCATGATTTGAACATTTAGTAACAAAATGTATGAGACAGTTGTCAGATTTCAATGGTAATAATTTTTTTCAATCGTAAGCTTGGTGAACAGCTTTGGAGAATTTAATGCTTCTCCATTCAAAGAGATAGGAGCTGCACTGGCATGACTGAAACAGCTGCCAGAGAGGCGTTTCAAAGATGGCCGTCAAGTGTAATAACTTGCCTGAAAGGGACTTTGGTATAAGCGTAGTTATAGCTATTTTACGTGCTTATTTGTTCAATTACCATATTGAAGGGATGTGCTTAGTGTCCATACAGTATATCCCAGAGAAATGTGTCTGAATGGGTTTTGGTGGGCCTGACAGAGTCTAATTAATCATACATGGCTCCCTCAACACTGACTAGTCAGTTATGATAATTGGTTGTTTTTCACAACCCTATATTGAGACATTTGACAAAAAAAAAAAAACTTACTTACTTGAAAAGCAACACTGGCCAGTTTTCTTCAATTGTTCATACTTGTTAAACAAACAAACAAACAAACAAAAAATAATAAATAAAAATAAAACTTCAAAGTATTAAGATTACTCACATTATTTAAACTGTGATTAAAATATACAGAAACCGATCAAAGAACAATCCCTTTCCAATCACCCAAGCTGTCAATCACACAGCGCGAGTTTATCTGGACACTTGCCAAAACTCGTTTTGAAATCAATGACGCTGTTACACTGCACAACGAAGCTCTTACTGTATTTACATCATGTTAGCATTGGTGAAAGCATTAGTGAGAGTGCAGAAACTGCGTTGCAATGATAAGATCTTTATTCACGGCACGCGATCAACAGACTGTCATCTGCTCAATGCTCATCACTGCAACCTTTCATGTGATGGGAATAGATCTAAATACTTGAAAAACTTCTCACGATTCGTTAATCTCGATAGCTGTAATAGTAAAAACGTTTAATAGCTGTAATAGTAAAAGTTTTCAAGAGAGTTCCACATGTAATGCTAACTATTTCATATGCAAGCGTGTCAGCCAATCACAGCAGTGAGCGTTTGCACTGAAGTCTCACAGCAGACACGCCCCTTCAAACAGAGCGTTCAAATCAGAGGCTAAAATCAGGGTAGGAAAAATACCTTTTATTTCTAAATTATGAAAATGTTTGCTCTAAAAACATACTAACATCATAAGGGCATCCCAGGAAACATTATAAAATAATAAAATAATAAAATAATCCATGCCATGGGACCTTTACTAGATATATGTTTTGACCAATTATCAAAATAATGTATAGTCCTACAAAGCTATTATTATCAGAGCATGTGAGCAGATAGCAGGGAGCGGATCAGTGAAAGAAAGGGTTACGTCATTTTACCAGCGTTGCCGAGCCATACCACACCATTTTACAGCACAGTAGGGCTATTGCAAACAGAAACAAGTCCAGAGAACTTGCGCAGTGCACACACGGAGCGGAACATTTTGAACAGAGGCGGAGCACACACAGAGTGGAGAGCACAGCGCACACAGTGGAACACTGAGCTGTCGCTTTGAAGTTGTACATCTTCGTAAGTGGAGCCGCTTGCAAAGTCACAAAACATGCTGCGCCAGAGTGAATCCTGATCGCTGACCACGGAGGGGCGGCATATTTTCAGCTTATATCTTCAGCCTTTTTCTCTTTCAGCCAAAAACCGAAAATGCCATTTTTGCCCCGATAAATTTCTGCTGCCGAAATTTCGGTACATCCCAATAAAATATAATACAATATATATTATTATATATACTGTATATATTATTATATATCCTTTTTTTATGACAGTGTGTGTATAAAAATAAATAGATTTTTGATAATTTAAATATATAATATGTGAATATATTTCATGAAATATTAAAGATATTCAGCAGTCTCTAAACTCCTTACATTTAATTATATGCCTGTTGTGATTAAAACAAAAGTAATTTGGTTGATTGTGATGGCAGAATATCCTGTCAAATCAACTTCACAAGGCACTATTGGGCGATTGGAATGTACAGAGAGAGAGAGAGAGAGAGAGAGAGAGAGAGAGAGAGACAGTGTGTATATAAAAATAAATCGATTTTTGATAATTTAAATATATAATATGTGAATATATTTCATGAAATATTAAAGATATTCAGCAGTCTCTAAACTACATTTAATTATATGCCTGTTGTGATTAAAACAAAAGTAATTTGGTTGATTGTGATGGCAGAATATCCTGTCAAATCAACTTCGCAAGGCACTATTGGGTGATTGGAATGTACAGAGAGAGAGAGAGAGAGAGAGAGAGAGCAGAGAAAATCTGTGACAGGATGCTGACTCAAGTTCAGTCCTGTCCATACATTATTTGAGAGGATCGGAATAAAGTGTAGGCGCAGTCCGAAGAGGAAAATATAGCGTGTCCGTTACTGGTGTGTGGCGTAAAGGTAATGTGCCTCCATATTTCTGTGAACAGATCATATTACAGTGTCAGACCAATGCTGACTAGATATTTTATATGCTGATCTCCACAGAGGCAGTCCCCCATCAGCCACCAAAATAGCAGCAGGGTCATCCATCACCTGGAAGAGGAAACTCTATCTTTATCCTGCACAGACTCAAAGAAGCGTGAAATGGCTAAAAATCTTACAGTCCCAGCAATGGAGAAAAAGTGTATGGGTGCATTTTCAAAATAATTCAACTATATATCTACCCAACTATCTTACTGATCAATCTATCCACCTATAGTATCTACTAGGTGGGAAGTGGGGGGGGGGGGGATTTATTCACATATGAATCACAATTCTATCTTCTAACAATTTGAATCAATTAATTAATATTTCTTTTTTTAAATCGATATTCTACAAGTGTTAATAACGTGATGTTGACGGAACAAAGAACAATGCAGCAACCGGACAGTTTAGAGCGCGCACAGGCTTGCAACGGGGGAAAAATTAAGCTTACTTGACAACAACAGTTCCATATCAATATTTGAAGGAATAGAAAATACCCTTAAATAATGTATAATTACCGGCAGTCGGGCACACGTCTAGCTTTTTTTGTACTTTTTAATCACGAGTAGTGCGTTCAACATGTGCGTGCAAGCGGTGGCCGTGGTAACGAATAATATCTGCTTGTATATCCTGTATCTATGGAAGCTTGTTTCCGCCACAGAATAAAAAATAAAGAAAGTAATTACTCACAACAATTTCCATCCCGCAATTCAGATATTTTTTCTCACAATTGTGTGATATAAACCTGCAGTTGCGAGTTATAAAGTCAGAATTGCGAGACAAACTCGCAATTGTTAGGAAAAAAAGTCCAAATTGCATGATATAAACTTGCAATTATGAGAAATAAAGTCAGAATGGCAATATATAAACTCGCAATTGCGTGATATATATAGTTTATATCTCACAATTCTGACTTTATAACACACGACTTTATATAACGCAATTCTGAGATTAAAAAGTCAGAATTGAGAGATGTAAACTATATATATAACACTCGCAATTACCTTTATTTTTTATTCAGTGGCGAACACATATCTGAGGCTAAATCACTAAATATTACTAAAATTCCAAAACAAGTTTAGAATCAAATCTAAAAATCAAATCTATGCATAAATTTAATCGAAATAAGATTCAAAATCGAGAATCAATTTTTAATCGAATCGTGACCCCAAGAATAGATTTTAAATCCAAAAGATTCCCATCCCTAGTATCTAGTACCTACCGATTTATCTACCCGTCCACCCACCCACCCATTCAACTATCCATCTATCTATTCAACTACCCATCCATCCATCTTACATTCAAATTGAATATACATTGTCCCGGGCCACTTGATGAAGGGGCACATTAAACCTGTTTTTGTACTGCAGTGTATAAAATGTGTCCCTGGCCCAGTAAACTGAAACAACAGTGCTGTTTAGGGGTTTGTTCTTAAGTATGTGAGACAGTAATTGTGATATTTGCCCACTAATTAGATGTAGATATACACTAATTATGTGTATATATAAATGTATTATTATGAAGAAATTCCATTATAAAGATAGAATAAAAATCACACTTGTCCTCCTAGTCTAGAGAGGTATATGTGCATGTGTGTGTCTTTCCAAAGCGATCACAATTCAGTGCAAGGTTCAGACTGAATCGATCTCTGACTCAACAACTGAAACAGTCCCTGACCAGAGACTTTTTACAGGTTTTTTATTTTATTTATTTTTTTAGGACTGAGATGTGTGAAGAGTACAGCTAATCTTTTAATTTCGTTGCGGGAGCCAATACATTCTGAACTCCAACTGACAGAGAGAGGGAGAAAACGTGATAGGCTGCAAGATGAATGTATCGGACTGATAGGCTGCAAAGCCATCAAACAAAAAATGTTGAAAGCCACAACGGCTTGGATGTATTTAAATTCTACATCCCTAAACATAAATTCAAATAGCAATACTGCATCCTCCTAATTGTTCCCTCAATTCTCAATTCAATTCTGAATGGTACACATGCCTGTTGTATTGTTCTTCTTACCAATTCCCAATATAATCTGATATCTTGTTCTAAATACACCACACATCACTGTCAGGTGGGTCAGGTGGGAACAGGAAAATGTAAAGAACCTAGCAATCAGAGGACCTCAATGAGAGAGAATGAATGAAAAAAAAAAAAACATCCACTTGTAAGGGCTTTTAAAAGCACATCAGAATTAAAGATGTCAGGGGAAATAAATCTTTCCCCATTTTCCAGCCATTCCATTTCAGTAAGATAAGAACAGCTGGCAAATGAAGCCCAAAGTGAATATAGCCATCTGATTGCGGGAACTGAGTATTCTGTGCTGGTGAGGATACATACACATGGGACTCTAAAGTTTGTGGAGGAAGGTGGACGCAAGTATGTGTGAGTTTGCATGAATGTGTGTGTGTTGGTCCACGGGTTGTTGCCGTAAAGGGGAGGAGAGATCACAGTGCCTTGATCAAAAACATTTTTTGCTTGAGCGAGTTGCCTTTGAAGCTTAACACTGCTTTAAACACTTGCAGTCTTATCAGAGGGAAAACATTATTCTACTTGATTAAACCTTGATTTAGATCTATATATTACTCATGTTGCGCCTATTACCAACAATTTAGTTCAGCGCAACGCAAATTCCTTTAATGTTTACGTTAATGCCCAGGAATAATTATCTGTAAAAAAAAAAAAAAAAGATTGTCTGCTTAATATTGCCACACATTTCCACAACACTAACTAGCTGTGCACGATACTACTGAGACCCTAAGGGGAAATAGTGCTGGAAATAAATATAAGATGGAAGGGGAAAAAAATAGGCCAATGCTAGTTGGTTGAAGTTCCCCCAAGAAACTGCGTTTGCTCGCAAAACCGTAAAGCGAACGCAAAGCTTCTAGGGCGGAGGCAAAACATTTGCGAGAGAATGCAAAAACATTAACAAATTATCTCATATTTTTTTCCTTCACCAAGGTATGATACCAAGTTAAATTAATTTAATTAAATTAACAAATGAAAATATAAAAAGCCTTTTTCATTAAAAAAACATTGTTTATTTTTTTTCATAAATCTTTTTTATGTTTTTTTAAAAGAGGTCTCTAAAGCTCACCAAGGCTGCATTTATTTCATCAAAAATACAGTAAAACAGATATATTGTGAAACATTATAAAAATGTAAACTGTTTTCCATATTAATATATTTTAAAATGTAATTGATTCCAGCAATGGCAAAGCTGAATTTTTCAGCATTATAATCAATCAAAAATTGGAAATCATGATATTTTTTTTATTATCCTTGCATCCTTGCTGAATAAAAATATACATTTCTGACAAAAAAAATAAAATAAAAAATTATTTTTTACTGGCCCCAAATTTTTGAACAGTAGTGAACACACTTCTGATTCTCAAGATTGTTATGCAAATTTTATCTACTATTTATGCATGCTGTTGAATGTGATTTCTCACTAAATGAGGGCTGTCAGAAGAGGTCAAAGATGTGGGATTAAAAGGGTGGTCACACTGCCACACACTACCATTCGTTGTGGGCAAGTGGTCAACATTAACTAGTTAGTATGGCCCATTTGATGACACCATCTGGACACACAAAGCATCTTTCTCTACTGACATTCAAAAGTTACTGGGCATTCTGAAATACTGCTTATTTAATGAGTTGGGTTTTTGTGGGATTCGGAAGTAAATTTGAATACTCAAAGAAGTGTCTGTTAATGTGAGGTCACACTAGACTAAACAGCTGAGATTCAATTAACAAAATACCTGAGAATGAGAGTATCAATGGAATTACTGTGAATGGTTTTCCTCTGAATTGCATAAAATGTACTGTGCATAGAGAAAATATGTTTCCTGCTACACATTAATATCTGTGAGTTTATAAGTTTGAAATGTGATAATATTAATATCACTGCATTCTTTTGTAGAGAACAATGGTGAAAAAAAGGAAACACATAAATCAAAGCTATATTGCAATATGCTGACAGTAAGCATAGTGCTGAGAGAGGAAAAAGTGGTGACGAGGCAAGGAATTCAGAGGAAATTAAAAAATAATAAAATCATTTAGTTGAATGATTTCAGCATAAACAGTTTGTCCCGGACGGGCAAACAAACAATTTTAACATATTCATATAATATGTCTGGGTAATCAAAAAACAACAATAATACTAAATTCAATAGGAGCTATGGGATGAAAGCAGAAGAATGAAGAAAGTCGAGAGTTCATATCCACATTCTGACAAGTGAAACAAATTAGCTACAACTAAATGTAATCAGCAGTTTTTAGGAATTGAAGTCAGCCACACCCACTCAGACCATGACATCACAACAACATGTGCTTATGCAGCAGTCTAGGATCTATGCATACAAATGCTCTTTTACTGCCACAATAACACAATACACAACAGAGTCCCAACAGCATGTGGCTTTCGTGTACATAGCTAAGCCTCTTGAGCGCTGGTTTTGTTCTTCCAGAAGAATCTTGCCTGAAGACATTACTGAGAAGCTCCCAGGGACCAACACACACTATGCTTTCCCTGATTCAGGTTTTTCAGCAGACGGCTATAAGCCAATCTGCTGTAATGTCTGTGGCAGCCTGCTGAACACTGCATTCTTCAGAGAGGCCAGTCATTAGCTACACTAGGGCATCATTAGAAGAAATATCAGGTCTCCACAGATACGAGCTTAAAGGGGCCTCAGCATTTGTGATTTTTAATTCATGTACAGGTCTATAAATAACAAGCTGAGGTAGAGGCATTCACCTGAGGGCTATGGAGCAAACTGCTGAAAGCACACCTTCTCTTGCTCACATTATATGCTCTCGTCCTCGTATCCTCGCTTACACTTTGCTCCTGTTTCTCTACTTTCAGTATAGTTTTTAATTTCATTTCTATAATATAGTACCACAAATGGTTCAATATTCCTTAATTAAGTTTTATTAGTAAAAATTCATAACAGTACCGCGTACTGCAGTACATGCTGACAATGTAATGTGCTATAAATGTGCAATTGCTGCTACATTTAGCAGTAAATTATAACTAGCATCACTCTGACATCTCCGGGGCATTTGTGATTCAGCGTCGCTGACTGGATCTGCTCAGATCTGTGCTTCTGATGGCCAGCACAAGAACAAGTAGTCACTGCCAATGGATTTGCCAATGTTTGTGAAGTTTATAGCACAAAATTTCTGAAATATATCCAAAAGTTAAAGCTACTTTATCATAGTAGTTTATCCTCTTTGTCGCCATCTCTGTTCGAAATCCGCAATTGCAGTTATTCGCGGAATTATCAACTTTACGTGGGTTGTGCCTCGGCACGGCACAGCGCGGATGAATCCAATGTTTTGAGGAGAATGTGCGGCTGTCAGTCACAGCGCCAGTGTGGATACTGTCATTCGGAATCACATCCACAAGTAACATCTACTTTTGATCTGACCCACTAAGGGGAAAAAAGCATTGCAGTAAATCATGCCGAATCTAACGATCGATTATCATATCACGTCAAACCGTGCAAATTATACTTTGTTCTCAAATTGTTAATGTTAATAACATCAGCATTGCATGACTACATTTAATGTGTATTAGGGCTACCTGTAGTTTTCGCACGTTAAAAAATAAATACGACCTCACGTTATGTCAATCACACTGTGTGCCTCCGAAACTTTCGTCCGTCAAAAATAAATTCGGATCGGGTTCGATTTTCTGCGTTTTTCGCATCCGTAACAAGCATTTGAATGGTGTTTTAACAGTTTAGAGCCACAGAATGACGGATACGAAAAAACGCATGCGAACATTTCGGATTTAGTGTGCAAGGACCTTTAAGCGAACAAGTGCGCTACTGTTACATAATTGAACCACTGAAATGTCTTACCTGACCAGCAGAAAAAAAGCCGTGCTCAAATTTCCCACGGAAATCCACCAGTACCACTGGAAGTAAAAACATTATTACAAGCTTACCGTTTTGAATCGAGCTACGGCAAGCAGATAGTTTTGAACACTTGCTACTGTAGTTATGTACTTGCTCAAAAATTTATTTGGGATAATTTTTAACTCAAAAAAGTTACGGACTGCAGCTTTAACTAAATGAGGCTTTGCAATGTTTCATCAACAGTTGTCCCATCATTTACTTTAACCTCTTTGCTGCAAAGTCCTTTATTATTGTCTGTCATACAGAACCACTCAGACAGATTTACCTGTCCACAAACAAAGAGCAGACTGTGATAATTTTGAACATGAAAATACAAAAATTCATGTCCTTTTCTCTTTAATTATATTTAGATCTGTGCATTGATACAAAACCATTCAAAAATTTGGAAGCAGTAAGATTTTTTATTTTTAAGACTCTTAAGTTAACGACATCTGCATTTAATGCATCAAAATACAGTAAAACAGTAATATTGTTTTCTATTTGAAAATATTTTAAATTATAATTTATTCCTTTGATGGCAAAGCTGAATTTTCAGCAGCCTCCAGCCTTCAGTGTCACACGATCCTTCAGAAATCATTCTAATATGCTGATTTGGTGCTAAAGATTTTATTATTATCAGTGTTGAAATTAGTGCTGCTTAATATTTTTGTTCAACAAGAACATTATTTATTTGAAATAGAATTCTTGTTTAACATTAAATACAAAGTTCTGTCATGAAAATATAGATAGCGCAGGCTGATAAGTCCTTAACTCAATCTTCTTGCAATCACATCATTCTCTATAGCAGTGTTCTTCAACCCTGCTCCTGAAGGACCCCCAACACTGCACGTTTTCTTTGTCTCCCTAATCAAACACACCTGATTCAATTCATCAGCTCATTATCACATGGGTTAATGAGCTGATGAGTTGAATCAGGTGTGTTTGATTAGGGAGACAAAGAAAACGTGCAGTGTTGGGGATCCTTCAGGAGAAGGGTTGAAGAACACTGCTCTATAGGGCACAGCTGATTGGTTTCTGTTGTATCAGTAGCCAATGAGCTCGCTGCTCAAACTTCAAATACTCGGTCAGCTGCAGCATGTTTTCAGAAACCCTCCACCTTCCCCAGCTCCACCTGTATAGATCTGCTACGGGTTATTCTTGTATACAATATTGTACAGCAGCAGCAGCATGTCTTACATGCTCACAGCAGCGTGTTGTGTATGTATTGGCAGCAGCAGGAATAACAGCAGCAGCGTAGCAGATCTATTCTGCAATGAGCAAACATATCAACATTGTCATATCCATTACCATGCCAAACACTCAGTCGTCATGACAAAAATTTATTTTACTGTCACTTTTGGTCAATTTACTGCATCCTTGCTGAATAAAAGTATTAATTTCTTTAAAAAACTTGCGGACCCCAAACTTTACAGTAGTGTATGCGTGTATATGGCTAGTTTCCACCTTCATAATAAATTCAGATATCAATAATAACCTTCTTGTTAATGGTACATTTTTCAACATGTAGCAATTCAAGATTTTAGGATTGATCACATAGAATTGTAACTGTATTGATTAAGTAAATTGATTTGGAAAGGAACACACATCTGTAATCCTTTTAACTTCAGTTAAAACAACTCAGACTTAAATCAGATTTAAAGCATAACTGTCTTCTGAGCAGGGACAGAAGCCAAAGAAAGCAAGTGGAAAAAGAGCCTTCTCTGGAACTACTGAGCAGCTTTTTTTTTAAGTGTGCCGAGAGTGTGGAGATATTTTCCATCCATTAGTTGAGCGTTAGGCCATGAAATACACACACACACACACACACACACACACACACACACACACACACACACACACACACACACACACACACACACACACACACACACAATGATACACGCTTCCAACAACACACTCACACATACAGTACATGCAGGCCAACATTTAATTGACTTTCAATGTTTACATTTAATTAAGTAATCGTTTCACATCCAGATCAATGTTATTACTGTATCTGCTCCCGAATGAAGCGCAAAACTTCTCAGACACCTAACAAACCACAATGAAAAACAAAATTTACAACCTACTAGCAACGAAATGAGTGCAAATGGGTGCACATTGACACAAAACCACATCCTGACTCTACCAGCAGTACATATATTAATCTGATTCAAATGCACCATGTCTAAAAGATAATTTCGATAACAAGGCATGAAGGATGTCTACATTTGCATATCTAAGTCTTTAAACTCCCCTACGTGTTGATTCAGTAGCAGAGGAACAGAATGAACTGATTCGTTCATTCTGCAATAGTCTGCTAAACAACACAACCTGCAAATTCAAAGTCCAGTTATTGCATTTAATCATTATTCAACGTGGGCACATTATCTACTTTAAAAGCAAAGCAAAAATGTCTATTTTACTGCGTTTACAAGTGAATTATATGTAGTTGTTGAATTGCTCTATATAATGTCAGTGTATGCAGGTGTAAAGTGTTTTGGCCCTGGTCTGATGTTGAGATATAGTACAGAGAGTCTGATGTCTCGATGTGTATATACTGGAGCGAGGAGGCTCAGGTTTGTTTGAGCATGCAGAGGCTGCCGACTCTTGTGTTGTTGTGCTGAGAGACACATTGCACTACGTAATGGAATCTCTGTAGTCTCGTGTCTGGCTTCCATTGAGCTGTCCCATCCATCCTCATACAAGCGTCTGGACGCCTGGACATGATCACACACTCCTCCTCAGCCCTGGGCTCCTTGCACTGACACAGGAGCTGAGAAAACACACAACTTGCTGCTACTTACTAACAGAAGCTCAAATGGATACACACATATGCAAGGATCAATCACTTTGATGTGCATCACTGCAGTGACATCTTTGTTTGCAAAGGGATTTGCAAAGTGCAATCATTGTCTTTCTTTCTCAAGTTTTTCTCTTTTGGTTCATAAGAAAGGTGCTTTCGTAAGGTACTTTCCTATGCATTTCGTTTACTGACAAATGGTTAATACTTCATAAGGAGTGAGAGATGTCATAGCACATAGGTTTACTAAAGAGACAGGCAGCATTGCACTAAGGATCATAACGAGATGGGAGGTTCATGCTTCTTTCCAGCACAGTACTGCTAAAAGCCTATCCTATTCTTAACAAATTTTAGTTGTATTTCCCAGTTAGATATAACGTTACAAAATCCTATAAACAATATTAACATTTCTTGAGAATATATTAAAGGGGTAGTAATTCACCCAAAAATGAAAATTCTGTCATCATTTGTTCACCCCCATGTCATTGAGAACCAGCATTATTAAACTAAAAAATAAAAAAAATAAAAAAATTAAAAAAAAACTGTTTTTAGTAATTGTAATAGAGCTGAAAGAACACACAAATAGTTAGATGAAAAGTTGTAACTTATTTCAGTTCAAGTTTAAAGGAATAGTTCACTTAAAAATTTAAATTCTGTCATAATTTACTCACCCTCAAGTTGTTTTAAACCTGTGTGAATTTTTTTCTTCTGTTGAACACAAAAGAAGATATTTTGAAGAATGTCGGTATCCAGACAGTTGATGTACATGATGTACATATCTAACTTTTCATTTTTAAGTGAACTATTCCTTTAAGTATTAACAAGAATAAAACTGAAATAAAAAACAAATTCAAGAATACTTTTTTCTATACATTTTTATATAGAAATATGTATGATAAAAACGAAAAAAAAAATGACAATGTCACTAACAAAATCATTAAAAATAAAATGTAAATAAAAACTAAAAACATAGAAAAACTAATTCAAATATTAACAAATATTATGATAGTATATAACTAATACTAAAATAATGCTGTTTCAAACCTGCATGACTTGGCTTACTTTCTTCTGTGGAACATAAAAGGAAATATTTTGAAATGTCTCTATGTTTGTTTTTTAATTATTTAATTTTATTTTCATGGAATGGAAGTCAACATCACCAAAACGGTTTGGTTACCAACATTCGTCAAAATATCTTTTTTTGTGTGCTCCGAAGTCATTTTTGCACTGTCTCCCAAATCTTCTTTAAAGTCTTTCACCAATAATCCCTTTACCAAACAAATAATCGTATTTGTGTTCATGTTCTTCCCAAAAAGTTATAATTTTGTAGCTTGAAACACAGTCATATAAATTACTGCTGTAAGGAAAGGTAACATTCTCTGTAGTTACAAGATGAAGAGGTGATGGAAAAAAAGTTTGCAAGTGACATTAGAGACTACTGAGGGGAAAAAAGAAAAACAGGCAGAAAAAAAGATGACAAAAAATATGAGCAAACAACAAATGATACTTCGCAGAGAGAGGAAGTAGAAAGTGACTGATGTCAGCAGATGAAGTGTGAACACATGCGGTTAAAGCAGCAGATCGCAAACAGTGATAGAAAGTGCAATTCAGCAAGAAAAACATACGCACACTGATGTATCACTGTCAGCTATAGCTCTCACGGGACCCCTATAAGGTCATTAAGGGGCTAAAACTACCCTCATTTTCTCTAACCCACTACAGGGGACAGTCCCAAGACAATGCATAAAAAAAAAAGTAGATCAGGTACTTTACTAGAACATAAGAACTTGATAGAGATTGGTGGGGATGCAGTGAGATTACTCAGCTTTAGATGAGGAATATACAGCAATGTGTTGGAGATCTGTGGAGCAGAGCTGGAGAAATCAAACTGCTGTTTCAAGAGGCTTTTCATGAATGTGACTGGCAGGAAACTATAAGGACTGTCCGCTGTTTGATATTTGATATATATTTATATTAGGGATGCACCGATTGGGAAATTCTGGGCCGATACCGATACCGATGTTTAACATAACAACTTGGCCGATGGCCGATGCCGATGCCGATGTTTTTTCTTTTTGTTATTTATTCCTTCTTTTGTGCCACGGAAACATACAAGTCTTTCGGCTCTTGATCACACTATCCTAGAATGAGCACAAATTCAATCAGACCAATTTATGAAACAAAAAAAACCTTTAATGTCACTTTCTGGTTGACAGTTATAACCTTATTTATAAGTTCTTTTTCAGTTGTTATGAGGAGCAATATGAGAGAGAAATTTGGTAATCATTGTCTGACCCAACAAAAAAAACATTATAATATTCATTTTATTTTTCGTGTTCGCATTTATGAGGGAAAAAACACGGGTGAATGTTCATTCCAAAATATTAAATTTTAAGCGCGCACGCGCTCTTCTGCGAGAGAGAGAGAGAGAGAGAGAGAGAGAGAGAGCCCCGACCGCGCGCGCGCTCTCACTCACTATTCAGAGCGGTCAAGCTTCCCCGTACTTTTTGACAAGAGTCCTTGACAGGGAGGCCAGAGCTTCTTTGCAGCTCAAGTCGGCGGCGGTGTGTACAGTTAACGCTCTATCTGTTGACGGCGCTGAGGGAAAAGCTCCCGCCACTGGAAGAAGCGGTCGCCGCCCATTTGTGTCCTCCTGCGCACCCATCAAAGCCGTGCAGAACGTCTTCAGCACTCGCGGATCGTGCATACTCCGCCGCTTCTTCTGCTACACACCGCCGCTTCTTCTGCTACACACCATGGTCGTTCTTTTCTCGAGAAAAGGAGTTTTCTCATAGAAAAAAATAAAATAAATGCGTCATTGTACCCAGCACTTCTGAAAATGCACTTCCGAATGCGTCTCTGTCCCCAGCATATCAAACCAAACTGACGCCCATGTGACATCGGCGAATGTCATTTTTATTTCCCGATGGCCGATGGCAGTTAACGAGGCAAATATCGGCCCTTACCGATGTTCAGCCGATGCATCGGTGCATCCCTAATTTATATGAAACTCCATTAAAATATCAAACAAACACAACAGAATAAGAATTTTAGGAGTTTGCAGATGCTTTTACCCAAAGCGATCGCATTCAAGTTACGCATTTTATTAGTTCTTACTTTCACTAAGAATCAAACCCATTATCTTGCCATTGCTAGAAAATGCTCGAGCTACAGGAAGGCCAATCATTTCAAACAATAACACTTTTCTCCTAGTTTACCTTTAGTGCAATGTCTTAGACATTATTTGAAAATATAATTGATAGTAATATGCTGAAAAGAACATTAACCTAAAAATGTGCTTCATAACAACATCTAAATAAATGTATTTTATTCAAGTCAGAAATATTATTTACCATGACTCAATCAACCTAAGTACACTAAATGTATGTGTATCAAGTAGAAATAGCTCCTTAAGTCTATACACTATTTAATAGGGCTGAACGATACATCGAATTTTCATCGTCATCGCGATATGAACTCGCGCGATGAACACATCGCAACTGACAGCCTGACACGATGAAACAATGCCTGGTTCAGATTACAAGATTTTTGTGTCTGTTACGATAGTCACGGTGTCAGATTACACGATTTTGACTCCTAAAATCTTGTCGTGTTGTGGACAAGAAACATGTCAGACTACACGTTGCTTTCCGACCAGTCATCGTGTGCCGTTACACGCACACATTCACTCGCACGCACACACACACACACACACACACACACGCTCACTCTCGCGCGCGCGCACACACACACACACACACACACACACACACACACACACACACACACACACACACACACACACACACACACACACACACACACACACACACACACACACACACACACACACACACACACACACACACACACACACACACACACACACACTGAGTCCCTCGCTCACTCACTCGCGCTCACTCACTCGCACACGCTCACTCACTCACTTGCGCTCACTCACTCACTCGCACACACACACTGAGTCCCTCGCTCACTCACTCACTTGCGCTCACTCACTCGCACACACACACACTCGCTCACTCGCACGAACACACACACACTCACTGTCCCTCGCTCACTCGCGCACACACACACACACAAAATGCAACTGTTCCAGTGTATTCTGCAGTAAACAAGCCGGTACCACAGCCCGTTTGCCTGCACACAAACGCCGTTTTTACGACGACCCAGATAAATCCCATAAAGAGTGTATTTTCTGGTATTCCGGCCACGGCCGATGGTGTTATGAGTGTAGTAAAAATGCCCACAACCCAGTGTTCATTCCTACACACAAGCACGGCCCACCACACTCCAGGGCTCGCACACATAAAATCGACTCATGTCGATTGAGAATTAAATGTAGTGAATGTGCCCACGACCCAGTGCCCACAAACACTACACACTGCATGTCCCACGGTTTCTGTAAACACGAAACCAACACACATACAGTCAGCTCAAGCAGACGGTGTTTTCAGTGTAGTAAATGTGCCCGCTGTCCTGCGCCCACATTCACTCACAGACATGACAAGCCCTACGGGGTTCCCCCCACTCGCTCTCCCTCGGCAACCTGCTATAGGAGAGTCGAGCGCGGGCAGGCTGCCCGCTGTGATCAGCGCGCCCCCCGCCTCGAACGCTACAAGCGCGACGTTTGTGTTACAGCACACCGAAGCTCTCCGGTTGCCACCATGTCGCGACCAGAGCCCAGATTTCATTCAACCCCTAGCTATTCATGCAAGTGCATGGGCAAAGCTTCCCGGGGTATCAGAATGGGTGCTGAACATTATAAAAAGAGGCTATTCGCTACAGTTACGCTGCGCGTACGCTGCACGAATCGAAACTACAGTAAAAAAGGAAGTAGCACATCTACTTCGAGCCGAAATAGCAAAACTGTTGAGCAAAGGGGCCATATAGCCTTTATCTCAAGCTCAGAGCGAAATACAGCAGATATTTTCTGGTACCGAAAAAAGACGGGGGTCTCAGACCCATTCTAGATCTAAGACAGCTGAACAAAGTGCTTTCAAAACGCCAGTTCAGAATGCTCACAAGCAGGAAAATCCTCACGCAAATTCGCCAAGGGGACTGGTTTATGTCAATAGATCTTAAGGACGCGCATTTCCAAATACAAATATCGTCACGTCACAGGCGATTTTTGAGATTCGAGGGCCAGGCATATCAATACACAGTCCTGCCGTTTGGCCTGTCCCAAGCACCCCGTACATTCACGATGTGCATGGATGCGGCACTTGCACCCCTGAAACTTCGGGGCATGCGAGTCTTGAACTACTTGGACGATTGGCTGATTCTAGCCCGATCTGACTCAGAGCTCATAGAACACAGGACCATATTACTCGAACATCTCGAGAATCTAGGTCTCAAAGTCAATTGGGCGAAGAGTTCACTGTCTCCCAGTCAGAGAATATCTTTTCTGGCCACAGAACTGGACTCGCTGTCTATGACAGCACAACTATCGCCACAGCAATGACTGAACATTCAGCGCATGACGAAATCCTTCCGCTGTGGCACTATAGTCCCTCTCAGAAGGTTTCAGAAAATGCTGGGTCTCATGGCCTCAGCATCATCAGTACTCCAGTTGGGTCTGCTTCGCATGCGCCCACTGCAGTTCTGGCTAAAAGCGCGAGTACCGCCTCGAGCGTGGGCCTCCGGTCTGTTTCGCCTCAAGGTCGATCAGAGATGCATCTCAGCTCTGAAATCTTGGAGCCTGGGGACTTCCTCGAGTGTGAAGGTGGTGTCTACGGACGCCTCCACCTCGGGATGGGGAGTGCTGCTCGAGGGCAGACCGTTCTTCGGCCAGTGGTCAGAACGGGAAAGGCTTCTACACATAAACTGCCTGGAAATGATGGCAGTCGACAACGCGCTGAGGCACTTTTGTCCCCAGATAAAAGGACACCACGTCTTGGTCCGTTCGGACAACATGTCGGTGGTGGCCTATATAAATCGCCAAGGAGGTATCAGGTCCCGAAACCTTTACAGGCTGACAGAGCGCCTCCTGGTTTGGGGCTCAGCACAATCTGCGCTCGCTGAGAGCAGCGCACGTGCCAGGCCACCTGAATTTGGGACCAGACAGACTGTCCAGAAACAATGTTCCGGCAGGAGAATGGTCCCTACACCCACAGACAGTCCAACTGCTGTGGAAGACATTCGGCAGAGCAAAGATTTGCGTCTCAAGAAAACGCTCACTGTCCGGAGTTTTTCTCCAAGAGCAGGGATGCGCTGGCCCACGTCTGGCCCCGCTGCCCGCTCTATGCTTTTCCCCCCGTCACGCTCCTGCATCAGGTATTAGAGCGAATCAGGGAAAACGGATGCTCAGTGCTACTTGTGGCTCCGTTCTGGAAGAACCAGGCTTGGTTCCCAGTTCTGATGCAGCTGACAAGCACTGCCCCATGGCCAATACCAGTGAGGAAGGACCTCCTCTCTCAGGCCAAGGGCTCGATCTGGCATCCTCGCCCAGAGCTGTGGTCTCTACATGCGTGGGCCATCAACGGGTACCCGCTAACCTCCCGGTGGGAGTGTTAAACACGATCACGCAGGCTAGGGCCCCGTCTACTAGATGGCTCTATTCCTCGAAATGGTCTGTGTTTTCTAGCTGGTGCACAGCTCGTGGCATATCACCACCGGACTGCGGGGTGACGGAGGTTCTCTCCTTCCTGCAGGAGCTACTGGATAAGGGCAGAACCCCATCCACACTCAAGGTTTACGTGGCGGCTATAGCGGCGTTTACTAAACCGACGCTTGGCCAGTCACTTGGGAGAAACGATCTGGTCATCCGCATTCTTAGAGTAGCTAGAAGGCTGAATCCTCCCAGACCTCCCTCAGTCCCCATGTGGGACCTTTCTACGGTTTTGGAAGCCATGAAAGGTGCCCCATTCGAGCCAATCCATTCAATAGATATCAAACACTTGTCTTTCAAGACAGTGTTTCTTATGGCTCTCGCTTCGGTAAAGCGTATGGGGGACTTGCAAGCGCTCTCAGTGAGCGCGACGTGTATGGAATTTGGGCCAAATGACTCGAAAGTCATACTCAAACCAAGGCACGGGTACGTTCCTAAATCCCTCAACACACCGTTTAGGGCTCAGGTCATTTCCCTGTCAGCCCTGCCGGTCTATAATGAGGAAAAGGACGCGAGCTTCTTTTGCCCGGTCAGGGCATTAAGGGCTTATGTGTCTCGCTCGACTGTCTTCAGACAGACAGAGCAGCTCTTTGTTTCGTTCAGCGGACGTTCTAAGGGACTAGCTGCGTCGAAACAGAGTCTATATCCAGGTGGATAGTTGACGCTATAGCGCTGGCTTACACTTCTAAGGGCCTGCAGTGCCCGTTGGGTGTCAGAGCACACTCCACAAGAGGCATGGCCTCGTCGTGGGCTTGGTCTAGTGGGATTGCCTTGCAGGATATCTGTATGGCGGCAGGCTGGGCCTCCCCGTCTACATTTATAAGGTTTTATAACCTAGAGGTTCCCGCCATGCAGGCTGAGCTGCTTTCGGTCTAATAAATCAGTAGTGTCTGCCCCGATGCTATCGGCCCAGAATACTGAAACTGCTTGAGCGTCGCTCGCTGATCGATTAAATAACTCTATGGGCAGGGTGTAAGACCCATAATATTCTTCAGTCCAGGTTGAGTTTTTTCGCCCTGACTGTGTGGAACACTGTTTATATGATTAGCTCCTTATAGGATGCTACTTATTACGGGAATTATGCTATTCTAGCCCCTCTTCCCGGACTCTCTGCGAGTCCCTGGTGATTATGCACTATATGAGCCCCGGGCACCTGCCCTTGGGACTTTGGTGGCGGATCTCAGCACGCACGGCGTTTTACACTGTGTTCCCCTAGCGTAAGATATTACGCAATACAAGAGACCTCTCGTAAGAGAACGTACTCGGTTACTAACGTAACCTCGGTTCTCTCTAGAAGAGGGAACGAGTACTGCGTATCTTTGCCGTGCCTGCAACACGCTCTGGTTCGCTTCGACATTGAAAAACCAGATTCTATCAGCCTGTCGAGCTGTATTTATAGGCCCAAGCCACGCCTGTTTCGGCGGGACGTGACGTAGTGGGCGCGAAGCGCCCCATTGGATCGAGGGGCCTCTCTCGATAGGCTGCTGCAGTTGCCGCAGGGCAGCCAATGGGCGCGCGAGCCGTCTCGCCTATGTCTGCATGCTGCTGTAACGCGTTTTACATTATTTAAAAATTAAGGATAATTTTTGGCTTCAATATCTCGCGGAAAAGAGATTTTCCCCTAGCGTAAGATATTACGCAGTACTCGTTCCCTCTTCTAGAGAGAACCGAGGTTACATTAGTAACCGATTACGTTTTATGCTTCAGCCGCTAGAGGGCCAAAAGTTACATAGTGTAGTTTTACAGAGATATTGTAATATATATGGTTACTCTTTTGTTATGTCAGCAACTACCAAGTAAAATCCCTAAGATCCTTCTTACCTGGCCAAGTAACTAAAACGGAGCATGTAGATGCTGTAACAGCAGTAGAAAAAGGACAGAAAATATGCTTCCTGATCACAGGTTCATGAAAAAAAATTGTTTCTTGTATTCAGCTTAATATACATAGGCAACAATTAGTATCTGTCATACCTTTCTCTGGTCTATACAGCATCTGCCATACATTATGTTTGAAAATAATAACTTGTGTATTGTCATATCTCTTCATCTTACAAGGTGCTTTTAAAATATGGATACTGTAAAAAGTTAATGTGAGTGTATTGACAGGGCCTTAAACTGCTCTCATTCAGTCAGACTACATTAGACTGCTCCTTCACTTCTACTGTTTAGACACAATCAGGTCCCTAATGCAGCCATAATAGCTTATTTTATGTCCTGCTGGTGTACAATGTTTGTGTGCTTGGATGAGGGTAAGAGAAGAGAAATACAGCAGGTCCAAGAGCATTTTCTCTATAACATGAGACCTTGGGGATAACAATGCAAGCAGCTGCCATTAAACTGAGCAAATAACCATGTCAGGTTTCCAGACCATTATCACATTTCCCACAGCTTGCAGCCTCTCTCTTTCTACTTCTTTCATGAAGCTCGACTGAGAATTCAGGGAAGGTTTCCCTCACATTCTTTGCTTTGGGTTTGTGTTAGTTAGAAGTCTCCCAGGTTAATTATTTGATTAGTTTAAACACTTCTTACTCCAGCAGTCCTTCCCTGATAATTGCTCCAGCTAATTTATCTATCAGCAGTATCACAAATTTATCTATCACAGATTATAGTGGAACAAGTGCAACAACAGATCATGACCCCAGGCCTGGAGATAAACACTGGCATAACTAACAGACTTACACCAGATATATCCACATTGCAGCCGCCCTTTGGTCAGATGAACAATTAATTCTTCAGGATTCCCTATTTCCTTAGAGGCTTGTTACAAATCTATTATAGGCTCAGGATAAGTGGCAAGCGGTGACTGGGTGTCCTGTGTGACGCGTCATGTTAAAAAATGTGCCCGAAGCAGATACGTAGGATGGGTTTATACACTGAACAAAATTATAAACGCAACACTTTTGCTTTCGCCCCCATTTTTCATGAGCAGAACTCAAAGATCTGAGACTTTTTCTTTGTACACAAAAGGCCTATTTCTCTCAAATATTGTTCACAAATCTGTCTAAATCTGTGTTAGTGAGCACTTCTCCTTTGCCGAGATAATCCATCCACCTCACAGGTGTGGCATATCAAGATGCTGATTAGACAGCATGATTATTGCACGATTGTGCCTTAGGTTGGCCACAATAAAAGGCCACTCTAAAATGTGCATTTTTACTGTATGGGATGTATGGGATGGGGGGGTGACCACCATTGGCCTCATGCAGTGCAACACATCTCCTTCGCATAGAGTTGATCAGGTTGTTGATTGTGGCCTGTGGAATGTTGGTCCACTCCTCTTCAATGGCTGTACGAAGTTGCTGGATATTGGCAGGACCTGGAACACGCTGTCGTAAACGCCGATCCAAAGCATCCCAAACATGCTCAATGGGTGACATGTCCGGTGAGTATGCTGGCTATGCAAGAACTGGGATGTTTTCAGCTTCCAGGAATTGCGTACATATCCTTGCAACATGGGGCCGTACATCATCATGCTGCAACATGAGGTGATGGTCGTGGATGAATGGCACAACAATGGGCCTCAGGATCTCGTCACGGTATCTCTGTGCATTCAAAATGCCATCAATAAAATGCACCTGTGTTCGTTGTCCATAACATAACAACACCGATTGTTGCAGCAGCTGTCTGTGTGGCTGGTCTCAGACGATCTTGGAAGTGAAGATGCTGAATGTGGAGGTCCTGGGCTGGTGTGGTTACACGTGGTCTGCGGTTGTGAGGCCGGTTAGATGTACTGCCAAATTCTCTGAAATGCCTTTGGAGACGGCTTATGGTAGAGAAATGAACATTCAATTCACGGGCAACAATTGCCAATTGCACGCTCCCTCAAAACTTGAGACATCTGTGGCATTGTGCTGTGTGATAAAACTACACATTTTAGAGTGGCCTTTTATTGTGGCCAGCCTAAAGCACACCTGTGCAATAATCATGCTGTATAATCAGCATCTTGATATGCCACACCTGTGAGGTGGATGGATTATCTCGGCAAAGGAGAAGTGCTCACTAACACAGATTTAGACAGATTTGTTAAAAGATTTTGAGAGAAATAGGCCTTTTGTGTACATAGAAGAAGTCTCAGATCTTTGCGTTCAGCTCATGAAAAATGGGGGCAAACACAAAAGTGTTGCGTTTATAATTTTGTTCAGTATAATAAGCGAGATGCTCGTGCTCACTCTAGACAAAGAGTTTCTAAGCTACTGAGTTGCTTACTCTCATGACACATAGCAACACAGCTAAAATCATTCCTAATATGTTGGACCTTTTATTGAAAGTAGCCTACATTTACCTGTTGAGACATGCCTTCACAAGCAACTCCCTTTGAGTTGAGGGAGGCACGACGCACGAAAGGGCCATTTGCAAAATATGCTATGGGTCACTTGTGTCGCAGAAACTACATAATTCACCTTTAAACAATACGGTGCATCGGCTTAGGACACACAAAAGACCAAGATCAGAGATGACAAATAAGAAACACCATGGCAGGCGTCAATTTAAATGTATGCTGGAAGTATTTTTTTAATTAAGAATTAAAAATAAGTATAATATAATACATATTAGTAGTCAATTATAAGTAAAATATAATTAGAATTATAATAAATAAAAATATAAGTATTATAAATAAATATAAGCCAGTTGAAATAATGCAAATTGATGACTATAACAAACGCATAGGCATAGACTATCGATTAACAACCTCACAGTAGGTCTACTTAAAGTAGGGCTGTCTTTGACAGATTATAAGTTTTCGTAAAAAAATTATTTCCCTATGGAGAAAATGGAATACTATGAAAATAGTTTCAGTTATGATTTTTATTTTTTTTCATTTGATATAGTGTAGTTAGTTCTGCATCAAATTCAATGTGATTTCAATCGATCGAGATCTGGCAGCACATTTTTCTTCTTAGGTGAGAAATTTGTGGACAGCTGTCCCTGTGCATGAGATCCCCCATTTGCCAGCAAACCAATGATGGTACATGATGATACATAACAACAATGCATAGGCGCCAAAGCGGTTGCGGATCCACTTACTCAAAACCCACCGTAACTGGAAGATTTGAAGAAAAATGTAAAGACATTTGGCAAATAAATAAATGACAGACAGTAACATACGTATTACCAACATTTTATCATGTAAGCTTTATGGTACACATCAAACAAGGGAATTTATAGTAATTTATAGAGCCATTATTATTTATCGAGTCCACAAATGGATTGGGTATGCAGAGCGTTCGCTGCTTATGGGCCGCACGCCCCATATATTCATACAACAATGGAAGGTGAGGCAAAAAGTCTGTTTTGCGGCAAAATCCGAAAATCTTAGATACTCTAAGTTTAAGAAAAAAAAACAACCCATCATGACACTTGCATCTTAAATGCCAACATCTA
This sequence comes from Rutilus rutilus, assembly GCF_951802725.1. Taxonomy (NCBI): domain Eukaryota; kingdom Metazoa; phylum Chordata; class Actinopteri; order Cypriniformes; family Leuciscidae; genus Rutilus; species Rutilus rutilus. The sequence goes on from NC_140225.1 coordinate 15,219,374, forward strand.
ACCTAAATCATGACCTTTCTCTTGCTACCTATGATTAACCTTTTCATGCCAGGCAGCTTTATGAGTTATAAGCAGCGGGTAGATGACCTCTGCCCCTGGATTAGGTTGCACCTCTTGGTATAGGCCCACACTCCTTGCCTAAGTCTTTCCAGACTTGCTGCATCTGGAAAGCATTGCACCGCCACTATTACCCATTACCCAGCCCTACGGCTGTCCATACCACCTGCACACACACACATGCTTTAACAGGCAATGGGTTCATACACCAAGCCCTCGTTAAGCAGCCAGCAGCCGACTTTGAGTGCTATTTCATCAGGCTACTGAGCCAGTGAAACGGCTGATAAAACCACCATCAGAAACCTGAGCCCTTGGAGCTAAAAGGGCCACCGGGTGAGGAGCAGGTCACAACACCTCTCATCCAGCTGTGTGGACAGGAAGAGAGGTCAAATGTGCAGGGGCAAAGGGAGGGTTCTTCAAGGAATGCTGATGAGGACCATCACGAGGAATTTAAAACAGACTGTAAATTCAGTGATTCAGTGAAAAAAATCTACGAGAGGATTTCTACTCGTTTTCTAAAAAATATATTTTTTGGACTTTAGGACTTAAAAAAAAAAAAAAAAAAAAAGAGTAAAAATGTCCCAAATGCATAATGATTGAGGGACCTGATTCATATCTAGATATCAGAGTATAATAGATTGGGGCTTTTTTTGACTTGGACCAAAACTTATTTAGACGTAAATTTAAAGATGTACTGTATATATCTGAATTGCATATAACATTTCCATCCATTTGGATTGCACAGTTTGAACAAAAACAAACGAATAAACAAAGATTTCAGATGACCCCAACACCTGTGAAAAGATGACGCCTACACCTGCAAAGACTTGACACAAAGACATTAGATGCCAATTCTAAATTAACATACACAACTGCCAAATTTTCAGTATATTGTAATCATTAAAATCAAAATAATTTGCTTTAACCATTGCTATAATGAGCTCATTGTTTCTGCCTAAATGAATACATGATGTTAGTTAACTGGATGACTTGTATTGTCTTAGAACTGTACATTTCTGACAAATGGACATTACTTTGACACAGTGATGAAGTATTGTAAATCTAAATTGTGATGTAGAAACATGCATTTTCTGTAAAGCTGCTTTGAAACAACATGTATTGTGAAAAGCGCTATACAAATAGCAACATCATGGAAACCAACTAGAGCATCATGAGCCGCTTTCCGACCGGAGGAACCTTTTCCCAGTTCCTAGAACTATTGGCTAAAGTACCCGGATGTCGGCGTGTTCGCACCGCAGGAACTAGGAACGATTTTAGTTCTAGGAACTCCATTTGGAGGAACTAATTTAGGTCCTACTTCAGAGTAGGGTCTAAACCAGCACTATAGGAACTACCCGTGACGTTAGTGTACGCTGATTGACCGAACGCACGCGGAACACCAGCACCCGCCATTTTTTAAAACAGCTAGAATGTAAACACACAGATTATAGCCTATATTTACTCCAGAAACTAGATACAAACATGGAAAACAGTGATAGATGGGTCTCTAAACCTTTATGCTGAAGAGAAAATCCAACGCAACTTTGAGGGGACCAAGCCAAACATGATTATGTTTATCTGCCCACACTGGACATCAACCACACGGCATAGGCTAATAACCTTTTTTTCATATACTGTCTACTTTCTATAACAGTTCTATCTAATAACATATTAAACAGTACTGTTAGACAGATCGCTAACTAATAAACACAGAGGGCCCTATTTTAACGATCTGAAACGCAAGTGTCAAAGCGCAAAGCGCAAGTAACTTTGTGGGCGGGTCTCGGCGCTGTTGCTATTTTCCCGGCGGGATAAATGACTCTTGCGCCCGACGCAAATCTAAAAGGGGTTGGTCTGAAGTAGCTTCATTATTCATAGGTGTGGTTTGGGCGTAACGTGAAATAAACCAATCAGAGCGACATCTCACATTCCCTTTAAGAGCAGGCGCGCTTTTTCTAAGCGGATTCCTATTATAACGGCGGATTTGCCAGGCGCGCGCCAGGAGCGGTTCACAGCCGAGGAGACCGACGTCCTCGTCACGGCCGTAAAACACAGAGAAGTAACATTGGGGATGGAGAAACAAACACACCCAAATTAGCTTCGGTTAAACAGGCGTATGATAATTTGGGCGTATGATTAAATGTGTAAGCTAGATTTATGCCTTTTTTATTTTCACATCTTCATGGACACAACAATGATTTCCCTCGTGTATTAATATGAATAAATGAATGAAATCTTTATTTCGAACAATTAAAAAATAAATTAAACCAAAGACAGCAACACATTAAATATCCATCAATAAAAATAAAACAAAATCAAGAAAAACAAAACCTTTTTTTTTTTTTTTGCATAATAATCACACTGTTCGTAAAGGGATATGTAGAAGCCCTAGGCTTATCAAGACCTACAAGACCTAATATTTTTCCTAGTAATAATGTATGATTTGCAAAAATGAAAACGGCTGCTTCTGTGTAGATGAGAGCATCAAATTGTAATGCGCGTTGTGCACACGCTACATTGATTATGGCCAAGCATGCGCCCTTAAAATAGCATGAATAACATGCCCAACGCGCCACTGACTTTAGACTAGGTTTTTCCTGGTCACTGGCGGAATTGTTTTCTAAACCTGCAAAATAGCATGAGGGAAAGTTTGCGCCGGAACACGCCTCCTCTTTGCGCTGAACCGCCCCGGGGAGCGCAAGTGTATTTGCTAGTTAACCGACGTGCTTCTGTGGAGGGAAAAGTCCGCTTTGCGCGGGTGCAAAATAGGAATGATACATGCGTCAGTGTACAAAGTCAATTGCGCTGGGTGCAAGATAGGGCCCAGAGAATGCGAGCATTGTTTGCTCTGGCGTTCTCAGCGCCGCCAAAATAAAGGTCCGTCGCGCCGTCAAAATAAAAGTCACTGTGCTTGCGTCACGCCCTTACCCCTCCTACCAGTTCCTATGGCCACTTGGCCAGTGCGAACGCAAACAGCAAAACTGAGTTTGGGGGAGAGTAGTTCTTAGAACTGTTTAGAAGTGGACAGTTCCTAGAACTAAGTTCCTGTAACTACTTGGTCGGAAAGCGGCTATGGTGGCAAGTTTTGCATAAGCAAGCCACTCTTTTTTAGAAAATGCAGAAAAATTACTAGTCTTAGAGGGGTGCATTGAATGTGAAGTTGGCTAGAGTATGACACCGTGTAAGTTAGCAACAGATGTCAGACAGAGACCTGCTGGGAGAGAGGCTGCATATCACAGCCAGCCAAACTAATGACTCTTATCCAGAAACAGCAGCACGGTCCATGGCCAAGAGCAGAGAGCAAGACAGTGGAATTACATCCAGGCCCCACTGCCACACAGAATGGAGTAGGGGTGTTTCACCATTTAACACACAAGCTCTGTTTGCTTTCAGTGAGAGAAGGCAGAAAAGGCCAGTGGATGAGCTGGATTTAGAAACACTACAACAATCTGGGAGCAATATTTACTCACAAGCTTCACTGTCTGCTGTCTTAATCATGATGAAAGGGGTACAACACAACACAAACAAAAGATGCACACCAACACACCCACCAGTTAGTAAAATAAAACCTCAGGCTTCTCACTCACCACTGGTTTTGTAAACACATAAATGTCTGAATTATAAGCTGCTTCAACACACAAGGGAATGCAATTTGAGGCTTCTCAAATGACAAACAAGTGCACTTAAAAATAAATGCATATGTAGTTGTGTATTATTTTTCGATGCTGACTTCCTCCTATCCCAGCTTCAGATACAAGTTAGCTATTTGCACGCTGATTCCCCTGAAAAGTGTAAACACTGCGGCTGTGTGGTGCTATCAAAACATTGCTATGTTTGTTTGGAGCATCCAACAAGCACAACCTAGCAACATTGGCTCAACCAATAACGTGATTCAGGGGTGGGACTATCTGACCAATGGCAGAAAGAGAGAGGGAGAGTGCATGACCTTGCAATACCCTAGCAACCACTAACAACACCTTAGCAACAAAATTTGAGTGACTCAAGCTGTGGCCTATTTTAATTCACCATTTCAAAGTTGTCTTACGTTGCTCTATAACACATATTTATATTTCAAATAAGAGCTGTTCGTTTGAACTTTCTATTCATTAAAGTATCCTGAAAATGTATCATGGTTTCCACAAAAATATTAGGCAGCACAACTGTTTTCAACATTGATAATGATACCTGTAATAATGGCTACTGAAAATTCAACTTTACCATCACAAAAGAAAAAAAAAGAAAAAAAAAGTAAAGATTTTTTTAAACTTATTAAAACAGAAAACAGATATTTTAAACTGTAATAATATTCACAATATTAGTGTGTTTACCGTATTTTGATCAAATAAATGCAGCTTTGGTGAACATAAGAGACTTACCGACCCCAAATTGTTTAACTGTAGTGAGTTACAGTGTGATTACTTTGCGTGTGAGAAAAAGCAGTTTCTCTGTTTGTTGGTTTTCCATAACATCCAAAACAATTACTATATTCCACTGGGTGGATCAGCTGACAATCTGGCTGGACCAGTGACACCCTGTGGGCTATTGCTGATGTGTTTACTCAGAACGACTACTGACAAACACATAGTCTGATTGCTTTTTTTTTAAAAACAATACAATTATTGTTTTTTGGATGTGTTGCGAAACAAAGACTTCTTCGCCTCTTTAAACTAATCCAGAGTGCAATGATGTGCAGGTTAAAGAATTCCTTGTGACACTGTAAGTCTTTTTGGCATCAGAGAGACATCTGCTCCATTAGGGCGCAGTCTGTCAGTAGAAGCTTTGTCCACAATTGTATTACTTTTCAATTTTGTCTTCCACAGTCTCCACCTGTCCTTCTTTCATTCATTTCATTAGTCTTCCTTCCTTATTTGAAGCCAAAACCCACAGTAGCCCATCTCAAATCTCTCTACCATGATTTACAGCTGCCATAGTCATTCATGCATTAATTAATGAAAAGTGCATTTGTTCACTCATAAAAATACTTCTATTTTGCACTTCTTTTTTTAACATTTCCATATTTTTTACCTTTCATTCAATAGAATTCACACAGTTATTGCTAGGTCAAGTCACTAGTGACCCAGAAATAGTTAAGAAAGTGTAACATTTCTTTGATTTACATTTATCAAAGTTTTAACACTTTCTGTTCATTGCCAGGTTTAAATTCAACTTTGATGCCAGATTTGGAGACTTAGACCTATAAATGGCACAGTATGTGTGTACATGTCGATCTGGAGGTATATAAAATCTCTCAGGGATTTGAGGAAATAATCAAATAGATTGGTGCAATCTGACAGACCTCGTCACTTGAGCTTTTTTCCTCTAATGTTGTAATGCACCTTCAGTGTCAATGTGGGATCACAGCAGCGTCTCGTAATAGGCTGATGCCCACTTTTCAGGACATTTAATCCTCTGACCCCATAGGTAGGAAGATTTCACACCCCACTCTTTCCCTCATCCTGTCATCATCTTGATTAAGAGGTAAATACAGAAAAGAGATCCGCTTTAAAGGAACACTCCACCGTTTTTTGAAATAGGGCTTATTCACCTTCTTTCCTACATTTAGATAGGTGGGCAAATGCATTTTTGTCTCAGTGCATGGATTGTTTTAGTTTGACAGGGTCGGCGCGAACTTAGCTTAGCTTAATGAATGGAATCCTTTGTTGCCAGCTAACATGTCCTGAGTAAAAGTGATTTTACCTGCATATTCACAACGAGTACAAATAGCGATGCAGATTAACACTAGGCGATTTCCTAGGCAGATATTGACTTGGGACTATATTAGGGGGAAGCACAGGCGAAGCACTGCTACTTGGGCGCAGAGATATCACGCAACACATGAAATCCCACAACTTGTGAATACAGGTATAATATGGGTCGATCTATACATGCGTCATGTTTAAAATAATCACTTACTCTGTGGACAGCTGTCCATTTGGTCCATTCGGCGTGAGGCGTTTTTTCCAGTTCACTTTATCACACCGAAAAAAAAAATCGAGTACTGCAGGATGGATCAACGCCGTGAAATCCTTGTTAGCTGTGACACAACTGCGGGCACACTCATCTTGATCTGACGCGTTGAGCCTGGTCATCGATGGCAGTAACTTGTCCCACTCGCCACAGCATAGACACTCTATTTCAGTCGGCATAGATTGGCATATTCCCCCACATTCACACCACCAGTTCGTGTTGGCTCTCATCCTCACGTCCTCCGGCTGTTGAGCGATCGCAACCTCCTCCTCCTGTCGTTCTATTTCCAAAGCACGCAGGTCATCTTCTGAAAACTCTGGTTCATAGAGGTATGGTTCTGGATCTTGACTGTCTGAGAAGTCACCCTCTTCGTCTCTCACAAAATCAGCCATGTTCATCGCCATTCATGTACTGTAGGAAAAATAGCCAGCTACTATTCACGCCGGTATGTTGACGGAAGTCGTGGGATTTCATGTGTTGCGTGATATCTCTGCACCCAAGTAGCAGTGCTTCGCCTGTGCTTCACCCTAATATAGTCCCAAGTCAATATTTGCCTAGGAAATCGCCTAGTGTTAATCTGCATCGCTATTTGTACTCGTTGTGAATACGCAGGCCACAAGTAGTAATTAGGTGTTTTTTTTTTCTTCACTTTTACTCAGGACATGTTAGCTGGCAACAAAGGATTCCATTCATTAAGCTAAGCTAAGCTTGCGCCGACCCTGTCAAACTAAAACAATGCATGCACTGAGACAAAAATGCATTTGCCCACCTATCTAAATGTAGGAAAGAAGGTGAATAAGCCCTATTTCAAAAAACGGTGGAGTGTTCCTTTAAGGTAGTAATGTGGATGACTACAAAATGTATCGAGAAAGAACCACCATGCTGGACACAAGATGTATTTTAGTCATTCTTTGTCGTCTTCCTACCATTTATTTTTAAGATAGCCAAAAACCCATAGGAGCAGTTTAGGGACAGACGACATGTTCTGTGTCTGTCTACTTGTGCATAATTCATGCAGTACACACTTTTTCAACAATCCTTAAAGGGGTCATATAATGGTACATGCACTTTTACAAGTTGATTGTACTGAAATGTGTGTTGGCAGTGCCTGTACACAACCATCATAAAATGATAAAAATCCATCCAGTGTTTTTTTTTTTTATCTTCTTATATGTTTTCCCCCATCTCAAATCAAGCCCCTCCCACGATTGTTGATTGACAGCAGCGTTTCAACACAGACCCGCCCTCGCTCGTGAGCGAGCTGTCAATCATAGTCCGCTCGGACCGGCGCGGTCATTGTTGATACGCTGGAGCACTGTCTTTGAGCAGAATGGCGTCTAAGCGATTGTGGTGTTCTGTTCTTGGGTGCAATAAGGAACACAGCAGTCATTTTGATGTTCCTAAATCCGAACCGCTGAAGAAGCAGTGGCTGAGTTTTGTTTTCGAAGGGAATATTCCCCACGATCAACGTCAATGCTTTCATGTTTGCGCGAATCATTTCACACACCAGACTGCTTTACAAACGAGGGTCAGTATAAAGCTGGTTTTGCTAAGAAGCTGCTCCTGAAAAAAGGATCGGTACCAACTATTCGTGTTCCTGCTGCACCTCCAGAATAACTGAAGTGAGTGTAACGTTTTATTAACCTTTATATTAATATTTATATTAATCTTTGCAAAATGCTTGCTGCACGCTTCACGATGAATGCGGCTGTTTACACTCAGGGTACATTACGGCATGTTTTCTATGTACGACGTTCTCAATATAATTCATAATCCCACGTTTATAATGAACAACGCGTTATGGTTATTGTGTTACAAACGGGGTACGCACAGAACAGAGGGGCGGGGTGAGCAAAGCTCATTATCATTTAAAGACACATGCACTTAAACGGCGTGCTGAAAACAGAGCTGTTTTTGCCAGGTAAAATGAGTGTTTTCTTACAATACTAATGAGAATTTTTAATTAAAGTATATTCCAGACTTTTAATTTAGACCCTAAAGAATCATATTAGCTTGTACAAAAATGGCATTATATGACCCCTTTAAAACAGCAGAATTGTCAAGTTCAGTTCACTTTGTTTTCACTGACTTTTAGTTTGTTTCTCTTCAGTTACCTGTTTCCTTTGTTCTAGCTTCCAGCCAATAACAGTTGTCATGGATACTAATTTAACAAGCACACCTGTTTGTAATTAAGTTTGTCACCTTGAGTATTTAAGTTGTTCTGTTTCTCATGGTCATTGTACAGTATTGTTTGTGCATGGCACACTGTTTCGTTTGTGTTCGATGTTTTGTTGCATTGCCTGAGTTTAGCTACGTTTTATCCCAGGGATGAAGAAGTAGACTTAAATATAACTTGACTTATATTTAATATAATATAACTTGATTTATATTTAAGTCTACTTCTTCATCCCTGGGATAATACGTGACAAGAATGAGAAGAAAAACTCATATAAACCTCACTAAATTGTATGTTTAAAATAAGAAAAAGAAAAAACTACGTTCACACTTTAGTTAAGGGTCCAATTCTCATTATTAACTAACTATTAACTATGACTTTTGCATCAATAAACTCCTAATTGATGCTTATTATTAGTTAGTAAGGTAGCTGTTCAGTTTAGGTATTGGGTAGGATTAAGGGATGTAGAGTATGGTCATGCAAAATAAGCCATTAATATGTGCTTTATAAGTACTAATAAATAGCAAATATCCTAGTAATATGCATGCTAATAAGCAACTAAAGTTTATGGTGAGAATTGGACCCTAAACTAAAGTGTTACCAATACTATTTTCCAGTGAAGTAAAATGCAATGCAACACTTCTCTGGTAAATTAAATTAATATTTAGAGTATTTATAACGGACACTTTTTAGTGGACAACAAAACAAAAATACTGATTAAGTTAGTTTTTTTCAGAGCACATACTGGAATCAAATCCCCCCAAAAAGTAGAAATCTTTTAAAAACTTTAAACTTTAATCTTTCAACAAATAAAACTAATATTTCGGATCAAAAAAATGCTAAACCCCAGGACAGTTTTAGAAGATATCTTTCTCTCTATCTCCCTAAAGTCAGTGGGTTTGAATCAGACGATTATTCAATAAGCCATAAATCAACAATAATATAATTAGCTACCAAGAATGTTAATGGTGGAAAACAATTTATAGCCCTGTGTTTTTTCCGTCTTCATCGTTGGATTTTTTCAGGGCCAGCAATGCATAACTTTCTACTTTTCGATTATGACAAGTTCTCTAACCTCACAGCTGCTCTGAGACCTCAGCACTCTGCTGGCCTCCAACCAGTTGATGTCAGCCTCTGGGAGCAACAGTCAGCAATGCAAGCAATACCCAAATACACACATATTATTTGTGTGAGCACATATACAGACGTACACAAACACAGCTGAGCACAAATATGCACACACAAACTTCAAGAGATGTGTGCTAATGAACAAAATACAAATATGAATACAGACAAACCACATGTTTTTGCAGCTTGTTTTTGCAGTTTGTTTTGTTTTAATGTGAGGGCAAAGACTTGAGACATTATGATAACTGGTTTAAATATTAAATCACTCTCTTACCTACATTTCTGCAAAACTGCAGATTTCAGCTGAAATGAACACTAGTGGCTGTAAAACACCAACAACTTTTATTCCTTTTAACACAAATTATGATTACAGGGCGGATTAAAGATTAAGAGATATTTTCTGCAGTTCCTTGCAAAATCCGATGTCATGACCTCAAAATGCTTTTACCATAGTGCATGATTTCTAAACTAATACATTTTGATGCCTACATCACATATTTATAGTTTTCTGATATAGCAACTTGCTCAGTAGCTCACCTGATAAAGCAGCAATGCACTTGAGATGCAGAGCGTCTGTGTGCAACTCCAATGAAACACGAGTCACAATAAAAGAGACAATCAGAACTGCCACAATACGTATAACAACCAACGTAATAATACATTGCAGACAGAATAACACTTAGGCTATCTGTTTCTGTTAGCGCCACTGACTGGACATTTCACAGTGAGAGTGTCGCAAAACGTGAGAAGCAATGTAAGCAACTTTTTCACATTTAAACGTGTTGAGAAATGTAAAAACAAATAAATTATTGTAAAAATTATGAAATGTGTATAGAATTGCTGTATGTAAAATGAATAAGAAATAGATTCTGATAAGATTCTGCACAGATGCAGCATAAATGAACTTTTTGTTCTAAAGCCAAGCAGATGGTTAAAAAAAAAAGTTTTGTCCACATAACCAAAGCCATAGGACTTTCCACATCAGAGTAGAGGTACACACACACACACACACCGCATACAAGTGCACCCAACCATCTTCCAGTGATGTCAGTCTGGGATGCTGTTTGCTCAAGCCTAACAATGCCTTACCCATCATCACTGACAGGTGCTTTTAACCAGGGCATTGTGTCTAGAAACCCTATTCATTACCTTAACAGCCATCCCATTAAGAAATCCCTATGTCCAAATTAAATGGTCCCACAGTGCACCGAGCAAACCCACAGGCACTATATCAGTCAGAAGGATGACAATGAAAACAGCCCTGTAATGTACAGTCGACTAAACAGTTTTTCATGATGAAGAGGGGGAAAAAGGATGGATGAGTGAAAAAAAAGAAGATATCATCCGAAATGTGGTCTGAAGCTGCCTGCCCCATTTACTCATGCACATTTATCATCGTGTTAATTGGCTAATTAATCACCCACTGCAGTAACCTTTCCCCTAGGTGCTCCCTGATACACTGGAATCCCCCGCCTCAAACATCCCCATGTTACGGCTCATACTGTAGCTTGACATGTTTGTGAGTCTGAGTGTGAATATACTGTGGTGCAGCATAAACACATACAGTCATGTGAAAAAGAAAGGACAACCTTTTGAACTCTATGGTGTAACGTATCAGGACTCCTAAAAACTAAAAATACTTTGTTCTGTTATTCATTAGGTAAACATGACTATTTATATTGTGGCAACTTATGATTTTAACGTAATCTTTTGAGTTACGTGGACTTCAGTCCCTGTTCGTGGAGTTTACCCCCAAAAAAGCTTGCGATAAGTTGCCTTATTTTTTTAAGTTGACCCAACTTTTTTTTTTTTACAGTGTACAAATAGTAGGCCTGCACATTTTAATATGGGCTATACAGTTATCGGCCATATAACATGACAATAACTATTCAATTTCAATTTCAATACATCCCTATTTTTATTATAAACATGCTATGGATATACTTGCAAAATATTACATCTGAAAAACAATGTTAAAACACCTACACAATATAAAACTATAAAAACAGATCCTGTACATTACTGTAGTGTCAAAATGTATGTGGAAAACATGTTATTGTTAGCTCAAGCCTAGCTAAACAACTCCCTATGGAACAAATCAATTAGCTCACTTATTACATAACTCCTATTTAAACTGCACAAATATACAAGCTTGAGGGCCTCAAATCATTTGTGTCTCTCATAGTTAATGTGCACTGGCGGTATGCGACATGCTTTGTGCTGTAGGAAAGCAGCACTAAACTGGATTAAAATACTGAGGACTTGAGCAACTGGAGTAAGGCCAGCCAAAAGCCATTAATTCCACTTTTTCAGCACACGTAATCCTGTCTGTGAGAGACACAGCTCACTGAATCCCCTAAAATACAACTCTATTAAACAGGTCTATAACCCCTCAAAACCACAAGTCAACATGCTGGAGTCCTGGACTAAACAGACAGCAAGTGTTTAGACAGGTTCATTTGTATGTGTGCTGAGAGTTGGGTCCAACAGTTTGAGAATAACTGATTTGTTTCTAACTTTGTATTCTTTCTAGTTATTTCTCTCTTAATCTCTCTATTGCTGTTCTTTCATTTCATTTCATTTCATATCATCTCACAATCGGTTTCTTATAGTAAAGCTTCTTTTCTCTTCTGCCTGAACAAATTATACACTATACTGTTCAAAATGTTGGGGTTGGCAAGATTTTTTGAAAGAAGTCTTATGCTCCCCAAGGCTGCATTTACATGATCAAAAGTACAGCAAAAACAGTACGATTGCGAAATATGATTACAATCTTAAATAACTGTTTTCTATTTTAACATATTTTAAAATGTCATTTATTCCTGTAATGGCGAAGCTGAATATTCAGAAGTCATTACTCCAGTCTTCAGTGTCACATGATCCTTCAGATATTGGTGCTTAAGAAACATTTATTATTATTATCAATATCTAAAACGGTTTACATTACAAAAACTTAGAGACGACAGCTACCTTGATAAGGATGGTTAAACAACTGGATTAGTCTGTTAAACTAGTTATAACATGCAGATCATTGGAAAGATGCATTGGAAAGCTATTTGATGCGTTGCATCTATTGGCGCAACTGATGAACTGATGACATAGATAATGACATTTTAGCTTAAATCTCAGCCCTTTTGGGACCGTTTCACATTTGTGTTCATGTTTGTGAAAGGAATTGAAAATGTGTGCATTGGTCATATCCCTTCTTGTCTATGTGTGTTATCAGTCACAAAGTGTGACTGGAGAGGGATTATTGTCATTACAGATGATTATCGGACAAGAAGACAAACAGTTTGTGGAGCAGGTAGAGCATTGTAGACTTAAGTCCTGATTAAACAAACTCTCAATAAGCCAAACAGAGCTGCTTTCCCCTCCAGCCTTTCTAGTCCAGTCTGTATCAGACTAGGATCCAGTAATAAACCCAGGCCCAGCTGCAGGATGAAATGCCTGAGGGGACATGTGAAATAACTTTATACCATCAATGAACAATACACACTGAGAACTCGCTTTGGAACGACAGACCGTTTTTGTTTACTTTATTAAGATAATTTTTGTGAATCTGACCACAGCTTTTAATTAAAGAAAAATGTGTTTAAAAAAGTCAGGCGAATTCTACCAACCTGCAAGACAGGTGTTTGTGCCATTAACTGATTTGCAAAACTTCTGTGAATCATGTGCTAAAACAACACAAGTGGGGCAATTTATTTTCTATGGCAATATGTGTGGGCTCATGCATGGGTGTTTTGAGCATGCGTTTCTGCTTTTTGCTCTGGATGATCCACAATTTACCATCCCAAACCAGTGATACTGGTTCCAAAAACCACTCCAAAAACGAAAAAAAAAATTACAAAATGGAGGAGAGGAGATCCAATGAGTTGGAGTAATCAGTTCAGCATGGGGAGCATAGCGTTCAGAAAGCGGGGAAGGAAGCCTAGGAATTTCCGTCCTTGCACACTTGTCTGCCAGCGACAGCTTTAGGATTTTACACGGGTCTTTGCATGTGCCAGTCAAAGTCTGCCAGCGTGTCAACGGCCTTTAAACACCACAGGAGTTTCTGTGAGGTGGACTCTATTATTTGCGAACAATTTCTAGGAGTTGAAAAACCCTTTTCTAGAACACTCTAAATGTCATGCCTGCAACAAAAGCTCTTTCTTTCATGAGTACTCACTAATGTACGGTTGCCCAGTAGTGCACAACACAACGAAATTTAAAAAGCAAACACAAGTTCACAACACAACGAAATTAAGCCACAACACAACGGAAATGAGCCACAACACAATGGAAAATGTACAACACAACGGAAATGAGCCACAACACAACGGAAAATGTACAACACAATGAAATAAAGCCGTAACACAGCAGAAATGCTCCCGATCACTAGAGGGCTCTCGTGAAGTTAGTTTTCGGGCTAAAAAATATATCAACACCACGATTAGTTTTAACAGTATGTAGCTAACCATTGTATATCGACATTTATTAATTCAAAATCACCTACGTGCATTATAGCTGCATATTTATACTCTAGAATGCTTTGACTTTCACGCATGATCCCTAAGGGAATGTCTGCCAATTCCTCCAAGTTGTTAAAACGTATAATTTGTATAAATTACTTTTAATATTCAAAAACAGACATGTTCAAAATCCAAAGCTTGATTGTATTGGTAGTACACTGACTTACTACAGGTGACTTTTTTCCAATACCTCCCTTTTTACAGTAAACAATTCTTTTTTTAGGAAATTTCTGAATAAAAGTTTATTTTTTATTTTTTATCATGTTTCAAAGGTTGTAGTTCCTATTAACCAGACTGACTTACAACATGTGAAATTGTGCCAATAGCTCCCTGTATGCACAGTACACAATTGTTTTTTTATAAAAACATTAGGCCTACTGTAATTCACCTAAAGTTAGTTTTTTTCCATGTCCCAAAGCTTGTGGTAGGTTCCACAACCAGACTGACTCATTACAGGTGCAATTGTGCCAATACCTTCCTGTAATTCTGCAATTCACCAAATGGGTTTTATTTTTATTTATCAAATTATATTATAATAAATTATACGTATACGTGGAATTGCCAGATGTTCCCTTCGGGATCATGTGCTGTGGAAGCAGGTCAAAGCATTCTCGAGTATAAATATGCAGCTATAATTTAATGTAGGTAATTTTGAAGTAATATTTTATGTCGATATACAAAGGTTGCATACTGTTAAAACTAATCATGGTATTGATATATTAAAACTGCTGACTCTATAGAGCAATGGCAAGGAAAACTAACTTTACCGCGCTCTGAGAGCCCTCTGATGGTCGGGAGCATTTCCGTTGTGTTGCGGCTTTATTTCGTTGTGTTGTACATTTTCCATTGTGTTGTGGCTCATTTCCGTTGTGTTGTACATTTTCCGTTGTGTTGTGGCTCATTTCCATTGTGTAGTGGATTAATTTCGTTGTGTTGTGGCTTAATTTCGTTGTGTTGTGAACTTATGTTTGCTTTTAAAATTTCGTTGTGTTGTGCACTACTGGGCCACCGTACTAATGGCTCTACTCTGTCCTTCTGAAGAGGCAGTGCGCAACTTGTTGCTCTCAGAGTATTACGTATGAATACACTTGAACATACAAAAACACACATGGTATGAGGGAGAGATTTTTTCACAAGCAAAAAAGGTAAAGAATGTATGAGAGCAATAGAGCATTAAAGAAACATCAAGTAGAATGATCTGAAACCAGACATGGTGAAACGTGTTCACCAGCTACTTCTGATGGACTGCAGCTCAAACACATCAGACAGACAACAACTTTTATCTTTGCCATGCCGCCATCACTGCTGAAGAAAAAACATTAGGATCATGTCCTAAAGGTACAAATAACATGGTGAGCAATTGCTTCTAGATGCCCAATTTACTCCAAATCTATCTCACCAGAGAGGAATCTACAGTTGAGCGTGGCTAAGAGCAGGAAATGACCACTAGGTTATCATAACCGTTTTGATTGATTGACTCATTGTCCCCCTCCTCCCCAAAGCAATTAAAGGAAAAAGAATAATTTTGTAATTAGAGCTAATACGAACCGCTCTGAAACAGCGTTCTTGAAACATCTGGAATCTCAAAATTAATCATATTTATTTAAACATTTCAATACTCCAAGTTTCTGTTATTAGAAAAGAGGCTCAAAAACAAGCAGCTTTGTCATAATTAGATCAGAAATACAGGGGAAAGTATATTGTGTCCTGGCACAAAGTGTGGCATCATTTTCATTAAAAAATGTGCAAAGCTCTTATTCGAATTAAGATAATTATTGTGTGGGATCATCAGTTGCAATTTCAGATCAAATTTCAGGTGACACCTGTACCTGTGGTGACACTTGATGTGTCTTAGATAAATCAGCCAATAAAAGATTTCTGAGATAAGACACTTTTCTGTTCACGCTGCAAGTTGAAAAAATCCAAATGAAAAAAGTCTGCAGACAAAAGTGTGTACACTTGTAACTATTTTATATGCAACTCATAAGATGTCTCTCCAGTTCCACACTCACTCTCTCATGTTTGAAGTTTTATCATGAGGAGAACATGAGGATCATCAGGATTTGGGTCCCATGAGTCATGTGTGAACAGGGCTAACATTATGCACAGTAAAGCCTTTGTATATAAATTGCAGTAGTGCATAAAGGTCCTATCCTCCAATATGCCAACACTTGACAACAGTATCTCACAGGAAGCAGACCACTTAGTTCAAACTGTATTCACTCCTATTGTCGCCACATCAAGTTAATTCGCTCATTCGCATAACATTAACTTTGTTTCATCACTGTCAAAGTTAATGTAACAAAGTCAGTTGACCTAAGGGAAGAAGGAGGCGGGAATCGGCGAACGTTCAAACACTTGCATTATAAAATAAACAAACACAAAAGCAGAGCGGCAGCCCCTCACAGACGACTGCCGCACACACATAAACAAAACAATGTAAAGCCCAGGCCTGGTGCTCCCTCATCCTTCACGCCGGTCTCAGTCACCTCGCACCGTTCTCACGGCTCTCAGCCCCACCCTGCTTGCCACAGTTAACTTTGTGACCTTTATGGTGACATGCCCATAATATATGGAAGACTCAGCTTTTATTGCTTTTCGCATGTACCGATCACATCTGGTTAGTACACAATGTTACTTTCATGTTTTCCCAAAGACTGCCTGTAAAGAAGTAAAGTTAATAAACCATATATATGAATGGCCTTTTTTAAACCTAATGCATAAACACTGAATAGGTAGGCTATGTTGTGGGGGTGGGGTGGTCACACTGAGAGGTAAGGAGGGAAATTGCAGAGGACTAACCTGTCATAACAGAAGCTGAATGGAGCAGGCAGCAATTCCACTGGCTAATATCTCTATTAACAAGCCATTATAGGAGCTGAAAATAGATCTTCGAGAGTGGCAAGACTTAAAATGTGCTCTTTTAAACATTTAAAGCAAATTAGCACAAAAGTGCATGAAAGCCCCTGTAAAGAAAATGAATACTGCACCTTTTAACTGTGCGAAAGACTCACTTCCACTGGCGCTTGAATTGTCATGAAAGCAACAAACAAAGCGACTACAATTAATAAAAATGTTCTCTTACTGACCAAGCACAGTATGCAAACATTCAATGAATGGAAAGTCCTTTTCCATTGGAAAGGAATCTTTCTCCTTTCCAATGATTACTCTAATGCTCAAAAACATCTAGTGGCCATTATTAAAAATACAGTACTGCAAATGCTGTGCTTGGTCAGCTGTGAAAGTATTTTGTCCTGGTGAGACAGACTAGATTGTGATTCCAGTCAGAGAGAGCTAGATCAGTCCAGTCTAAAGCTGTGAATGTTTTTAGACCAGCTTAACAAACCAACTGACGAAACCCTAAAAAAACGTTGTTGTTTTTTAGTCTCATAGGCCTCCATAATGTGAGTTGACACGTCCTGCTATGCATTTTCACACATCTGGCAGAAAAGATCTATTAACAGTAGACTTGTAGTCAAGACCGCCTAAACCGAGACCAAGACACTACCAAGACCAGAGGGTATCGAGACCAAGACAAGACCAAGACCAAGTCGAGACCGGAGGGAAAAAAACAGACTAGTGTTGAAGCTAAGCAATATGAATTCAAGAACAGCAGCATACTAGGGTTCAGCCGCAGTTTACATTCAATACATATTAGATGGTATTACTTCAACTACACAGGCAGAACAATACAGAGACAGACCATGTCATGTGTGTGACTGTGAGCTCACTGTAAATGTTTTTGCAGGGTGAGATCAACTATGTGTAGCAATTGCATGACGGCTGTTACTGCATTATTAGAGGATTGAGACTCCCTTAACTTTTGTGTACTGTTGAGGACTGACATGACTGGTACTGACTGGTTCATCTGACAAAACATCAAACACCTCCAACACCATCTTGCTCCTCCAACAACTGTCTAAAGAATGAGAAATATGTAACCAATTGAAATTATACTTAATGTGTAGATGAAATCGTAACATCAAATTAAAGATACGCAATTATAAACTTGGATTAGGCCTAATGTTTAGTCAACACAACAGAGATATGCAGATGATATTTAAAATACCATTTATTTAGTCTAACACCATCTTAAATACAATACTGTAATCAAACAACACACACACACACACACATGCACACACACACACACGCACACACACACAGAGAGATATCAAAGACACAAATTCATCTAAGCAAATGCCTGCCTATCTCTGCCGATTTCGGAGTCTCCAAATTAATCCATTCTGCAACTTTTAAATACATAATAAAATGTTTAAAAACGAAATTATAGGCTTAAGTGCAGGATCCGAAAGTTGGTCGTTTTGTCGCTATGGTTACACACACACACACACACACACACACCGTTGGCGGTGCGCTCAAAGTCATCTGTCAGTTGTGCAGTTACCCAAAATCTCCTGAATGAAGTTAAAACCCATCATGTCACTGATATGTGTTTTTTTAATCAAGTGATCAAAGTGCTCGTTGCCGCTGCGATCAGTGGCGCGGATAAAGTGTTTTCTCCATAGACGGTTTTCTCGTATATTGGGCGCACACGCCGCACTTGCTTCACTCGGACGCGCGCTTCAATCCGTTCCGTTGCGGATAATAATGTTGCATTATCGAACGTTGTGTCGTCGTGGATATTGTAGTAGCCTATTGTATTGCTAAATCCCCGACCACTATGTCGGTCTGAGACAGCGAGACCTAGACAAGACCAAGACCAAAGAAAGACCGTCAAGGCCGTGACAAGACCGAGACCAAAGAGTATAGAAGCCCAAGAGGCGAAACTCTGTTGTGTTATGGGTAACAGTCTGTAGATGGCGCTGCGGAGGCGAATCCGCCATTATGGACTGAAAGCTGCTGGAATCGTTAGCGCCAGTCAATGGCAAAATCCATTTTAGTATGTGTTAATAGTTCATGTGTGCACTGCTAGATTGCACATCTTTTTTGTACCTTTCCGCCTGTAATAGGACATTCATAGTTTTTTTTTCTTGCCATTGAAACGTTCACTGTGTAAAATATTAACTGTCTTTAGAAATGTTCATTTATAAAAAAAAAATTCCAAATCATATGACTTATATGGTGATGTTTACTAATTTCAAAATCAACATTTGAATAAATATCTTATTACTTATATCTAATTACTGTGTATCTGCCTATAGACAAGCGAACATATATTATTTCATGAATTTCTGTTAGTCATATAACAAGGAAAATGCATAATAGAACATAAATATTGATAGATTAAAGTTTTGCAGTAATTTTATAATTGTATCTTTGCAAACCGTAAGTGGTAGGCTAATGAAGCCGATTCGGTGGGGATACCGGTTACTAAAAAGTACTAAGGAATCTTATAGTATTTTGGGACAAAATAAATGTTTTTTATTATTATTGTTTTCATATTTATAGTATTTTGGGACAAAATATTATAGTAATCTTATAGGAATACTATAGTAATTTGGGACATACTACATAAGTACGATAAGACTACTATATAAATACTATAGCAGCTTAAAAATATTATAGAGAGGCTATACAGAACATCACAGAAGTATGTTATGTTCTGTAATACCTCTATAATATCCTAGAGCCGCTATAGTATTTCTATAGTAGTCTTATAGTACTTCTATAGTAATATTTTGTCCCAAAATACTATTTTCCTAACCAACACATATACGTATATTTTCTGTCATTTAACGTCATTTAACGTCGGTTATCCTCATTAATGTATTTTAAATTGTTTTCATATTTAGATATGACGGCCAGAAAAAATTAAGCTATGTTAAGTTTTTGTTATTTTAAGGTTTTCAGTGCCATTGACTCCCTTTATTTTTCGGCGTTTTCCTTCAGTTTTCAGTCCATAATGGCGGCCGCGCCGTCAAGTCATGGGGGCAACTGTTGCTATGGGGCGTTCTATTGAGTTTCGCCTCTTGGGCTTCTATACTCTTTGCCGAGACCACGTAAAAGTGGTCTCGAGACATACATCACTAATTAACAGTAAGTACATTATCTTGCTTTCATGGTTTAAACCATATATTGTATATAGCTCATCTACATGCTCATCTACACACGCTTATCCTAACACTACCTGACCATCCTTCATCACCATGACAACAGTACAGCAACAGTGTGCTACACCCCCGAGTAACTACCGAGTTTCTCAAGTTCACCATTGCTTATGGACCTAAAAACGCTGCATGATAACATTAGCACAACAATTCTGCTTGCAGGCAAGGTGAATATAATCACTGTGGTATTTAAAAATTCATAAGTCTCTGCATATAAATAATTTATCTCCTTCACTGTCCATTTCTGATTCCCTTGGCTTTTAAGCCTGGAGAGAAATTTAGGCTACAGGAATATATATCATATTAAACAGAACTATATATAGCCTAATATACAACAGTGAATTAAGGAAATTTCACTGTAAATATGTTTATAATTGTACCTGGAAAAAAAGAAATGTAGAACTTGTTCAAAATGTTTAATTCAATATACTTTATGCAATTTATTCATATAATGGCATAACTGGCACATGGTTCTTCAGAAATCATACTAATATGCAGATTTGGTGCTCAAGAAAAACATAATTGTAGCATTATTCATGTCATTCAAAAGGTTTCATTCTGGTAGTCTGAGATCATGACGTGAGCTGGCGGAGAACTTCAGGATTGAGAGTGTGAAACCACTACCATGTTATCCTAGACTGTTTTCAGAACTCTGTCTGACAATCAATATGGATACAAACTCTCTCTCTCTCTCTCTCTCTCTCTCTCTTTCTCTCTCTCACACACACACACACACACACACACACACACACACACACACACACACACACACACACACACACACACACACACACATATATTAGAAAAAGCTTCTAAGTCTTCTATTTTCAGCACATGCATCA
Source organism: Rutilus rutilus (assembly GCF_951802725.1). Lineage (NCBI taxonomy): Eukaryota > Metazoa > Chordata > Actinopteri > Cypriniformes > Leuciscidae > Rutilus > Rutilus rutilus. The sequence goes on from NC_140225.1 coordinate 15,240,126, forward strand.
ATCACACCACTGCTTAAATATTAACACGTGAGAGATGAGAAAGAAGTTGATATGAAATATGTAAAGACTCATTAGAGCAGACCTACATAAGATTGTCCATTTAATTAGAGTGGAGCAGAAGGAGATAGAAGATCTGTATATTTCATACACTCCAAATCCATGAGCCTATGCCTGCGTTGTTCTTTAGAGAAGCAAGTGACTGATCTCATAATTATTGCTCGTTCTTTGTCTCTCCTCATCCATCTGAACTTCCCCCAGGTCACTGTGTCGGGGGGCATCATGCGGTCATCAGCGCGCCTTTACACCGCAGAAAGGGTCAGAGCAAATAAAAGTGAGAGGAGAGAAAGTGAGAAAAGAGAGTGACTTTTATTGGGCCAGGCAGTGCAGCGGGAGGCTTAGTGTTTCCAGATGTGCCGGCAGTCCCACGAGTGTGGCTGCCCCGCTGTCCATCCGCATTAGAACGGAGCTTCACTCTTAAAAAGTGTTCAGAGACTTCACAAAGAACAGACACCGGCTCAGCTGCAGCCACAATACTATTCCTGGAAAAGGAGTTGACATCATTGATTTTTCCTACTGAGTGGGCAGCACGAGTAAGTGTTTCATTTCGGTAGGTGTTCCAGCACTGTGACTGGACACGTTTCAGAATGAAAGCCATATCATTCAGAGGAGAAAAGGACTGGAAAGTGTCATTGGGACCATATTTTTCTGTAGTAAATAAAGAGAGGTGCCACCCAGCTGCATAAGGCCAAGTGTTGGAATCTTCTCACCTCTGGCCACGACTTGCCATTTAATCAATGGGCACTTCCTCAAATCATAAAGTGACCTTTCAAGAGAGAGGTTTTGGGTTTAATTGTATTGAGCAATTTAGGCCAACAAGCACAAATGAAATTTCCATCCAACTCACAAAACAAATAAAGCAACTGAAAACCATCAGATCCATTTCTGTTCAATTTACTGTATAACAATAGAGTGGGGAAAGGAATATTACCTAATCTCAATCTCTCTGGCTTTATTTCACTTTTCTTCTCTCTCTCTAATGAGCATACCACCCGCAGGCCAAGTGAGTATGGAGGGAAAGCTCCCAGAGTTCTCCAGGTCAAGCGTGTGTTTTCCTACTTAGCAGTAAGATGTTTAACCACTGTTTAACCACATTTTTGATTAGTCCTCAGACAAACGCCACCAATGACATTTTCTGGGCTGGAATAGGAATGGACGGTGGGAAACGAGGGAGTTGTAGAGGGTCTGATAGTGTGAGAAAGCAGTATGAAAGCTGGCTGAAGACATTGGCTCTGGCACATATATGTAGCAAGACCTACATTTTTATTTGAACCATTACCACACTGCAAAACAAACAATTATAATCAGTATGTTTTCCTGTTTTGCAGTAAAAATTCAGAATTACTTCAGTAGTAAAATTATATAGAAATTATATTAAGACTTGTTTTCAGAAAACATATTCAATTATGTTTATTTTCTTACCCCACTGGCACAATAGTCAGTTTTTATCAATATACATTTTTTTTTTTATTGAATTTTAATTGAAATTATTTGTAACAAATAAATATATGTATTCACATTATATTTAAATACATTTAAGTTTTCACTTTTCCTGCTCCTGTTAAGGGGTCGCAACAGCTAAATCATCCGCATTTTATTTGGAATCTTGTTGTTTCACTGATAAATTGTATTCAGTAAAAATATCTAAACGTCCTTAAAATCCATTGGCACACCATTTTTGGTTTAATTAATATTATTTCCAATTCTAATTTACATTTAATCATTTTAAAAGTAAACAATTTTAAATAAAAAATAAACTTAAATCCAGATATGTTCACTGACAACATAATATGTTTGCAAAAAAGGATCTAGGTTTAGGATATTTTTTCCTGAAAAACAAGACAAAAATAGATTTTGCAGTACTAACAAAGCACTATTATTGCGTGTGAGAAGGTCTTTGAGATGAGTCTAAGACAGATTTGACTCACAATACAGCTAGAAGAAACTGCTATTACCTCCATGTTCACTCACCAATCGAACGTCTTGACACACAGCTGCACGCTGCCTGGAACTGATTATCAGAGTCTTCCTGTCATACTTTCGACTCTTGCCAAGGAAAGTTGTGGTAATAGCAGCTTAAGGAACACACATACCACACGAAAAATCACGAGCATACACACAAACAAACATACTAAGAGCTCTTCGCATAGATGTAAGCACAGATGGGAACATGTCTTGCATAAACTTGGATAAACTTGCATAAATATCATCAATGATGAAATCACAGACCACGTCAGGGAGTATAATACCTGGAAAAGCTATCTGTTAGTGTTCCCATTCATCTTAGTGTCAGTTGTTCAGCTGTCATTAAGCCCGACACAGCAATACTGACGCAACCAATGGCATGAGTTTAGAGCAAGGCTATCAATTTTCCCAACTAATTTGAGGGGGGAGTATTTGGGAAAACCTGTTTGAAAATAGTAATTGTTTTTGCAATTCAGTTTGGTGACACAAGTGGTGCAGAAATTACACTTTAAAGGTGCAGCCTTTTCACCCTTCGCAAGAAGTTTGATTGACAGGCTATCTGACCAATCATAAGGCGAATCCACCATTTTCTCCGACAAACAAACCAGACAGGTGAGTTAGTAGATTAACGTTGGTGGACTTGACGATTGGTGGACTTGGGCTGCACGATTAATCACAATTAACATGAAATTGCGTTTAATCCGATTTGGCTTACTGCGATTATGAAATCGCAAAGGCTGCGATAATTTTTTATGCGCAGCTTGTCAGTGACGTTCGGCTTTGTGATCAGTAGTAAACGCTGCTCCATCTAAAAGCACTGTGAGTTTGAGTCGCTTATAACGTGCATTTGAAAAGCAACACGTGTCAAACATCTTTCCAAAATTGAGAAGCATTTATGAACCTCTTGTCCGAAAAAGACAACATTTAATAAATCAAAGCGTTTCAATCTTCTGTTTATTCAGCTACAGATAGTATGATGCCCATGCGTTGTCTACTTCTGCTGGGCATATTTGGAGTGTTTGCGCGAGAGCGCCCTCTGGCTTTCAGATGGAGCAGCATTTACTACTGAGCACAGAGCCATGCTACACTGAAGAGCTGCGCATAAAATAATCGCAGCCTTTGACAAATCGCGTGTGGTTTCATTTCGATTAATCGTGTAGCCCTAGTGTGTATGCTGTGTATTGAAGTCTTTCTGCAGTTGAAACAAGATAGCTTCTGATGTTATTTCATGTTTACCTCATGCTATGGCTAGTAGGAATAGATGATCGGTTCATGTGCCGCTTGAAATAAGGTACTACAGCGATCTGTCACGACACATGAAAGAGCCACAAAATGCTAATTGTTTGCTTTTTATATATATATATATATTTTTTTTAAACTGAGACTTTGTTTCATACCAAAAGAAACCTGCTCTGTCTCATCTGTCGGCGTGTTGTCAGTGTCCTCTTTGCTCCTTTTGCAACGTGGGTCAATTCACCATGTTGACCAACAGGAAGTTGATTGGTTTGAAAGTGACTGTGCTTTATACATCGCTACACTATTTTAGTGTATATCTTTTTTATAACACTTCAGTCACGGCGCAGAAATTCACACACACACACTACCAGCCTCAAACATATGCCAAACAAGCCTCGCTTTTACGCTCTTTTAGAGGACACAAGGCTGACCATAAATTTTTTGGAAGGTAAACACAATGTTCAAGCCCCAGTAAAAAATGCTGCTAATTACATATGTGGGAATTACTTATTGGCTGCTCATTCATTCACACTAAACATTTGCTTCAAAGTGTCCCACTTTGACTGTTTACAGTTTATTGGAAGCTTTTCAGTCACACAACCTGAAACAGTCTCTCCAGTTTTACCATTTGAACAGGTTTATGTTAATTAAACTTAAGCTCAATTTCCTGAGAATGGCACACAAGACCAAGTCAACCAAAACATGCCATATTTATTTAGGTGCACCACATAAGGAGAGATGAGAATTCGGCGGTAAACATCAAGCTGGGAGATTGGAAATAAAGAAACAGTAAGACTTGCAGGACCGGACCTATGGTTATCAACTCCAAACCAGGTGTCTTTTTACCAAATTAGCAAAAATGGGCGAACAATTTCAGATCTAGCCAAATATTTAGGGAGGTTCTGGCTTGAGGAAGTCTGTACCAGGACAGTCAGTCCCTACATACCAGGGCACGCTTTCTTCTCCTTGACTCCACACATCTCCAGTTATTTTAAACAGATCTAGTCCTCCCTAGTTTGCAACACAGCATAGTCCAACAGTATTTGCCTCTTCTCTTCTGAGGGAGTCTCTTAAACAAGGCTGATTTATCTTCCCCTCACACTTTTAAAGGTCAGTTCTCTCGCAGTAAAGCTGCCTGGGAGTTATGGAGATGAGCAGGCTGACATTCTGTGTCTGCTGATTAGCTTAAGATGTGTTCATGGAATTAAGGTGACATGGCAATGCAGTTATGCAGTTTGCAGTTTCAATTTAAAGGATGGATGTTGATGAAAAAGCTTACTCTCAATTTTTTTGAATAATTACAATTTAAAAAAAGGACATAAACATCATGTCCCCATGAAAAAAAAAAAAAAAAAAAATTTGACAGAAGCACACATGAAATGAAAACTCCGGGCCAAAACTGAAACCTTACATTAACGATGCACTTGGCCAAAAAAACAAAATGATTTTTTTTTTTTATCTTTACTTATTTTAAAATATATAGAATTTTAAAAAAAAATTATTGATTAACACTAGAACTCCCAAGGTGGTCATTTTGACCGTTTTAAAATTTTACAGTGTAATAACTTTGTTAAAATAAAATAAATGTGGCTGTAGGACTCTGACTTTTCCTAAATATGTGTATATTTTATTCTGACACTGTTATTTTATTAAAATCACAAAACACTAAACAGTTCTGACTATTTCTACCTAGAATGACCATGACGGTCATTTTGACCGCACGCATTATAGATATCATAAGTCCGCTACATTGCAAGTTTCGCGGAGGGACTTCATCACACGACTGGCGAGCGAACTTCGCTCCGACCACATGGAATCAAAAGCCATACAACTGGAGGAACTGCAAACAAAATAAAACCAAGGAGATATGTGCCAAATGTCACAAAGTGGTGTGTGGGAGCTGCACACGAAAGGCGGTGTTTACCTGTGTGGAATGTGCGTAAGCATCAAAGATGCGGGATGTTTGCGCCATTCAAATGGGCAGTTATTCAGTGAACAAAAAATATTAACGAACAACATCAGGTTAACTGGCAGTTAACCTGATTTTGTTCATTAATATTTTTTGTTCACTGAAACTAATCGTTCTAAAGCAGTTCGTTTTCTTGTTTAGCTAATGTTCATGTTTTTTCTTAGCCTGTTTGTGTGTGTAGCTACTGTATTGTGTCCGTGAAAGTTTTTACAATGTATTCAAATGTATCAGTGTTTTTGTTATTGTATATATGTTATAAGTTATTGTATTCATAAGATTTGTTTTAATTGTACAAAGAAAATAAGAAAATATTTATCAATTAGGCTGGAAAATACATTTTCACATTCATTTGAATTAAAATTTTGTGTCCTGTTTATTATTACCTATCATAACAGATCCATTTATTTTTAGATTTTGTATTGATTATTGAACTTATTTACAAACAGGGCTGTACTAAACGGTATGAAGCTTTGACGTTTCCTAACTTTTGTGCATGTCTATTCACGTGGTGAGTGCGGTAAAAAAAATATTATTTTGACGCAAAACGTTCCTCACATACAGGAAGGAACCTATGTTGCCTATTCAACCTAGATTGCACCTGTCGGGGCAATCTTTCTTTTGTGCTTGTTTTAAGGGCTATGATGACAGGAATTAAAAGCTTCATTGGAAAAGAGAAGGTTAACATGTACAATAGATATGACATGGCGAAAATGACGTTCAGTACGGCCATATGATAGTCAAAGTATGAACGGTCAGAATGACCGCTATGGTCGTTCTAGTAGTTATGGAATTCCGGTAGTTCTAGTGTTAAACACTGATTGAAACTTGAACTAAAGCGGTTGCTGAGAATTTCGGACTGTTTATCAAATTCCTCTTCTAAAGTGCAAATACATCTCAGTCTATAAATCTGGCTTAAAGGTAGACCTTTTTTCAGAGGTAGCGGGTGATGACTATCGGCAGAAATAATGTATTCTTGTCTGTTGGTTTTCAAAACACCGTGGAAGAGACTGTGTTGTTAATCTTCAATGTCAATACATCTAAAAAAAAATGTAATAGATGTCCAATCTTTCAACTGAGGATGTCATTTTAAATTTCAAATAAATGAAATTTACCCATAAAGAAATTTGCATAACTTGGTGCTACGGGAGTACCCATAGCAGTACCTTGTACTTGAAGATAGTAATCTTTATCAAACAAAAAAATATTCTTAGTCAATATAAATTTGGTCAAATCTAGGATCATTTGTGTGGGTAATGTAGAACTCTGAAGAGTTTTTAGAAAATAAATATCCAAAGATTCCAAACCTTCTTTATGTGGAATTGAAGTGTAAACAGATGATACATCTAATGTTACTAACTAATGTCTTGGTCGTCTAAATTAGAATGTAATTTATTCAAAAAAATATACCGGTACTGGTATAAATATTAAAAAATACCGGACCAAAAAATGCATAATCTAGATTTCACCCTCCTCGCTCACAAGAACCAAGATTTTTTGTCTTTTGCCACGAACTTCTTTTACTTTGCAGTCACCAGCCCCCTTGACGACGAAACCCTGAAGACCCTGTTTTGGATCGGGGCCAACTTCCACCATCCGATCGACCTCCCAGACACCTCTAATCTGAACTGGAAGGAGACCATCATCAGGTGTCTGGAGAGCGCCGCACCCCGGTCCAGAACACAGCCAGACCCAGAGCCCCGATTGCAACCCTAGACCGCAGAGAACTCTTGCATGCCCCCCGCAGACGGAGAGCTAACACCCGTGGCGACGCGCCAGCCTGAGCCCGAGATGGAGAGGACAGAGCTGACCCTCGCCCTGGAGGAGGAGCTCCAACAGGAGTCTGACCAGGGGTGTGAGCCCACGACATCTGCAGACGAGGGAACCCAATCGACGGATCACGAGGACTGGCTGATCGACTTCTCCGAAGAGACATCGTTTCCCACCCTATCCCACCCGTCATCTGCATCTTCGTCGTTTTCTCACCACTCCAGTGACTGCATCTACCCTACCATCTTACCACCAAGCTCAGCCAGTCCTCCAGTCCAGCCGCTGCTAGATGTTCGCAGCCCTGCACCGCCTCTGGGGAGTCCCCCTGACGTCGAGCCGCAGGTCTGCCCTCCATCTGCAGCGCCTGTGCACGAGGATCCCGCGGCTCTGCCTTCAGCCTCGGTCCTCTGCACTCCATCTCGGCCTGTCGACCTGCTGGCTCCATCTTGGCTCCTCCCACCATCAGCTCCGCCTGAGACCCTCGAACCTTCGACTACATCGGGTTCCCTCGTCCTGCCGGCTCCCCCTTGGTCAGTCGTCACTCTACCTTCACCACGGACTTACAGTCCATCAGCTACACTCTGTCCCTCCACCCCTTCGGCTACTGCGGGCTCCTCCTTCCCCTCTGCGTCACCTCTGTCCTCCCTCACTTCGACTCCGCCTCAGCTCTCGGGCACTCCAGCTCCACCTCTAGCGCTCGTCGCCCCGACATCACCTCGATCTTCAAGTCCAGTGATGTCGTTTGCGTCCACCGGCTCTCCGCACCTATGAATCCCACCGCCAAGTATCTGTCGGTCGTCCCCCAGCTGCCGTCAGCCTCTTCACCAACTGGTCTCCTCCCTCCCTCTACTCCGCCGTGGGCTGTCGGACAGCTCTGGGTCTGCGCCACCAGGCCCCTTCCATCAGCGCCACCAGGGATTCGTTGTCATCCCTTCACCATCCTGTCTCTCCAGCCTCTCACCTTCACGTCACCTTCACCTCGTCCACCTCCAGAACCCCCTCCGGTCCTCCCTCCATTGTTCCGTTACAGCACGAGCCTTGCCGGAGGGGGGAGTAATGTCACCATTATGTTCAGTTCATAGACTTTCAGTTGTTTTCTTTCATCACCTGTGTTTCCCTGTCTGTTTCCCGCCACCAATCTGTTACCATGGACACTGATCACTTCCTCACAGCTGCCTGTCGTTTGTGTTCATCACCACTGTGTATTTAGTTCCTGCCTGCATTCAGTTCAGTGTCTGGTATTGTTTGTCTGTCTGACCCGATCTCCTGTTCCTGAGTTTATATTATTAAAGCGTTTGATATTATCCTCATCTTCTTCTTCTTCATTGCGACGAGCCGTGACAAGGAAGGTAATTGTTTCACCAATTTCGTTGTAAATGAGAATCTATATATTAAGATAACTTTTCAGTGAGTAAACCAATACCAAACTTTATGAAATATAAGAATCAATACCAGTATCGATTAAAATCGATATTGTCAACCCAGCCCAATAATCCACATAGCTAACACGTTTAGGCTAACTGTTGTAGATTATCCATGTTGTGTGCTCAATATTATCAATATTACCAATTCATCCACCCAACATCCAGATGATGATGCATCTCAAGGGGTTTATCCTAAAGACATTTTTTTTTACTACATCCACTGACCATAGTACTTTTAAGAATATGTGCAGGAACGTAAATAAAAAAAGATGGACGATGCCCCTTCACTCTCTTCCATTGGTGAAAAGTGAAGCCGCCAAAGTCCTAATATGGCGCTGACATCTTGCGCAGATTTGGGACCTGATTTTGCGCAGTGGTGAACGTGGGACCCGAGTCTGCGCAGTAGGGAGCGTGAAGTTGAGCCGCGATATCAAGGTCCCACCCACACTCTCGGAGAAACCGTTAGTACAGTTTAATGCAGAACAACTTATTATGTCAGTATGAAATAAACAGTTATTGACTGGTAGAAATTAAACCTGAAGTTCCTATCTCCTCCCAAAAATCCCCCAAAAAGTCAGTTGGTGCCTCAGTGATTACTTCGTTTAGAGAAGCTGTCAGTCACAGCTGTCAATCATGATGTCATACTCCTGTTTTTATAGCATCAAATAACTAACTAAGACCAAACTTATTAAAAAAAACGAACACTTAAACTTACATCAGCGTGATAGAAACTACCTAAAATGACAGAAAACATCTTTGGAAAAAATGTATTTGACGTATAATTTGATTGTTTCGTTTCCATCGTGTCCATTTTCAAGACTTGTGCGGCAGGCTTGATCGCTACTGTTCAGATCTGATTTGTGTATCCTGTCTACAGTGGCTCTCTTTCGTCTTCTGGAATATCTGCATTGGTTTCTATGGCAATGACGTTGCGATGGAAGGTGCCAAATACAACAACTGCAACGTGGAGGAGTTTGCAATAAAGATTCGTCTTTATTTAAAACATGACAATATATCCACCTCGCTGGACTACTATGTTTTCTGAGGCAGCAGCAGAAACGCAAGAGGCAGGTTTCTGCAGCGAATTTCAGCATGTTTCCTATAACAACATCTGACATGTTTACGTTTTAACGTTACATAAAGTTACATAAACCACGTGAAACTGTCAGACTGAAATGGATTTCCAGAAATGTGATTTGAATAGGATTCCAAACCACATAAAAGTTGCTCAAAACAGATTTTCATACGGTTTTCTGCCGTTCACACAAGCTAAATATGATCGAATTCCAATCGGATATGCACAAATATCGGATTTGGACTGACAGTCTGAACGAGCTTTAAACTATTCCCAGGTGCACACATATATGCTCAGTTCTAAAACCTACTAAACTACCTACGGGGCATCAGAATCTGAAAGTAGGGCTGCTAAATTATGGTAAAAACACATAAACTTGAGAATTTTGGTGAATAGTGAGATCACAATTATGTAACACGATTACAAATGGACTTTGGAAACAATGTATCTACTGAACTTTCCGTGAACTTTATACGATTTTTTTTTTATAAAAATAAATGTATGCATGTGTGTATATATATATATATATATATATATATATACACACACACACTGTATATACACACACAGTATATATAGGATATGATTATCTTGTTTTCATTATCGTTGGAAGCCAAAATTGAATTGAAAATTAAATTTGACTAATCGCCCAGCCATATCCAAAAGGCAGGCATTATGCTTCCTTCTAAAATACAATTCCTTCTAAAATAGAATTATGTGCATTCTTTGAAAACAAGAAAATTCCAGAATGCGCTGCAACAAGCTCAGTAAAAAAAAAAAAAAGCAAACATATATTGCCTTGTGGTACTTTGATTTAAAAATACAGTACAAGAACACACAAAAAAATTTATTTATTTTTTACCCAGTTTTAGCGAGTCACGCTTCCAGTATGGAGTGCTGCTTGTTTGGCCTACAGAGTGGATTCAAGTCAGACATTTATGAGGTTCATTGATGGTTAGGATGCCTATGAAGGCAGCAGGCAGCTCACGGAATTTTGGAACCAAGATGTAGCCTACACAAACACACCATTTGATCTTGGTTGTTTCTCTGAAATCCATAAACACTGTAGAAAAATCTTTACAAAAATAAAAGTTCACATTACAGAGAGCTACATAAAAAAGAAATAATAATAAAATAAAATAAAACACTTATATGCAAGTGTAGAGCAAATGTCAAATATCTAGGTACAGTTTTACCGTATTTACACTACAGGTACAGTATTGTTTACACTGAAATCAAATCAATACAGCCAATGCCACTCTCTTCCTCCAAAATAACAATTTCTCATTCCCTGCTAAACTACTTTACACCGAATATTAACTTGCAAACCATTTTTGATCCCTGAAAGAGCTGAACAAGAAATGAAAGCCATTTATCATACAGTGGTAAATGTCAAAACTCCAGACTCTTTTCTGGGGTCATTTGTCAGATTGCATGGTGTGAAGATAGGTCATGTTTTGGGGTACTTCACTGCTTTTATCAGCTGTTAAAAGTGATCACCAAATGAAAAACATTAATGACTAAAGAGAGTGAGATTAGAAAGGGAATAGAGAAAGTATCAAGGATGCAGAACAGAAACAAGCTAGCTGAGCTCATATACACCAAGCTTTACTGTTACACACCATGTATATCCCCACTGGCTCACAAACATATGTTATGTGCAGATGCCTTATAGCTCACTGAGCAGCATTATTTAAATGATAATCATGGTATGATGGGAATACTGGGATATTTAAGAAACAGACAACTTCCCTCAAATGGTGATTGTTTATCCAAAGATGAATGATGACTTTTCAGTAAACGACATTCTCATTCCATGATACTTTGTTAATGAATGATCAGCACAATTAAAATTTTGACCATATCAGCAAGCAAAACGTAAAAATATTGAGGGCATCTTTAAAAATGAAGTGGATAGATCCAGAAAATGTAAGAACCACAGAGGAATAGCATGCCACACACACACACACACACACATTAACATGCCACAGACGTGCACGTCAGACATTTACACTCACAGTAAAAACAAACCACACAAGCATACATGCTGGAATCAAAGAATGCTAATCTATTTTCAGTTGAGTATTTTAGGAGCAAGGACTTAGAGTGCAAATACCCAAATATCACACTTCAACAGCTGCGTAAAAACAATGAAAAATACACAACCGTAAGATAAATAAAAAAAATACAGTAAAAATAGTAATTTGGTGAAATATTATTACAATTTAAAATAACTATTTTGATTTTAATATATGTTTTTAAAATGTAACTTATTCCTGTGATGGCAAAGCTAAATCTTCAGCATCATTACCCCAGTCTTCAATGTCACATCCTTCAGAAATCATTATAATATGCTGATTTGCTTCTCAGGAAATATTTCTCATTATTATCAATGTTAAAAACCGTTGTGCTGCTTAATATTTTTGTGTTAAAAAAAAGTATACTTTTTTTGGGATTCATTAATTAAAAGTTCAAAAGGAAATAGCAATCATTTGTAGTATCATAAATGCCGTTACTGTCACTTTTGATCAATTTAATTGTATTCTTGCTGAATTAAAGAATTAATTTATTAAACACACACACACAAACCCAAACACACACAAAATGGTAGTGTAAAGAAACAATTTCATAGGCTGACTATTGGTTTAAGGCCCTTGGAAATCTTCTGGAACCTGAGATCAGCCTGTTTGCCAAGCAGCACAGAGGAGTAAACAACACAACACACGTCGACCTTCAGTGTCAACAATATCTCATGTCACACCCCATCCAATTAGAGTGCCTTTAAAAACACACACTCACATCATGTAACAAGTTGCCATCTTTAGCTTTGAGCTTCTTGCTGGCACTGGTTCTTTCAAATGGACCTAAACAGTGTTGACTTGCTGTATAAACTAGTGCTTCTCCAAATTAGTAGTGTAAATGAAAAAGTAGAAACATTTTGTTGGACAGAGCTGTGCTGTGATCTCTTTGGCTGATGCTTGAATCACTTGAATGACTTGCTGGTCTTTTTGCCTAAACACATGGTTCAGTACAGTCAGCAAAAGCAATATATACTGTATGAGCTACATGGGGGAAAAACCTTGCAATATAGGCTGTTCAATAATGACTAAGTTTGAAAAGCGACATGACAAATGAGTGGCTCTATAAACGCAATCAACACATCAAATGGTGACAACCATAAATTCGCTCACTTGTTTCTTACTGTGGCATCCATAACATAATGGCTCAACTTAGAGTAATACAAAACTGTAAAAAAAAAAAAAAAAAAAAATTGTATATATATATATGCGCACAGTATATATACAGTAAAAATGCATAAAATACTAAGACTTTTACTATTAACTCTTAACTTTAATCAGAAAAAAACAAAACAAACTCTTTCTTCTGTACTTAGATCCCACACACAGTCAAGGTCCACAATCACAGACAATGATTACAATAATAATGCTGTCATTTCATGTGTGACTGATGTGTTAACAGCAACAGCAAGTGTTCCGGATGGTACGCTGGAAATAAAGGCCAATAGTGCTACACGTACAGTTAACATAAAGCTTGTTATGCGCGCACACACACACACACACACACCAGTGGAGTGCAGTTATGTTCTGAAATGATGTTAAGTGATGTTCCAATTTTATGAGGTGGCACTGTCTCCCTTGAAACTCCCGACACACACACAGAGCTATAGAAATTATCTGTGCTCTCAGACAGTCTATGCTACTAAAATGTAATCTGAAACATACAAAGTGTCACAGTCTACAGACGTGCAGACGTCTACAGAGCTTTATGCTGGCATGTAAGCATTTTAGAGTTTATCTCAGCATGCATTTTTGCATTAAACACGCAGACAACTCAGTCTGAGCAGATGTCTCATTTTAAAATAGCCTAAACCCAAAAGAAAGATGTGCATATTAGCATGGAAGTTATAAATCACGGAAGAACTGCAACAAATGTCTTCATTATAATGGCTTTTTGTTTACAACACTCAGCAGGGAAGGATGCAAGGAAATATTTCGTCTATATTTTTATTTAAACTGCAAAAAATCATTTACTTCATTGGTATTTTTGTCTTGTTATCCAGTAAAACTATCCACACATTCATTAATTTATATGAGAAGCAAAACTGCATAAGATAATGATTAAGAAAAAGGACTTTTTGCAGTGTAAAGCTTACAAGCTGCTGAAATAATGAATACATGCTTCATATCAGGTTATTAATCATCTCTATGAATTCGTCGCTACTCAGCACTGCTGTGGGGTCTCTGTTCAGAGACTGCAATTTCCTTGTAGCTCAGCACTTTATAAGCTTTGCAGTGATTAAGTACAACAATTAACTCATGCTAGGGAAATACAGTTACCGGTATAATTAAATCGAGATCTGCCCCAAGGAGCAAGACATGGTAACAAAATATCAAATAATATGTTCATAACAACCGTCAAGTAAAAATAAAGACCTTAGCTGAAAGGAGCCAATTGTGGTTATGAATAATAGACTATATTCAATGACTGTGACCCAATTTTCAGAGATGTGACATCAGGTAAAAAAAAGAAAACGCTAAAAAAAATGCTTACGTATGGAACCAAAGCAGTGCTTGCAAACTGATGTTATGGCAGCTTTGAGCCTTACACCAAGCACACTTATCTTTCAACTACATAAATTCGCACAGATGCAGAGCTATCAGAGTAAATAAAACATTTTGCCAGATCCTCAAATAAGAGCAGAGAGCGGACGACCGCTCCAAACACTCCAAACAACAGCGAGCTTTTCAGAAAACCACAGCTGAAAGAGTGCGGCTGCATGCTTTCTACACGGCCTGTCACAGGTTACTGAATCCATCCCACACAAAACACATGATCTATGCACAGAAGTGAATATTTTTACCTCAAAATTTTTAATGCACTATAAATTATGCACAGCAAACATCGGTTAACTTAATGTGCCCTAATAATCATCAATGGCACTACGACAATTTGCTATTAGCATTATTTCACACCACTCAATAAGGGAAACACTGAATGGCACACTCATACTTTTCCACTCTCTGTTGACAGACAGTAGATTAGCCACACACAACAGATCAGCATATTTCCACACAGAAATCATTGTAGAGTGAAAGAGTTTATTTCCAATTGCTATATTGAATTTCAAGCTTGGTTTGCCAACATATACAACACAAACAAAAAAGATCATATACTCAGTTCTGAAAGGAAAGTAATTTGCCCCTTGTTGATTTAGTAATTATTTTAAATAGAATAATGTGCTCATATTTTATGTGAAACAATATCTTAAGAGCAACTAAAGGCTGTGACCTGAATCATATTAGACCTCTGAAACATTTATTTGGTGTGAATTTTACAAGTAGGTTCTGACACAAGAAATTATGGTGTAGGGGGGATGTGGGGTAAGATGTGCCACTTAAGTTTTCCTCTAGGCAAGGATAAATGAGATATATTGTAAGTGAAACTAATGCAGATGATTCTATTTCAGGATGTCAGCTTTTATCTGAAATAAGAAAAGCTATAACAGAGACATAGAATTTAGAAATAGGCTATGATGACTAGAATATTTAAAACATGTCCCAACTTAGGGTTAAAGTGTGTCATCATGGCAAGGGTTATGCTGAACTGTTGGGTGTAATTTCCAATTCAAACACAAATATGAACATACATGAGAAAAAAAAAAAGCAAACTATTCCCATATCCCATTATTTTGCTCCACATACATAATACACATTGTCATGCACCAGCCATAAATAGGGTAAATATTCAGAATATTTAAATGTAGTGAAGCAATTTTTAACAATTTTTCATTGTAATGGTAATAGTACCTGTATAAAAATAATAACAACAAACCATGGTTTTACACATTTGCAATTTACCAAAATGTATAATTTACATTTTAAGTTACATTTTCTTTTACATAAAAATTGCTGTACTTGGCTTATAAATAAATTGATTATGAAACTAAATAAATATGACAAAGAGCCACAAAATTATCCCTTTTCTCATAAACATATCTTTCAATCTGATGGGTTCTTTCTAAATGTATGATCATGTGACAAAAATTTTGCATTACATTTAAAGGACTGACACAGCTTACCCACTGCCACACTCTCCTCCAAGTTATGCCAGTTATGACAGGGTGGGAGAAATCCACCACAGAAATTGCTGGCAAAGATCTTGCTGTTGCCATGTGTCGATAATGGGCGCAAGAGCAATGAGGGACAAACCCAAGAGAGTGTCAGTTATTGATCTAGAAGCACAGATGTGACATACATGAATGGCAACACTACACTAGATGCCAGAACAACCACACGATCAGCAAATGAGACACCCTGGGGACCGAAAAAAATTTAACACGAACATTTTGTCTAGGCGAGAATGCATAAATATTAAAACTGATTAAACATTTAAACTCACAAAAGCATTAAGATTCTGCAAACCCACTAAGAGGAGACCCAAGTTTGCCAGAGGGCAGACACAAGTGTGTACAATGTTAAATGACATGACAAATTTGAGATCATACCAGACTCACTGACAAACTATAAATCACATGACAGTCGAGAATATGAACTCTTTTTCTGCCATTGACAATTTTCAGACAATCCTGAAAATAGTTTTTAATGTTATTCGGTAGGGGGGCACTATTATGCATCTCCGAAAAGAAAATGAATCTCTGGATCAAAACACAAGCAAAAAAAGAAGCAGAAACTTTGTTTATGAAACTTACCCACATTCAAGTGTTGATAAAAAAAGAATGCATAAAGCTAGAATAAAACAGTGTTTTGGGGGGGGTTATATAGCAGAGGCTCTGTTTTTTTTTTTTGTGACATTTTGCATTTTCAGATATTCATACAACAAAATGGGGGCCATGAATGTTGTGAAAAAGATTAAAATTGCTGGCAGTGGCTGGCAACTGTGTTTTGTTTTTTGTTTTTTTTAAAGCTGTACAAAAAGGCCTGGTTCTATGCCTCAAAACAAAATAGTCAGCTTAGCAAATAAGTACAAATCAAGCACGCTTCAGGAAATTATTTAATTTGATCACAAACTGTAAAACGTCACAACTGTCGCAAAACAAAAATGCTATTTTGGGGCTTTGCTCTCTACAATTAAGTTATGAGAAAAGCAGAGGAGACACCCTTGGGATAAAAAGCCCTCAAGACGAACATTACGTTCCAAATGAGAACACAAAGGGGACAAAATGACTAGAACTTTCTAGAATCTCAGTCAGAAATAGTCAGACACCTCTGCGCCCGTTGCTGCCCTCTGGATAGATGTGATGGGATCAGTTTCCATGGACACACCCAGCAATGTGTGCTGTCGTCAGCAGGTGTGACGCGAGACTGGGTTGGGCGTAACAGATACGGCTACTGTATTACAGGACTTAAAGCCTGTCTGGTTATGTTATCAGAAGGTATGATGAAGGATACAGGTTGTCAACTGATGTTGTTTTCTCTGCACTGAATGGGTGGAAGAGGAAAAGCATGAATTGAGTGTGCTACAAATGGAAAAAAATGTGTTTCCAATCAAAGTCATTTCAGTACATCAAGTAAGCGTGAGGGCTCTGGCATTTATTCATGGCGATAGGGAACTGCTTTATTACTCATCTACAGACTTTAATATCCTGTTTCCAAGACAACCAGGACAGAGAAGATGTTCATGTGGTTCGTACAAGGATGAAGCCATGAATGTGGCATGTATAGGAGAGTGGTCATAGGGCATCACAGTGAACACTTTATCCTTGAAAAATTACACTGCAGTATACCACTGAATTGAAATGCTTGAATGCAGAGCACAGAAAGTGGTTAAATTAGGTCCAAAAGAAGAGTGTCCTTTATCATTTTTTTTTTTTTTTTTTATGATTTAGTGAGTTATTCAGAAAATCACAAGCAGCAGAGGCATGTACACCTTGCCCCTTCCTTCACTGGTTGAGCAAACAGATGATCCAGCACAAATCTCACATTAATGGTTAGTCACTGCTGTTGTGTCGGGCTGATGCTTAAACAAACAAATTATCTGAAGAATAGTAGACTGAGTTTATCCAACTTACAGTTGGCTGATTTATAGTTATCTCTGGATATTAATTTAGGATGTCATATCACACATCAAGATACCATAACCACACCAAAAGAGAGCTGGGGATTAGAGATGTTATTATTGCTAACACTAAATGATGAAAGATGAAAACTAAATGAAACATTTTAAGAGCAAACCCCTGTCAAGAAAAGTTCAGACTTCATGGATACAGGAGTTCAGAAAAACAAACAGTAAAGCTATATCAGGATATTCTACAAACGTTACACTTACGTTAAGGTTAGGGTTAAGATAATTATTTGTTTCAGCGTTATGTAGGCAATCAGAACTGACATGACCAATAAAATCTGTAAAAAACAACAACTAATAAACCTGGGAACTTTTTTTTAAGATCTCTTTTAACTTTTAAAAATGTATTAAAAAAAGGTTTAGTTTGGTTTTTAGCTATGGGAACGCCTCCAGCGTCATCATTGACGCAGCGTCTCATTCCCCTTCTCAGGGAACCAAGATTATATGTAACTAGACATTTTCGGTGTATTGAGAAATGAAAAAGGCTGTCTTTTGTTCATCTAGAACATGACAACATATTCTGCACAGAGATGGACATCAAACTGAACTAGATGAAGCTTGTACTTCAGACAGCACAGAATGTAAGCATTTAAGCAGGGTGGTGGTGCTAACACCAGGCCTGTGGCTCTGATTCACTCTTCTGACTGCTTGAAAGGCACTGTTAATACTGACAAGACAAAGTGCAAAGGGTTGCTTTCAACAGGGGAGGTTTAGATCTCTTTCTGCAATTGAATTTCAATTACAGACAGGATTAGAAGACAGCTGCGCTAAAGGCAATGTGGCGCTTTCTGTTTACTTTATACTATTAACTTGTGCCCTTTTCTTAATTATGAAAATAAAAGATGTGATTTATAATGGAAAGAGAGAATGAGAACATGACACAGTTTGTCTCTGGTTGCCAAAGAGAAGGGGATAAAAGCATTGCAGTTTTATGGCCTGGCCACCACACACAAAATCCAGCAATTACTTCAAGACGGAGAAAAAAAAACCTTCTGACTTCATTTTCTTTAATGCTGTCAAACATACATTTGTCATTGTTCAAGTTCTACAAAAGAGAATGATAAAACATTTTATGAAGACAAAAACACCACAAAAAAGAGAAGACAAATCTGTGATCTACACTCTAATATGAAAACTAGCATGTGGAGAGACTGAAACTATATTAAATGCTGTAAATATCTGTTTTAAACTCTTGTGTCTTCAACCGACTAACCAACCCATTCTCATGAGAAAACACAACTATTTTACAAAGTGGTGATTTTATACGAATGTGTACTTTAAAAAAAAAAGAAAATAAGCATGAAGGTCCATGCATATACCTAACCATCAATTGGGAATACGAAGATCATACAAAATGTATGAATGAGATTGTACAAATTCATTGGAAATGGCCCAAAACGTCAAAAAAAGTTATGAATTGCCAAGAGAGTGTAATGGACTAACTGGTTTTCACTTTGATAATGGCTGGTATAATCTCACCAAAGAGTTTCGCTTGAAGTAACACCCACAAACTGTTTTAAGCCTTTCAGATGTGTTGATCTAAAAACAAGATTGTCAATTTAAAATTCTTCAGGAAATGCTTTAATTGGACCACAAACTGTAAAATATGTCACAAGTGTCGCATATCAAAACAAAATGCTATTTTGGGGCTTTGCTCTCTGCTAGTTATGAGAAGAGCAGACAAGACATATTTGGGATAAAAAAAAATCCTCAAGAAGTACATTATGTTCCAGGTGAGAATAAAAAAAAATCATTAAATATTTAAACTCTCAAAAGCCATTATGTAACCCAAAAAAAATTTTAAAAAGAAGTTCAACAGCTCAGGGGTTCACAAGTTATATAATGACATGACTAATTGTGAAAGCTTGTTAGCTGATGGAGTCTAAATGAGGGTGTGTTCATAAGAAGGTTTAACAGGCTTGTATCTCTAATCCAGATGGCAGAGTAATATATGCTGGATAGAAAACACCACATATGGACCTGAAACACCCACAAACATGAAGAAGAAGAAAAAAGATAGCAGGAACATACTGAGAGGGGTAGGGGAATGAGAGGTTTGAATGAAATAAAAATTAAAAAAAACATTTGGAAGCTGCGATCTTTAATCAAACATTAAGTTACTGATTAAATTCGTAGGCGA
This sequence comes from Rutilus rutilus, assembly GCF_951802725.1. Classification (NCBI taxonomy): domain Eukaryota; kingdom Metazoa; phylum Chordata; class Actinopteri; order Cypriniformes; family Leuciscidae; genus Rutilus; species Rutilus rutilus. Next base: position 15,259,862 of record NC_140225.1, read on the forward strand.
GCACTCAAATTGTTAAAATTTAAAAGGGTAAAACATCTGGCCTACCAGTTAGGACCCGTGTGAGGTGTTTAACTTCAGGATAAATTCATCACACGACCACGTCCTTACACAATCTGCAATTTGATTCTCAAGAGGCTGATCATTTATCAAAGTAATCTGAATGTGTGACATACTGTATTACTAACACTCTAATTGAACCCTCTGGATCATTTACAAGGCCTTAAAACAAGATACAAGACCCTTTGGAGGGTATATTATATTTTCTCTTCACTGCTAACTTCTAACATATTCCCTTGCGGTACATCTCAGATTGCTTTTCATTAAAAAATGAATGAACACTGGTGATGTGCTTTAAGCTTTGAACTTTCCATGATCCTCTAGATGATCTGCTCTGGGAAGTGCTACATGGTAACTACGAAAATACACATAGAATTTTTTTTTATTATTTCCATTCTCTAAGAATAGTGTTCAATATTGTCACACTTGTCTGCTTGTGTCATCTTAGTTTTACTTTCATGGACTTTTAGATTGTATTCATTGGTTCCTGTTTCCCTTCGTTCAGTTCCGGTTAGTCTTTTGTTGTCATAGTAACTAATGTGATTGTCATTCTGTTCAGCTGTCTTACACTCATTATCATCATGTTACTACGGCTGAATCCGAAATCACCCCCTAAACCCTCATTCAGTATTCCCTACATTAGTCCGCTAATAAGTGAAAGAAAACGAGTGAGTGAATTCGGACAGCCATTGAGCGTACATAGGTTGTACACTCATTATTGTGGTGCAATGTGGGATTGAAAGGGTGCACTCAATAACGTCCAAAATGGTTTCGGACACCACTACAAATGGCCGTCATCTCAAATAACGTCCTATTTGAGGGTATAGGGGGCGATTTCAGATTCAGCCTACGTTTTCAGTATACTATTGATTAGTCTGGTCTCGTTAAAGCATGCTACAGATGCTATTTGTGTTCCTGTCACCTGAGTGTTTATTAAAGTACCTTTAATCCTTCTTTGTCTTCGTGTTCATCCTCTGTCATCCTCCCCTACAACCCGTGACAAATATAAAGCAACTAACAAAAAAAAAAGTAATACACACACATATTATATATCTGTGTGTGTGTATATATGTATATACATCACTTGAGTTTCTTTTTTATGCCTCAAATAATCTGTCACTGGTAAAATGTCTCGAGTTATGTATGTTACTCCGGTTCCTTGAGAAGGGAACAAGACGCTGCGTCATTACGTTGATGCTATGGGAACGTCCCACCGTGACTGGTGTCTGAAGCACATGTGCTACACGCCAATTTGAATTGGCTACGGCAGAAGGATAATGTTACTGGAGCACTGACATGCCCTATAGAGGGCGCCCAAACAATATACATAACCCTGTCAAGGGCACTCTACACTGTGTCATTACGTTGACACTATGGGAATGTTATGAAATCATGCCTGCTCACTGTGTTGCGCCACCAAGCGAGTCAGGCTGTAGCCAAATAGCTGCCTTGTCACACCCATAGTGAGCAGCGCCCCACCAGCCTGGCCCACGGCCGTATATGCCTTGCCGCCCTCCCCCCACAACACAGCCAAGCAGGAGCGGAGCTTCCTCACTGTAAATCCATCAAGAGCTGACTGAGCGTGCTCCATCCAAGGCAGATCACACACTATTCATGTGTATCCTCAGGAGTTAAAACCTCCTACATGGCGGCACACATTTCCTGAACACTTTCTCCATTTCGTCAGGTGAACACACAGACAATAGCTGTCTTACTGAAGACAAAAAAGCTGCTGACGTATGTTTGGGCGCCCTTTATAGTACATGCCAGTGCGCCAGTGACTTCATCCTACTGCCTTGGCCAATCCGAATTGGCGTGTAGCACACGTGCTTCAGACACCGGTCATGCTGGGGGCATTCCCATAACTCCAACATAATGAGGCAGCTTGGAGTTCCCTTCTTGACCTTGATCCTTAAGAAATTATTCTAATATATTAATTTGGTGCTCAAGAAACATTTCTGATTATTATTAATGTTGAAAACAGTTGCCAAAACTGCTTCCTAAATATGTTCATGGAAACTGTGATTTCATTCTTTTAGAATTCTAAATGACTTTACTGTCACTTGTGATCAACTTAAAGGGATACTCCACTTTTTTCGGAAATAAGCTCATTTTACATCTCCCCCAGAGTTAAACAGTTGAGTTTTACCGTTTTAGAATCCATTCAGCCGAACTCCGGGTCTGACGGTACCACTTTTAGCATAGCTTAGCACAGATCATTGATTCTGATGAGTCCAGTAGCATTTCTTTCAAAATGACCAAAGAGTTTCAATATTTTTCCTATTTAAAACTTGACTCTTCTGTAGTTAAACCGTGTACTAAGATCGACGGAAAATGAAAAGTTGCGATTTTCTAAGCCTATATGGCTAGGAACTACTCTCATTCCAGCGTAATAATCAAGGAACTGTGCGGCTGTACCATGGGTCCAGCAGGCGTAATGATATGACGCAGCGCCTGAAAATAGTCCCCAGCTCTGTAACTTCTTCCAACGTGACCGGGACTAAGTTTGTCTAACCTATTAGACCTATTTTCAGGCGCTGCGTCATATCATTACGCCTGCTGCACTCATGGTACAGCCGCACAGTTCCTTGATTATTACGCCGGAATGAGAGTAGTTCCTAGTCATATAGGCTTAGAAAATCGCAACTTTTCATTTTCCGTCGATCTTAGTACACGGTTTAACTACAGAAGAGTCAAGTTTTAAATAGGAAAAATATTGAAACTCTTTGGTCATTTTGAAAGAAATGCTACTGGACTCATCAGAATCAATGATCTGTGCTAAGCTATGCTAAAAGTGGTACCGTCAGACCCGGAGTTCGGCTGAATGGATTCTAAAACGGTAAAACTCAACTGTTTAACTCTGGGGGAGATGTAAAATGAGCTTATTTCCGAAAAAAGTGGAGTATCCCTTTAATGTATCCTTGCTGATTAAAAGTATTAAAATCTTACTGAAAATGTAAAAATTTTGAACACTGGTATAGCTCACAACAAAATTAATATTGCCATGCCTTGATAGTGGCAAAGCAACTAACTAATCCACATCAAAGCGGGTTATTTGACATGTACTGAGACATCTCCCCCATTAACATCCATTCAGTCAGAATTGTTTCCTAGTTGGGATCCCGCCACATACATTATGCCTTTTTGAGCTACTCTCGAAGGCTCCCCATGGGACAGTGGCTCTGACGTTACTCTGTCACTGGGTCAAAACGCAGTGTGTGATTGAACTTTCACTCATACTGTAAAATAAGCAAAAAAACCAACATGTCAGTTATGAAAACACTGATACATAAAGTTTAAATTGCTCACTATTCATGATCAAAATTTCTGTTTAATATTCCTCTCCCAGAAGCAAAAGCCAGTGATGCCAATTTGGTTTACAAATGCCAATGTCAATGTGGCTGAATAACTACAGAGAGAGAATGTGTGTGTATAAGCATAAAGCATGTATATAAGGTGCTTATAGCCGAAGCAACCAGTGCTGGTGCAAATTGAAACTCAATCAATCAAGGAAATATAAATATAAGGGTATAAACATTTTGTGATGATGTGGCAATACTTAAGACCCATCAGACGTGCACGCATATGCTCACAAATATTACAGTAACATATCATAAACAGTGAAGAGTTTGTTTGTACTATTGGAGGAGGCTAATCATACAGACCTGAGAGGATGAGCCGGACGTGGCAGGTGCCTAATAACACCGAACCATCATGCCGCTTCAGAAAGTGGCCAGCAACTAAAAAGCCATTCTGCTGTTTATTCTACAGAGACTTATAGAACGGCCAGCAAAACATACCCGCCATCATCGGTCCTAAATTTCAAGCTTCACAGCTTATTGAAGAGCCCTAAGGAGCTGTAAAAATAATCATTTATATAAAACTCACATCTTGTAAAGTTAGGTGTCATAACAAGTGCAGTGAACAGCGCAAGAATCCTTCGGCTGGAGAACTTCTCCGCCAGAGCAAATACAGCACTGGAGCCTTGCCTTTGATCCTAGTCAATGTTTTGAAAGATTACAGTAACACTGTTCTGTGTACTGATGCAACAGGTATTAATGTGCTTTAGCAGAGTTTTGATAACGTAATGCTTCTTTCATGTTGGTAAAGGTTTAGAGGCTACTATTGGGAAGAGATAACAGGATTAGAAATCTGAGGTTCACACATAAAACGGGCCACCCCGTGAATCCTCCCATCTGCCATCCCAATTAACACAACAGCGCTTCTCGCAAAGGTGGTCCGGCCCCCGTGCAAGCATGCACGGCACAGAAACAAATTCATTTTTCAGCAAAGCACAGTTGGTAATTTATGTTTACACATGCTGGTTTATGAGTCATGACACCAGTGACTCTCTCTAATAGATATCATATGGAAAATATATAAAACGCATATGTAAATAGATATTTCCCAGTTTTACTCATACATCATGACAACATTCTAACTATAAACATCAATGCAGCATGAGTGCTATATCACTATTTTGTGCTTTTTTCTTTTTCTTTTTCTTTTTTACAATAGTGAAATATATTTCACTATAGGCCACAACTTCAGCACTTTTTTTAAAGACAAATATGATAATTATTTTCTTATGGCTAATCATACTAATCGCACAGTATCAGTTTATGTAATGTTTTAATACATTTATTTTTTATTTTTTGGTAACACTTTTATGTAAAACACTTTGAATTAGAAAGAACTGTCAATATTATGAAAAAGAATCCCGCAAGAGCAGCATTAAACGTTGATTCATGGAGGATAAAAAGCATGTAACAGTAAACACTACTAGAGAAGTGCTTATTTAAAGAGGTGACTTCAACATCTGTATCGCTGGAAAAAGCATAACATCAACGAAGTTCATCCTTCAGATCATGTGCACTTCATTGAACTAAAAGATTACAGTCTACCGCTGGGTATGAAATGTAAATAAACTTGCTTTGCATAATAACCAATAAATGGTTGATATTAAAAATCTATGCAATTTTGTCTAAATTAAAAATAATTCACCAAAAAAATCCAAGTGTATTTAGGCAATACAACACTATGATGTACAGTATGAAAAAAGAATATTCATTTTGAGATTTGCTAAAGATTACATTTAAGTGTTCTTAAATTATTAGTGTTTTTGATTAACTTTAAGTGAGCGTCAGATGACAGCAAAGGTAATCTGAATGTAAACATTGGGTAAATGAGCATGCACAATTAAATATCCAATAATAATTGTAAAAACTCTGATATTGGACAACAACCAATAATGTACATTCCTATTTTCGGGTGAAATATGATGAGTATTCAAAATTGACTGACAGAAGAAAAAAAGAAATGCATGTCCAATCAAGCAAGAAAAAGATGGGTATAAAGTATAAACTACAATAATATGATGAAAAGTACTCTCTCACTTTTGGTACAGCCTTTAGTCCATTTGATGTCAGAATTCAGTTCACTTGGTTGATGTGAAAGTGCTTTTTTGAACTCTAGTGGGCACCTGTTCAACCTGTTACAAAAGCAATAAACAAATCCCACTCAATCACAGAGTGCCTCGGGACACAGTGTGCCATGACGTGTAACAAAGATGACAAAGATGCCATTGCTGGACAGTGTCTCCTGACTTCCTGTTGGCCAGCAGGAGTACAGTCAGGAAGGATGGCACAAACTCAGTCATAGTTACACATCCTCTCACATGGCTATGGCTTTTATATGATTTACCTGCTGAGTTACCTGCTTTAAGGGATTTATAATTTCCTCTGTCCCATTAAATGTGCTCACCTTTTCTTTTCTAAGTGTCTTTCCTACATATCTAAGTAAACAGTGTTGTTTCTGAGAACAAGATGAACGTCAGATAGTCAAGGATGGAAGAGGCAGGAGGAGTGACTAATTTTCCTTTTTTTTTAAGGTGAGGTAAATTTGTGTTCTACAGATGTTCTTTGTGATTTTAATCCCGTCTGAATCAAACTCCTCAGTGTTTTTTTCTCATACAACCTAAAATTACAGAGTAAATTACCTGCGTCAGGCGTCCGCAGAGAAATCTAATCCCGTCTGGATGGAAACATCTGTAACTGTGGTATACCATTTTTCACAATGCTTCTCATTTATCTTGACCTTTTTTTTTCAAATATCCTAACTAAAGCTATATGTATCATTGTGCTGCCTGGTGCTTTATTATGGACCTTTTCTGGGTAAAATAACAATTGATGATTGTAATACCGCTGGCATGCCATCCAATTTAAAAAGAGAATAAAATCATTCAAGAAAGGTTAGTGACAGAACGAACACTGTAGCAGCAGAGTCACATACAATGCTCTTGATTCCCACTCTAAATTATTTACATAAAACCATAATTTTATAGCATAAGTCTTGTTGGGTTTTGTGACACCCATCTGAAATAAAACAAATTACATTTACACTATCATTCAAAAGTTTTTTTTTAAAGAAATTAATCAATTTATTCAGCAAGGATGCATTAAAGTAAAAAATTAAGCAGCACAACTGGTTTCAACATTGATAATAATAATAATAATAATATGAATTTTCTCGTAAGCACCAAATCAGCATATTATAATTATTTCTGAAGGATCATGTGACACTGATGACTAGAGTAATGGCTGCTGAAAATTCAGCTTTGACATCACAAGAATAAATTACATTTTGAAATATTTAAAAGTACCAACCTCAAACTTTTGAACTGTGTAGATTTATTAGATTTACATTATGCCCATCTTTGATGTTGATGTCAGATAAAATTCATCTTTTGGAACAATAAAAGAATGTGTATGAATTGAATTTTGATTTCAATTTAGACTGTTATCTATGTTCTATATTAGGGCTGTCAATGTTATGCATACAAATATTATAAAAATAGTTCATTATTTAAAATTTATTGTTAATAATTGTAACTCAAACGTTGTTTATAAAACATTTTTATAAACAACTTTGTTATTTGCATTCATTTCAACTAGTCAGCAATACCAAGTTTTTACTATTTTCCTAAGTTTAAATTGCAATTTCCCCATGGAAACTCATTGCCTTGCACCGGGAACTGGAACCAGGCCTGGGGTCATGACTGTGTCCTTAACTGAAGGCTTTCTCTGGTGGACTGGGTGGTCTGTCAATCAGACTGGGAACCACAAATAAGGATTTGAGTGCATGGCGAGCTCCTCGCAGAACCTAACGCTGTCCCAACACAAACAGCAGGAGGAATGTGAAGTTCCTCTGGTCCAATGAGAGCACCCAGGCCCAGCAATATACAGAAAGCAGATATGAAGTACCTCAAACTGCAGGCATTATGAGTAAATAATAGTTACATATATAAATATCTCATAAAAAATAATTAAAGAAATATTCCAATAAACATTACGATGCTCTGTTTTTTCCAGTTCCCATGAAACTGCCAAAAACAATAATTCTTTCTTTTTTTTTTTAATCCATACCAGAGGCAAACAAACATAAATTATTTCAGCAAATCCAAATCTCCAAAATGATATTTTGTTTGTCTCCAAAACAATGTGGCTTGGAAAGTGCAAAAGAACTAAGAGTGACTAGAGTCAAGACTGAACGCATCATTGAAAAAGCATTCATTTGATCAGACTGTAACTGGCATCTAGGAGATGAAAATGGCTCTCTGGTGTATACAGCTTGATATGCTTGATATGTAGGATACTGTACTCATCTGACATTTAACAGCTTTTTGCCCCATGGGGCTAACAAACAACTCTCACACACGTGCAGGACACTGTTGTCACGACAAAAAACAGCTGTCAACGCTGCCAGGCCACTAGCCTGATAAGAAGCTCTTCGCTAGAAAGCAGACACTCAAACTTCATTTATCAGCTAACATTAGGCTTTCTTTTGAACACACAATGCTCATCTCTTGACTGAATTTTATATCAGGTAAAAAATGAAGAACCTCTCAGATCTTCCAGTACTGTATACTATATACTATGTCATGCTTTGATGTCAATGTAATGCTTCTTTCAGAACAAAGAATGTTTCTTTTTGTTTATCAAAGTGTTTTCTATATACTAGGGCTATCAATATACTGCATAAAAATATTAAATTCATTTTAATTAAAACATAATAACGTAACTCAATTAAATCAATAGGTTTACCTGAAATCAAGAAGACTTGGGCTGTCAAGACAGAGGTGCAATGGCACTGACAGAACACACACACACACAGATCTTTTCCTCTTTGGGGATCTACAGTACATGCACAACGGCTAAGTGAATTTTGCACAAATGTTTTGTGCTGCTGTTATACATGCACTGGGAACAGTGATGTTGGCTAGATCTCTGAACAGCCCCTAGAAAAAAGGCTTCGAAGGAGTTTCACAGTCTTGCTGGAAGAGGTCAAATCTTATCAAATGAGGAATTTGGTCGTTCCAACCTTCCACGTTTTCAGAAGACAAATACGAGTTAGTTTTGCTTGGCCTGTGGCGTATGAGATTATCAGCTTGCGGAATGCCTGGTGTTCTTCAGAACTGAGATCCGCAGTAAGAGAGCTGTTAGAATGTTAGTGTGGGAGTTCTAGCATGGACACTCTACTCACAGGGAACAGAAATTAAACTTGAACTCCCAAAAATGCTATTTTAGACTATTATGTACAAATTGTGCATTTCAGTATCTGCTCCTCTCTATATATAATGTACACTACTGTTCAACAGTTTTGGGTTAGTATAATGTTACAAAAGATGTTACTTTTGTAATTTCTATTCAATTGATCAAAGAATCCTGAAAATAAAAGTATCATGGTTTCCACAAAAATATTAAGCAGCACAACTGTTTTCAACATTGATAAAAATATATATCTTGAGCATCAAATCAGCATATTAGAATGATTTCTGAAGGATCATGTGACACTGCTGAAAACTTTATTACATTTTAAAATACAGTAGTCAACATTTTAAGTGGATCAAAACCTTTCATCAAAGTTATACATGAATTTTGAACGATACCCGTTCTTGTCTTAGGACAACTTTGATGACCTTTTTTGATCCACTTCAAATGTTGACTATTGTAGAAACTACAAGTATAAGACTATAAGTAGAAAATATTGAACATGAGAGACTTGTTATTTAACAATCAGCTAAAAAGCTGGTCAACATTGCAGCTTATTGTGGCCCACTTTGATGGAAAAGTGCAGTCTAATTAACATGTAAAATGATCAATCACAGTTCAGTTTGTTTACATGCCAATTTACTGTTGGTTAATCTGAAAAAGGAAATACAACAATAATACACTGCCATATAAAAAAAAAATGGAAACCAAATTCAAATAATAAATGTCAAAGTTGTACAGACATCACTGAAGGAAATAATGGAAAATGTGAGCCTAATTGAATTTCTGTTCTTCCAAAAGTAATAAGCACCAATTATTTCACATATATAGCTCAGAAAACAAATCAGAATATGTAAGTTAACTCAGTAACTTGTTCTGACTATAGAGCACTGCACACAGACTCCTGGAAGTTGCCTAGCAGTCAGACGGTCTGATTTGATATTAGATTGCCTTTGAAACACACAATGTGTTTCATGTCTAATATTGCATACAGGAAAATCATAAGCATATTTGATTCATAAGCATATGCTTCAAAAGGTAAGAGAACAAACAGTGAGTGAACTGTGGGCATGCCTTATGAGTGCTCCAACTGATGTAATCCAAAATCCTAAACCTGCAATCTGGGTGAACATTTAAAGTCCCCATGAAATGAAAATGTTATTCTTTTGGCTTTTAATATGAATATGTTAAGGTTATCTATAGGTTAGTATGCTCCACAACAATGACAAAATTCACATTTAGAAGATAAAAGCATTCAAAACTTAGTCTCTCACTTCCACCAATACGGATCAACGATTTTGATGACATCACTCTACACTTCAGCTTCTCACCAGATTTTCTGTCCAATCAAATGCTCTCTAGAACCTGAAGCGTCCCTTCCCCTACACTATTTATAGATGCTGAAGCTGTGGCTGAAATCGGTCACTTGTTCACACAATAAAAAAAAAATTTGTATATGGTGAATGGCACATAATGCACTATAGGGGATAGGAAACGATTCAGACAGTGTAAATATGCTTTCCATTGGGGCGAATGAAGTCTGGTTTCGCATTAGTGTCACGCGAACTACCGCAGCACGCGCACACAGTATGCTCCGTTCCAGAGACACGATAGTACAGAGCGGAACATACGCGCAACTCGCCACAGACCGCAAAACGTATCGGACTCAGACCCATTTGAATTCTACACAGAATGCTGTATTTTAAAGCGATATGGAGGAGATTAGGAGGAGAAACTGTTAGACAGACTCGGCATTAGAAACACCACTGACGAGTAGAAGAAATAACATCAGTACAATAAATCGATGTATCGCGATTCTTCAAACGATTCTAGATCAATTTTGAGATTTTCAGTATGCATCTCTCTCTCTCTCTGAGAGATTCTGAGCTTAGCTTTTAACAGCAGATGTTAGCAGCTCAGTAAAGCTGAGTGCTTTAGAAACAGTCGTACTCTGCTTGCTTCCAATTCCTTACACACACTGCTTGGATCTTCCATAAAATAATCTTTCATAAAGTTTGAAGCAAATTACAAGGGTGTTCACAGTGGGATGTGTTTACATTAATTTTGCATCATAAAAGCATTCTGAGGAGCAAGTACATTTAACCACTTACGTGGACTCATCTAACACACAGCCGAAAGGCCAAGCGCTCTTCTTCGTGAACATTTGAGCGTGTGGTTAAAAACTAGCCTACAGCACCATCTGCTGTTAAAAACGAAGCTCAGGATCGATTGGAGAGAGAATCGCGATGCATACCGAAAATCTCAGAATCGATCCACGAATCGCGATGCATCGATTTATTGTCACAGCCCTAATCAGTGCCATGAACCAATATAAATTACACACTTTACACATTACACATCCTCTGCCCAGGTTCCAGTTATTTATGATTTTTTTTCCAGTTATTATTTAGTTTCTTTATTTGGTTAGTCTTAGTTGTCAGTTCTATTTTGCTTTTATCTCTTGTTGTCTTGTCGTGTGTGTGTTTTGTGTTAGTTCCTGCCCTGCCCTGCCCTGCTTCCTGTTCCACCCTGGTCGCTGACTCTCCTGTCCAGGCAGCCAGTCTAGAGCTGGTTACATCTCACTTATGCCAAGCCTCTGGTTCCTTGAGCCCTTCCACCGTTGTCATAGAGCCTGGAGTTGTCTCATCCATGAGCAGCCTGTTCTCCTGCCCTATTGTATGGACTGTGTTCCTGCCTCACCGATCTTGTGTTTTGTCTTTTGTTAATAAGGGCCCCTCTGGCTGAGCTGTGATATAAACAAAGTGCTATTGGCGGTTTTTAAAAAGGGGAGGAGCTGCTCGATATGTCCCATCCTGTCTTCCTGTTTCAGTGGAAATTACAACAACCCATTGAAAAAGCTGCGTGTTTCAAGGCACTTTAGAGGGCCTTTAAAGAAATACACATCCAACTACCTGCACATGTAAATCAGATTCTTATTTCCTCTGAGAGAGAAGAAATCTAAATATTGACCATACACTGCAGACAAACCGATCAAATAGGCAAGAACTAGCTAATAACCTCCAGAGCCTTGAGATCAGTTTGACAAGGCAGACCTTTAGTTCTGCATTAAGAAACCTCAACACGCGTATATAGTTAAGTACTTCTCTATGTTGGCTTGCAGTCTCAAAACATGCTTTTCATTTCACACAGTAATGAAGTCTCTGGTCTCTATAGGGAAACAATTAAAGGGAAATATTTTGTGTAAACAGGAGGAGTTTACCACAATCTCCTGCCAAATTGAAGTAGGAAGTCAAGGTCCAGAGGGATCATGTCACACGGTTACTCCTCTGTCACTAATCTAGACCAAGTAAGGTGAAGGAACGTCTAAAGAACAAGCCTGAGAGTGACTGCAAACTTCTCTGTGACATTTAGGGTAATGCCGTGGACACACTTATCGACTAGCTGAAACATTCTAAGACTGAACTGAACACACATACAGACTATTTTTCAATGACTGCAGCAGATTTTAAACACCAACTGTGAACAAACTGTGAACAACTTGAAAGCAACTGTCTCTGACTCGGCACGTTTGGGCATGATCAGTCGTAAGTATCAAATTGCATTCATAATCAGCCTTACAGTCGCTAAGTGTGTCCCCAACATAAGGTATTAGTTTTTCTCTAATGAACTATTTGGTTTAACACACCACACTGTAAAAAGTGATCAGTTGACTTAACTGTAAAAAAAGTAAGGAATCCAATTGCCTTAAAATTAAGTAAATAAACTTCAAGTATAATAAAAAAAAATTAAGTTAAGTCAATTGATCAACTTTTTACAGTCCATTGCCCTAAAACCTAAATCTATTTATTTTATAAATATATTTCTGGACTCTTGACTTTAATTTACAAGATTGTGGAGATATATATTATTTCAACATATCTGATCCTTCAGGAATACACAATCTAATCCAACTTCGACTGCCTCATATTATCCAACAGCACACCACACACACACACACGCGCGAAAAAGACATACCTGTAGCTCTAATGAGTCATCTCTCATGTGCCTGATGACATATGGGAAAATTAGCATAGTTATGCATTTCATTAGCCACTAACACAAGTGCAAATACACCACTATTGCATAATTTCAAAGGGGGTACATGCAAAATTGCCACAACAAAAGCAGAATCTTTCAAGTCCAATTAAAGAGGCTTTGTGCATGATGCTGAGATGGCTTTTTATTCTTCCAAGTTTGCTGCAGCAACAGAGATTTTGACCTTTGATTCAACAGAGTTACAAACTCCAGTCAGCTAATTTGCTGTGAGCACAATACTATTTGCTAAATATTAGTATTGTACTTTATCAGCAGGTTAAAAAAAAAGCCCATTAACACTTAACTTATCAATGTGCTAATGATAAAATTCAATTACTGGCACAACATGTTGTACATTCATCCAAGTGAATTATCCAAACAATATCAGTTGAGCTAATTGGCAGATTTAAAATAAATATATATAGGCTAAATGGGAGAAAAATTAGGTAGGCTCTTTTCAATTGTAAATGCTATAGGAAGCAAGAAAGTTGTTCCTAATTTTTAAATTGTAGTAGACATTGCCACGGTTATTGTTAGTATGTCATAGATCAAAGATCAAAGACCACACGGGTCAAAGGTCAATGACAGCATGATGGATGTAATATGTCTAAGAATGTAGTCACACTACACAAGTGCATTCCTAAAAATGTTCTTCATCAAGTTGAGAAGTTCAGCACATACTCTAACCTGAATGTGTGCCAATTCCGACGCATATAGAAATTACTTGCTAATGTGCGTGGGAAGCAAACAGGAGAAATGATTCAGAAAACCTTAAGGAATATATGCTGACTAGGTCTAATTGTTATAATTCATAAGATGTTGCAATCAATCCAATCAGACAGAGAGCTGACAACCCAGATCCCAGTGCACACGTCTTCATACCAAAATGCTGCGTTATCAGGGGAACCACTGACAGGCAAAATCAAAGACAAGGAATAGTGAGCGATGGAAGACCCCCAATGCATTTCCCGGCAAGGCAATTACTCTTTAGCCCAGTTTGCTTGGGCACTGCTGGGCAGGGAAGCCCCTCTGGGTTATGCCAAGCCACACAGACTACTTATGTTGCAAGCGTTTGCTATTAAGAGAAGACGGCTGCCTCCATCAGTCAGCCCCTTGTCAGCAAGGGCAACTAATATAAGACCACTTTCTGATGTTTTACTACACACCACCCGGTTAAAATGATTCAATCAGCAGAACGGAATCACAAAGTCCTTGTGTTAACAATAGCGAATGAGGCTTTCTATTGATTCGTCATCCATATCATGAAAAACCATTACAACGACAAAGCAGTACTGTTGCTTTGAGAAACTGTTATTGGTTAATGGCCTCCCTGTTATTAAACTTAATGGCAACATTAATTTTAATGAAAGTTTCGAGCAGCGGTAGCTCGTATAGCCAGGTCCGAACAGAATCCGCAGCCTTTTTTCGCACTTTCTGCGCTGATTTTCAGGAAAAGTTCATTTTAACAGGGTCAGATTAGGCAAAATATTTAATGAATGAACAAACACATAGCCCAAGTAATGGATCATATGTAGAAAAATGATAATAATAAGAAATATTTCTTGAGTTCTTTCTTTCAAAAGACAGAACGTTTTAATGATATATTAGTTAATCTGCAGTGATGATACACAGAAGGACAGAAATGTCCAAATTCTTAGATCCATGTTCCACACTGCTAGTTTTCTCTCGACACGGCTGGCAACTCAACATGCTCAAGCAGTGCCCTGTCTGAGGGTTGCAGCTCTTCCTCGAGGTCTGTCTTGTGTCAGGAGCCCCTGACATGATCAAACAGTGTCCTTTTCAAAGGCCTTTCCCCCTACCATTCATACTCCCACTGGAACACAGACATGACACCCTGTTTATTGCCTTCTCTTTGCACTTTTTTTGCATCTGTAACCGGTCTAAAATCTTTTTTTTCCATTTAGCAAGAGCCAACTCTGTTTCCACATACCTTCCAACGTGAGCAACAGCAGCTTGCATTTCGATTATGACAATGATGGGAATGAAAGTGACTGGTCCACGTCTGTGGCCAGTGGGTCAATGGTCTTCTCCATCAAACAGTTGCATTAATCTTAAATATAAACACAATAACAGCTCCAGAAGAACTTTTTGTCTCTCTCTCTCTCAAAACAAAACATGTCCCTTAATCCAGGTAAAAAAAAAAAAAAATCTTATCAGGACTGTTACAAACACAGAAAACCGAAGTGATAACCTGCGAAAAGCTTGGTCAATCCCGAACCCCTAAGTGTTGCATAACTCTAGTAGTACTCTAAGCAGACCTGATTACACAATTAAACGGTGCTAGAAAATTGGTACTTAAAGGGATACTTCAGGATTTAGCATTAAGCTTTGTATCAGTAGAAAACCTGTAGTATTTTCGAATTACCATGCTTTCCTCCCTCATATCCACCTGAGACGAGAGATTTATGTATTTTTTTGTCTGGAAAAAATCCTCAGATGATGCAAAAATCGTCATTTTGCGTCATCGGAGGATTTTTTGGCCAGAGGCTAGAGACTACAGCCAGTAGTAGGGGCTGTTCCGCATGTTTTCAACCCGCCCATAGAGGGTGGGATCTCTCTCGCAGAATGTACAAACAGTGTCAGCCATCGTTTATTTGGAAGCTAAGTTAACGGGTTCTTATTCTGTGGAGAAAGCTGAGTAGTGGGGGTTATACATCCTCTTTTTCCCGTACATGTCCGGCCATCGAGATCGTCCAAAATGTTTGGGATTCAGCTTTTGCTTTCTGCGGTCGCCATTCATTGTTTACATGCACACCTTTTGTTTCAATCTAACTGAATTCATTCCTATTGGTGAATCTGAATGTAGTGTTTACATCAGGGGTGGGGAACGTTGGTCCAGGAGGGCCATTGTCCTGCAGAGTTTAGCTCCAACCCTGAAAAAAAACTCACCTGATTGTAGCCTTAGTGATCCTGAAGACATTGATTAGCTTGTTCAGGTGTGTTTGATTAGGGTTGGAACTAAACTCTGCAGGAGAGTGGCCCTCCAGGACCAACGTTCCCCACCCCTGGTTTACATGAACGCTAAACAAGTGATCGGTTGATGTGCGTTTTACCATTGCTAAGAAAATACCCGCTCCTCCGTGAGAGATACGAGACCGGTGCGTCTCACATTGCCGCTCATCAGTAATCACGCCACCGGCCTCGCGTCGTTCTCCCGCGGCCCTCAGCCTCGTCCTGCTCGCCATAGTAAACATGATGAATGGCGACTGTAGAACGCAAGAGCCGAATCCCGGACATTTTGTGCGATCTCTTGTCACTCACTAGTAGCTTAGCTTTGTTGTTTAACTGCTCTCTAACCGGTAGGCATGGCTTGGGAGTAGCCTCCTAGGGCAGCGAAGCAAGTGCATTCTGGGAGTTGTTGTCTTTCATCCACATGAGCCAAAAATACATTTTCTGGCTTTTCTCAGTCTAGAAGGCTCCAAATGAAAAAATAATTTCACATTTCTACTACATAAATGACCCAATTTAAATACACATTCATCTTTCCAGAGGTGAAGTATCCCTTTAATGTCAATATTGATTAAGTAAATTTATACTACATTGCTTGAAAAGACAAATGAAACCAAAAACTGACATCTCCTAATTTCCTGTCTGAATTCCGGTGTAAGGAAATAAGATTAAATCCAACCTGACATCTTAAGCCGAAGTAGAAAAATCTCTAATGTTAGTTGGCTGGCTCTTGTATAGATCACATTCTGACTGTCTAACCGGGTCAGTGGCAAACTAGAGCACCTTTCTGAGTGCACAAAGAACAAGAGGCCCTTTGTTGCTCTTTTTGTCACAGTTGAGTCCAGGAGATCATTACAGGTGGGAATTTTGAAATATTTTGTTACGATATAAAAGCCACTGCCCCAGTGTGTGGTACAAATCACCCTCAATAACTCAGCATTAAGTCAATCTGAACCATCTACTGTAAGTAGAATACCCAGTTTTCTATACCATGAAATGGAACACAGTTAGGAAATGTGAATAAGGAACTCAATGAACTTCTACCTCAAACCAGATGAATTCTTAGTCATATAGGCTTGAATCTAACTATAGCATGACGTACCGACACAGATGATTATGGCAGTGTTCACCTACTGTGCAATTTCCTTTTTCATTCTTAAAGAAAGTATGTGATTTCTGAGGGGATAAAGGAAACTGAATGTGGCTGTAATGATGTAAGTGTTCATGATGGAAGCATAATGTGTTCTTTGTGTTGGTGAAACCGCATGTATTAATACGGAAAGGATCCAGGTAGGTTTGTTTAATGAAAGGAGAAAAATTCGGTGTCAAAAATGATTATCAGAGAGAGTTTTGTTGATGTTGACGCTGAGGTGTGGTTTTGAGGTGGAGCGGAGCTTTAACCTTGGTGAAATGAACTCAGCTGCAGTTCTGTAATCTGCTCATCACAAAGAGATAAAAGAGCTTGCTTTGATGCGCTGTAAAAACATTTGCTGGGTGAGCAGACAACTGCGAAGTTATTGATATGGCTATTAAAAATCCTTCCCATTTAAAGAACCTATTAAACGGAAAGTCGTCTTCATAAAAGACTAGCGCATAATAGTCTCACGTGACGTGTGGCATACAGTATGGTACTACAATAAATGCTAGACTATATTGTATGTTGGTATGGGTGCCTTGCCACAAAAGTCCGAATTCTAGCATTTGATAATCCAACACACAAACAACAAGGCAAGATTTTATAATTTCAGAATTTCAGACTCATAAAATCAATTCATAAAAGCAATTGAAACAAACTGGAAATCATATGAATCATTAAAATTGTTCTCAAAAATGAATAGCACACATCTTAACTCCAAACACTTATTTGTCTAGATATAGGCTCTATTGGAAATAACGGTGAAAGCATCATATGAGCAAATAACCTCTATCATTTTATTTGTTAGAATTTTTAGAATTTATTTATTTTCATATTATCTGTTTACAGCTCGTTATTTTCATTAAATGTCATATCATAAAAAAAATAAAAAATGTTTCTTACAGTAACAAATTATCAAGCACAAATCCATTTTAGTATAGAATTTAGAATAGAATAGCATTTAAGAGGGTATTTTTGAAAATGTCATCTTAGAAACTGCAGCGTATCATTTTAACTATAACTTATGTCTTACGGAACAGCAAGCGTGACGTATAATGACCTCTTCAATCAAATAACTGAGATCAAGTTCAAGCTCTAAATTACGACTTCATAATTAATAATGAAAATAATCAAGCATGTGTTGATATGCGACATATGCTTCTACTGTACATCTGACCCTCAAGCATACTGGCACAAGAGGCAAAATGACTATTACTTAATAATATGACACTTAGTAGATTATTCATTACAAAGGATTTGAGTACATGACGGGAAACAGCAGAAGCAACATATGGTTTGCTTAAGGGCACAGTGGTGATGGTGATAAGGCAAGATTGTGATGTGATTGATTGTTCATTGACTTCAAACAGTCCCACATGTCTTCTTTCACAGAGTCTTTTATAACCAATAGTCTCAAAGGATTTTCTTCATTAACTTTGTTCTCATGACAAAACCTCTCACCGCATTCAACACTGTTTACAGCATTTCTTTTTTATGCACACGCACACAATCTGAGTTTGATTTAAACCCTCAAAAGCTACAAGCAATATCCATAATGTATAATTATGCGAATCGTTGACTACAAAACAAATGCTTAAGAAATATGTTCTAAAACTTGCTAAAAAACAAATTACTGATAACATCTAAGTAGCAACTCATGTAAAAGCTACTTCATTCCTCTCTTGATTTTTTTATGACGCATGCAGCCCAGTCCAAGTGTGCTGATTCTGTGATGTTTCTGACTAATGTGGGACAATGCGTCGTTGCAGATGTAACAACTTAACCTCTATGACCTCAGCTGTCCTCTCAGCACAAATAAAACAACAACATCCTGTCTTGAAGCACAGCGCAGCGCACCAGTCTCACCATCTGACAGCTCAGCTTCCTTCTTACAAGCGCTCCTAACAACATGCCAACAGACGCAACAATCTGAGCAAAAAAAGTATGTTACAGTGCCTGCATTTCCCTTTAAATTGGGGTCATGTAGAGAGCATCTTTTTAGGGAGCTTACAGAAATTCTCGGAAAAGCCATAATCATAAATTTCCCAGTAACATTAATAGCAAATACACACCATAACGCAAACCTCACTGGTGCGTTTAAGTGACAAACAACCTAGTCAATCAAAGGCCACACTGTACCTAGTAGAGACATTTTAAAAACCCTGAATTACTCAAATAGAACAAGTCATTAGGTTATGTTAAACTGTTCTATTTGAAAAGAGACTGGAATATGAATTTATTAGCATACAGCAGATTACAGTTCTCTGCATCCCAACATTTCTTTCATAAAACTTTCAGACATACAAATGCTAAGCATTTCAAACACAATGAGGATTCGCTCTCTGAAAGAAAATGAGACATTTAAAATAAAAATGTATACATGTCATATGCAGTAGGCTATATAAAACAACTTACCAGATGAACTTCAGTTGTGAACATTCATGATGTTATCAACAAAAAGAGTGAGATTTTTTTACTTACACAAAGGCATGGTAAATGAATGCCCAGGCTCGCGGTCGCTCCAGGACATTGTAGAGGTAGTTCTGGAGCTTCCTGTAGCGCGCGTTTCTCCGGCCGCTTTGCGCGCTGTAGATGAGCGGTTTCCCCAGCAGGCTCAGCCGGGCGCCCTGCTTTCTCCTCTGGTTCTCCGAGCCTACTGCACCTGTTGTGCCCGGCGTCGACAGCAAACTGTCGACTGTCCTGGTCGCGTTGTTCATCGTCCCACGACCGGCTTCAACATCTTTCATGCCATAGGGCTGCGAGGTCTTCATCCAGAGACCAGTACCGCCCTCATCGCCACTGTGGTTGCGGGGCATCGCATCATCAGCGCAGGCTGGAAACGCGCGTCTGGCACCAGTGGTGCGCGCATATAAAGACTCTGTAGACGAGCGTTAAAGTCTCCTGTGTAAAAACATAAGAATCTTTTATTGTTCTTCTCTTTAAGATTATATATAACAGGATCGCCTACTGACAAGTGCATGCATCCAGCTAATTTGAAGATAAGCTATGAAAGATTTGGTAAAGTTATGAACCTTCAGATGACTCAAGCAATCTGCGCTCGCCGCCGTGAGACTGGAGTTTTGAAGGAGCGTCACCATCTCAGTGGAGGAGATGTGGCGAGGGGAGGGCATCACTCGACATTAAACGCTACACTCACTCGCGCGCGCGCGCTCTCTCTCTTTCTCTTCCACTGTAAACCATAGGCTACTCTATTCCAGTTAAAATGTGCTGACAAGATCTAATGTAGCACTTAGACACCCCAATATAGACAAATTATCAGCTTTATGAAGCTTTCGCTTCAGTGTGCGAACAGTGTGGTCGTCTTTTTAAGAGAATTTCTATAAATATGATTTTTTTTAACTGCAAACTAATAGGCTTCTAAAATACAAAAGTTTTCATGATATCCTTTAACTACAACTACAGTAAAAGTGCAGAAAGGTTATAAAGAATGACAGTAGTTATGTTTACCGTCCGATAAGGGCTTATGCCGAATATTGTTGCTATGGTTACATCCTCGCGCGAAAGTGACTTCTGAACGTATTTTGTGGACCCTTTTCACAGCCAGTGATTCAACATAAATGTAAATCCTGCAAAGTTTTTTACATTTTCATTTTTTTAACGTATGTATAACACTGTAGCCTACTTTGTATATTATATTATATTGGCCTACCTTTGCGTCAAATAACAAGAAACTAGTTAATGCCCCTGTGAGTGTGTAGCCTATGGCCAACGGCTGTGGGAGTGGCGGTAAAAGTGACGTCTTATCTCTCTTCTGACTGGAGCTATCAATCTCTCTTTTTCCCCCTCTTTTGGAAGGTTGTGCAAACACTATTGTGGAGTTTTGTTATTTGAGCAAATGGGAACACAAAAATATATTTAAATGTAACGTTAGTCTCTCATTCACCGAAGATGACTTCCGCTTCTGAGAAATTTGGCGCTCCAATCGCCCAAGTAAAAATACTTTTTAAAGTAACGTTAGGCTAGCTAGCCAATTTTTTTAACAAATATTTTGGTCATATGCTACTTGCGATAGGCCTATCGAATTAGCCTTTGGTTTGACTTCTTTTCACCAGCGTCTATGGAGTGCTAATTTGTTTTCTATAGCCTAACTTTTGTGGTTACTGAAATGTTTTTTTTTTTTTTTACCGGTCAAAACATAGGCTAATGTTGTAGGCTACTCTGTTTATGTTTTTATTTATTTTATATTTATTATGTGTTATAAAAAGTAAAATACACATCCCTACCTTTTGTTAGGTAGGGGGCTCAAACCTAATGATTGTCAAACAACCGTATAAATCGCAGCCTGGCTCGCTTCTGATTTTTTATTCCTCCAAAACCTATGTAAGCCTATATATGTCCGGAATAAAAACATAATAATGAAATTTTCTGCACAATTTAGTCATTTCATAATTCATAATAATAATTCGCGATTAAGATCAAAAAGCTTTTCCAAGTAGGCTACTCTGGCATCGCCATTCGCTGCCTCTGCAAATGCCCATTTATGTCGAGCTGAGAGAGTCGAGAACAGCGCGTTCATTCTCTGCCGAGCGGCTCAGAGGAAACAACACATTTATGGTTTCTGTCTCTGAAGACTCTGACAATGTCCTAGAAAATATACTGAGACAATCTGAGAGATCTCTGTCCTTATTGATACAAACACCCATGTGCCCGCCCCGCATCATCTTGACTTGAATCGATTTACAAAAAGTGTATGAATTAACTACAATAGTTTTCTACTCACTGTGGTGGCAGAACAGATTCTCCTCAATAGACACTTTATACAAACGCCAAAAAACAAGACTTAAGCTCATAACTGAGTCTTTCGGGTTCCTGATCGGGGCTCAATTGAAATCGCTTCAGTCTGATCCGGTAATCACGGAGACCGCAGATCTAGCGGAGCCGCTGCCAGAGAGACCACGTGATCCGAAAAGAGCTCAAATGCACGTAAACCGTCGGTAAGCGGTATACAGTTGAATTAGCCAAGTAAACGGTTCGTATTTCAGTGATGTGAACGATATTTTATTGCATTCTACAAACTTTTTAACAATTACTATTTCACTTTTTTTATTTTATATTCTGGTATTCTTTAATGTTAGTGTCTTTTTCAGAGGTTCAACAGAGGGAAGCAGGCGAAGCTGATTTTAAGCTGACTTCTGAGTGCTCTTCCACCTGTGTCTCTCTATCACAAGTTTTATTCTTTCAGTGTTATCATTTGTATGCTTATGAAGTTGCATTGTTAGACTTTGCATTCAAATACTTTGGCACAATAATATAAACCAATAAATCATATTAAATAGACAGAATAAGGCAGAAAGTATTAAAGCATAATCTGTCACGTGTCTTAGTGACCAAAATGCTGAATAATAGGGCTATAGCCGAAAAACACAAAAACATTAGATGAAATAAAGACACTGGCAATTGAGCAGCACTGTCTCTGTATCTGTGTGTGTGTGTGTGTGTGTGTGTGTGTGTGTGTGTGTGTGTGTGTGTGTGTGTGTGTGTGTGTGTGTGTGTGTGTGTGTGTAAGAAAGTGAGATGTCAAATGCAGCTGTTCAGCTCAACTGACTGTCGTCTGTCGATGTAGTTCAGGGAAATCTTCCAGGATAACATTATTATTGGAACCTTACATTGCAGTACCAACATCGAAAGCTGTCACTGCTTCCATCTAAGCACATCTCTTACTGCATGGTAACAACATCTAAAGAAATAATTTATAATAAATCAGCATATGATTACAAAATTATGTATCTGTTTTTCTTGAGTTCTATGTTGTTGTTGTTTTAAAATGGTTTACATGCATAATATTTGTGTTTTTTTCTTATTTAAAGTAGGCCTAACTGTCACACGTCTGATTTTTTGTGCACTGTGTGCAAATAGAGTGGATTACAAAAATGACTCACAATAAGAATAGATTTATATAATGCATAATTATGCCATATGGGCTTTTCTTACAGCTGTGCAAAAGCTGTTCAAGCTTTCATTAACAAAACTGCCAAGGGAGTAGCAGAAAGGCAAATAAGCCAAATGAACAAGAACACCTTGTGTTTACAATACAAATATTATATATTTG
Organism: Rutilus rutilus; assembly: GCF_951802725.1. Classification (NCBI taxonomy): domain Eukaryota; kingdom Metazoa; phylum Chordata; class Actinopteri; order Cypriniformes; family Leuciscidae; genus Rutilus; species Rutilus rutilus. Next base: position 15,282,678 of record NC_140225.1, read on the forward strand.
TAGTTTATTTAGCAGTTCTGGCAGTGCAGACCTGAGTTTATAGTAAGTCAATGTAATTTAGAATTGCAAGTTATTATTAATAAAAGCAATTTATTTTAATGTATTGTATGCAAAGCTGAAATTTCTTGCTGTACTGCAATGGTAAAAACGTCTGTAAATGAACATTAAGCATCAGTTGTTACAGGACATTTTTATCTTAATGTAATCATTGTGCTTATGAGGGTGGGTTTTCTGTTACAGCTTTTCTTGACATTCACACATTACTATGATGACCATAAAATCTATTTGTATTTTTCTTATGACATAACTCCAGGAATGTATCCAGGAAGGATTCCTGCACAGCTAACAACAACACCCTCTAGTGGTGTGAGTCTGTAAATACAGCAGAGTAAAACTTGAATATTACTCATTAAAAAAATTAGGCCCCTATTGCTTTAACGTGAAATTATAAGAAGTAAACCGTACTTTAAGCTTAACACCATAAAAGCAAAAATAAATGATATTATAAATTAACAAATAATAAAACTACTACCTATTCTACTAATAGTGTTGTTCCCAAAAAGTTTAATATGATAGGGACGTAGGTAGGGTAGGCCTAGCTCTCATCAGGACTGCAGTCGTTTAATATCATGTAATATAATCATCACAATCAAATCAGTTTCACTGATTTAGAGGTTAGATGCACTGTAAAAAACCAAGCCTGGTTTGGCCATAATTGTAAGCACTGTGAATTCACAGATAGTTTACTAAAGGCTCTAAATATTAAGGCCTCCTTCACAAAATCCATTGGCCTAAAACACATTTCTGCAGAATGTACTTGACTCGACCGACCATGAAAGAACATGGCACGGTGATGAGAAGCAGTGAGAACCCAGACAAGCTCTCCAATAACCCCTGTCATAAAAAAAAAAATTATGAGTATTTTATGGCCATCGGGATCAAGGCAAAGTGAAATGAGTAACGAGTCTTAAAATATTAGCAATAGATTCATTTGAAGAATGGAGCGCAAGATATGCTTTTTTACATATTTGAAAGAGTGGCAATAAATCAACCCCTGTTTAAAAAATTTTTGAAATCTTTCACGGCACTGGTTTCATTTCCCAGGCAGACAAGAACAGACACTTTCCATTAAACAGCTGACTGGCAATGCAACAGCACTGAGTTTATGAATGTAGGCTACTAGGAGAACGCGAGAAGCATTGCGGATTATTTGATTTCAGTAGATTAGGCCTACTACTTTTTTATAATATGTTATTTTTTCAGCTGTTGTCCAAACCCTTCAACTCACAAACTTCAATTCGAGACGGATATCACTAAACGATAACTTGCAGTTCCGTCATTGATCAGAAGAAGATTGCGTGTTTATTTATGGGTGCAACTCACAAAGACAATTCAGTAGAAAGTAACAAAGCGATTTCTTACCATTTTGCAGTAAGCTACACTCCTTTTATATCACCACATTTAATTCAGACTGGAAACACACTAAATCCTTAGCTACAATATAGATTCGAGCAGTGCAGAAAGTGTCTCCTTAGTCCCTCTTTTGGACAGGTGGAGATAGGCTTGGCTAACGTTCGGGACAGGATACTAATTCCTACTATTTCTGCGGTATAAACTTTATTATACAAAATTATGTACAGAGTAGGCTACTCAGATGACTTAGTCTAGTACGTTTACATCAGAGCACACGCCACAGAAAAATGTATCCCACAATGCAACGTGCTGCTAAACATAACCTTCCATTTGCAGTGTGACAATTTGACCTGTAAGCAAGAAAATTATAGCCTAGTTAACTAAAACTAAATTTAATACAGAAAAATGTAAACATTTATTTATATATTTAAAAAAAAAACTTAAACTTATTTTATTTCAGCTAGTTAGTTACCAAGGCATCATTTCTTATTTCCATTTAGTTTAACTTGATGCAGGCAACTAAAATAAATAATAATAATAGCCTAACTAGGGTATAGACATTAAAGCAATAAAACAATAAAAATGACCTAAAAACACAATACAATTATTACAATATTAAAATAAAACCAGTATCTCAGTGATACTAAAATAACACTGAAAGCAATTACAGCTGTATTTCCCCTCATTTTTGACCTATTATTATAAAGTTGTAATATTACTATCATTTTTACGTAGCATACTGTTTGAAATGTTGCATAATGCTATGTTTCGCTTATAGTATAGACAGCATACAATCTATAATGATCAGTATTCATGAAGTAGTAAGCTAGTTTTCCATTATGAACATAGCCATTGTTTTTCTTGATGCAAATACATCCAATTTATTGCTAAACATGCAGATATTTCAGTCATTTTAGAGTAGCAAGATATTACAGCAAAGTACAAATATGTTGCAGATATTTTCGGTGTGATTAAACTAAATTTCCAACTGACAGCATGAATGTTTCCAAGTAGCATCTGAAACTCCACAGCAACTTCCTGCACTTTCTTCACAGTTAGCTTTCCTGATGCCTAAATCTCTCTATAGCAAATCTCTGTATCATCTTGTAATTTACTGTCTTGTTATTTCTTCCTGTTGAAGGCATTGTTTGACCTGGTCGGTGGTACGCCTTGTGTTGTCCACTTACCACTGAATTCTCTGCATCAGGTAGGCCGTCTGCAGTACAAGGTGGACAAAAATTTGTTCTCGAAAAACACACCTGGGTTCCAGCTGACATTCTTGACCCTTTTCCTTCGCCCAAAATAACATCAGGGGCATTGAGAGTGCCCTGCTTCAAGGGTTCTGCTTGATAATCAATGTGCATTCCTTTGTTAGTGTTTGTTTGTACTTACCATTGGTCCAAAGTAGATCAGTGCTATTATTATCAACTAAAGCTAATAAATTTAAAGTACTAAAATAACCAAAATTTAAATAAAAAGAAATAGAAATAACTAAAAATGACAAACGCAGATCAAAATTTGACCTAAATTCAAATGAAAACTGAAAATCTAAAAATAAAAGATAATTAAAAATATTAATATAATAGTGCACTCAACGGCCACTTTATTGGGTACACTTGTTTAACTGCACGTTAACGCAAATATCTAATCAGCCGATCACATGGCAGCAACTCAATGCATTTAGGCATAGACATGGTCGAGACGATTTGCTGAAGTTAACACTGAGCATCAGAATGAGGAAGAAAGATGATTACTTAGCCAGAAGAGCTGTTCTGAGTATTTCAGAAACTGCTGATCTACTGGGATTTTCACACACAACCATCTCTAGGGTTTACAGAGAATGCATGGTCCGAAAAAGAGAAAATATCCAGTGAGCGGCAGTTCTGTGGGCGAAAATGCCTTGTTGATGCCAAAGGTCAGATGAGAATGGCCAGACTGGTTCAAGATGATAGAGAGGCAACAGTAACTCAAATAACCGAGGTCTGCAGAAGAGCATCTCTGAAGAGGTTCAGATGGACTACAGCAGCAGAAGATACACCGGGTGCAACTCCTGTCGGCTAAGAACACGTAACTGAGGCCACAATTCACATGAGCTCACTAAAATTGAACAATAGAAGATTAGAAAAACATTGCCTGGTCTGATGAGTCTCAATTTCTGCTGCAACATTCAAATGGAAGGGTCAGAATTTGGTGTAAACAACATGAAAGCATGGATCCATCCTGCCTTGTATGAACGGTTCAGGCTGATGGTGGTGGTGTAATGATGTGGGGATTATTTTCTTGGCACACATTGAGCCCCTTAGTTCCAATTGAGCATAATTTAAACGCCACAGCCAACCTGAGTATTGTTGCTGACCATGTCCAACCCTTTATGACCACTTCTGATGGTTCCTTCCAGCAGGATAATGCACCGTTACAAAGCTCAAATCATCTCAAACTGGTTTTTTGAACATGACAATGAGTTCACTGTACTGAAACTGACTCCACAGTCTCCAGATCTCAATTCAAGCACCTTTGGGATGCGGTGGTCTCTGAGGAATGTTTCCAGCACCTTTTTGAATCTATGCCATGAAGAATTAAGGCAGTTCTGAAGGCAACGGGGGATCCAACCCAGTAATAGCAAGGTGTACCTAATAAAGTGGCCGGTGAGTATAATACTAAAATAACACTGGTGTAGATAACCAAAGATATTATATGTATTTAATTTTTTTGCAAGTTTATAAGACTTATTTCAGTCAATATTTATACATAAAATTCCCCTTATACCTTTAGTTCTGCTGGTGTACCTATTTCTAAATTCTTCTTTTTATTATTTTATTTTGATGGTTTAAAACCTTTAATGTTTACAATTTTGTCTTTATTTCTCTTTCTCTTTGTAATGTATAGCACTTTATATAACCTTTGTGCGAAATGTGCTACATAAACCTGCCTTGCCTCATTACTGTTTAACATCATTGCCTGTTTTTGATTTCAGTTTAAAGTTGTGATTCAGTTTATGGAAGAAAAAAACCAGCAATATTTTGTTACAATCCAACTGTGCAATGAAGTCATGATTTCCAGACATGCCGCTGCTCGATTAGATTTTTTCAGTGGTGAAGCATGTGTAATATAATGCTCTAATAACAAATTTGGTTCTTGTTCTGTCTTGCTAACCGATGCCCCAGCATTACTATAGCAGCAGAGAGTAAATGTCGAAGCAACACCAAATCTGTCACTAATAATATTAAAAACATAACATCATCCAAGAAATTTTGTGCAAGGCTAGGAAAACAGCTGCTTTATCTTTAAAGCAATGTTTCACTAGACTTCAGAGCGGCTACGTTTATAGCTCACCTAAACAGACACTGACATTAAATTACAATTAGCTGGATAATTGAATTATGCATTAGATTCTGAACAGCTGCTCTGTGGTTACGTAAGCACACAAGACCGAGTCTAATGTCGCATTTCCGGAAATCTGAAGCACTGACAGACGAGGTATTTTTAGCAATTGTTAAGCAGTGATCTTGCACAATTATTGAAAGTTACTGATTAAACAAATGCAAGTAAACCATAAACAAAAGGAAGGAACTGTGTAGTGCTATTTCCCTCCACATGGTGGAGAGATTGGATTACCATTAACTACAGTATGATGCATTGATGGACGTTACTGGACGGACCTCTATTTGGTTTGAGGGCATAGACAAAATGTGATCTTAAGACATTTTTTAATGATCAAAATTACATTTCAAATGTTTCATATTTCAAAAAATATATATTGTATATATAAAATGAAAAAAGCTAGTATCATATTTGAAAAGCAAAACATTTTTCAAATGTTTCAAAATTTAGTGCACACATTTTCTTCCACTTTTTAAATGATCATAGATTATAAATAAAGATACAAAATTAAAACAATAAAAAGCTAGAATCATGCATTTGAAAAAAGCAAATAAAAAAATCAGTGCACAATTTCTTCCACACAGTCTTTTATTTGTAAATAATAAAAATGAACTCTTGAATATAAAACATACACATTATTTGAGCCACGTCTGCTGTACAAACAAGAAATGTTGCAGTGAATACTTTCAATTTTGTTTCAGTGGAATACATGAGCTGTAAACAATCAGTATCCTTGAATAATACTGACAAAGTAAATAAGTCTGCCAAAACCAGGCATATAAAGTAAACTTCTCTTTGAAACGAGGATTCATGAGCATTTATTATAAAGCAACAGGGTGGTAGAGGTCCAAATTTCTCTCGTTAGATTGGGCATCACTAAAATAAAACTTTGGAGGCATCCCTTCTTCCGCTCAGCAGAACCAAGAGACAGAGCACTGATCCATTAACTTGAATGGGGCTGCTTTGTAAATATAAGTAAACTTCTTTGCAGACTCATATTTACAATATATGCATGTACGTAAGTGATGTTTACTTGATACACTCTGTTTCAATATCGATATATCTCTAAGTCATCGTGAATTTCATAATTATATTCCATATACATATAGCTCTAGTTTTTATACAGGATTTCTACCTTAGTTTTAGCCCCACAGTAGTACAGACTACAGTGAACAGCAACATCTTCAATAAAATAGGGCCTTGAGTTTGCTGAGTACTACAGTACAGCGCTTATTTATCCATCCAGGGTAAAGGAAAAAAAAGGGAAAAAGGAGGAGGAGGAGGAGGAGGAGGAGGGGGGGGGGGGGGGGGGGGGGGAGAGATTAAAACAATTTAAAAAATCTTATAGAACATTCAGCCCCAAAATAAGGCCTGTGTGTATGGCTGAACCCGGCCAAATGCCCACACATGGAATGAATGGCTTCGTTTTATTTGATAATCTATTTATATCAAGTACAAGCAAACTGTACAAGTACATGCAACATACAAGCTGTCCTACAGTTTGTGGAACTAACACACACACTTATTGTAGTCTCTTTTTTTCTCATCTGTCTTGTTTTACAAAATGTGCATGCAACTTGGAACAGTTCCAGATTCATGCTGTTCCCCGTGTTGGTGGCGAGCGGTCTTCTTCAGAGACCACGTCTCACTGTCACATTCAAAATGCTCAGAGGGGGGAGGGGGGGGGGGAGGATCTCTGAGATTCGTTTTATAATAAACTAAACCCAAAACCGATGACAAACAGCTAAAAATAGGAAGCTTACGATTTTGGCCTCTTCTGATTTTTTTCATTAATATTATCAATTCCCCAAAGCTCAAACTTTTCTCTTGTTTTGTTCAAAAATCAAGCAATTGTGCTCGCATTAAAATAATGTAAACTCTAGTCGGGTAGAAATTCAAATATCGGTATGTACAGGTCCTTTACCAAACGGAATAGAATTCAAAATGCTCTGAAATGCCAGTACGATATGTTTTGTGATTGCAAAGTCGGACGTTTTAGTGAGCAAATGCATGTAGTGACTGTTTCCGGAGTTTCCTGTTAGTGTTGAAGAAACCTAAATGATAGTGGCAGCTTCTTACAGTCCCAGTGAATCAAATACAATTGGTTTTGTGTCTTCCATGAAGCTCGTATGACACAAATGTCAGAAAACATGAAGCATGTTTTCACATTCTACAAAGTGTGCCTATTTACCAAATCAACAGTAACGTGAAAAGGCAAAGCAGTCGGTGGCGACTGCTGTAAACAGACTTAAAAGGTTCTCAGGCATCCCTGCCTTAATAGACGCAAACGCACACTCACACACACACACACACACACTGCAGTCACACAATCTGAGTTTGAGTTCGTGCCAGACCGGCACACGGCGGGGTCTCGGATGCAGCATCCGTGAAGCAGAGAGGAAACTCTCTGAGAAGACTAAATCTTTAACCCTCGACCTCTGGGGCTTCCTGTAAGTGCAATATAGAGGAGGGGCAGTGCTGTCCTCTCACTCTCGCCAACTCTGAAATGCATACACATGTGAGAAAACAAATACGCTGACTGACCAGAACCCTCTAGGCTACCGGAACCACTGTGGGCTCTGCTTCCTGTCGCGTTTCGGGAGCATCTCCCTTCCTTCTCTTTTTATTTGAGTCGAATCGTCATCTCAGCAACAAAACATGCAGTAAAGGAGCAGAGTGGATCAAAGGAAATCTCTACAACCCAAAGATCAAAAGTAAAAGAGAAGTGATTGTCAGGCTTCAGCAAAGCTTTGATCATGATTCTGTCCATCTGTCTCTTTATCTGCCGCTCCGGTTCTGATTGTTGCCTCGGGTCCTTGGTCCGTGTGTTTTAGTTTCGCATCTCGCTCCTGTCCATTCACTAGGACCTGATGATGCCCGGTGGCCCTGAAGAGTCCAGCGATGACTGGGAAGCGCGACGAGCGAGAGGAGCTAAGGTCGGGTCGACCAATGATGAGGGGGGAAACAGTTTGTACCAACCGATCACTGTGCTGGAAAGATCCAGCTCCTCTAAAAGAATCTGTGCGACTCCCATGAAACATTTGTGGTCCATGCGGCCGTAATCTCCCCACACTATTACCTGAAGACACATTCAGTGGTCAGTGCACACTAATGTGGACTATGGAGGTATACCGAAAACAAACGAATGAAACTCCTACCTGGAGGACTTTACCCTGCGGACTTTCCTCAAACAACAGCGCTTGCTGATACAAAGGATCGAGCGTTTTCCGTGCAATCTTGGTTTTCTTTTTGGCTTTGCACGCTCCGTTTTCCAGCAAATAGACCTTGACGTAGGGAGCTGTGAAGAGCAGACATAGTTCAAAAAGGCTTGTTCAAGCATTTATAGTGCCACGTCATATTAACAATTAGTACAATGTATTCAACTTCAAATTGTCCGGCTGTAATCACTCCATTAAGCTCCTTTAAATCACATTTCTGTTAGTCCAAAGTACATGTGCTAAATGACTAAAATTGAACTACTAATTAAAGTGTGGCGAACAGGACGAGGCCGAGGGCCGTGAGAGAGCGGCGCGAGGCCGGTGGCGTGATTAATGATGAGCGACACCTGCGCGACGTCTCGTATCTCTCACGGAGGAGCGGAGGCATAAAGGAGGAGTGACGACAATGGAGATCGAGAGAGGAACAGGCCTGGGCTTATGTTGTGTTAAGACAGCAGTCGTCCGTGAGGGGCTGCAGTCTTTTACTTTCGTTTTGGATTTGTTTTATTTTTGGTATTAAAATCTGTTTGAATGTTCGCCGGTTCCCGCCTCCTTCTTCCCATAACATCTAACCTCGTTACATAAAGCAACTAGAAAATACACTATTGTTCAAAAGTTTGAAGTCGCTTTTGTAAAAAAAAAGTCTCTTATGATTACCAAGGCTGCATTTGTCTGATCAATACAGAAAAACAGTAATATTGTGAAATTTTTAGCATATTTTATCATGTATTTCAGTCTTCAGTCTCACACGATTCTTCAAAAATGATTCTGATATGCTGATTTGGTGCTCAAGAAACATTTCCTATTGTTGTCAATTTAGAAAACAGCTGTCCTGCTTAATATTATTGTGGAAACCACAATTTTTCAGGATTATTTGATGATTGGAAAGTTAAAAAGAACAGCATTTATTTGAAATACTAATCTTGTAACATTGTAAATGTCTTTACTGTCACTTTTGATCAATTGAATTAATTTTTTTAATTTTTTTTATCGTACTGACCCCGAACTTTTAAACTGTACCTACCGCTTACATGAAAAAAATGAAAAAAAAGAAATTCAATGTGCTTAACACGGAACAATTCAGTCATGCATGTAAAAATGTTTACACAATGAGAAGGATACACATAATGAATCCCTAATCCCTATGAAAACTAGTTGTATGTGGGCACACTCTCACCCGGCAGCGATTTGGAACCTGGTTTAGGTGTAAGACCACGGGCCCTGATAACCTCCACCTCCAGCTGCCCTTTCTTATTCGTCAGTCCAATCTGAACATCTCCTACAAAACAAAACCAATTCAAAGAAAAAAAGAAAAAAGTTTCCATTGAAGCAAACTGAAAAAAATCTTAGACTTTAGTTTGTATATAACAAAAAATATTTACTTACCCATAGCGGGCGTGGCAAGTGTTTGTCTACCCACCAACTGAGCAGGACCAAGACCATCCAGGAAATCACTGAACTGGCTATCAGCCCCTAACCTCATCCCTGAGAAGATCAGACTGACACACACACATGCACCAGTCATCAGAAGGATGGATGGATGGATGGATGGATAAAAAGAAGCAATTTAAATACAGCTTATAGTAAATGTCTTGTTATATTTATGCATTCTTAAATACTTTGTTGTCATAAATCCATAAAAATCCCAAAATTTATCTTCTGAAACCATTGTAGAGACCAAAACAAACTTCAAACAAGAACATATACATCAATTAGTTTCTATGGATGAAATCTACTACTGCAGAATGAGCCTATTGCCCTCATTTAGTGTTCAAAGGCTGCTGAAATGAGTATGGTATGTAAACCCTGTCCTGCGTTAAGGCCCCTCTTAATACACTCAATATTTCCTTTGAGACCAGCGCAATTTCCATGACCTAACTCCTGCAGGAATGTCTGAGGGACGTGCCAGCCCATGTCGTGCTACCATATGAACGGCTTTATGTGATTTCAGACCATTTAAAACACGTTCAACCTTAAATCATGGGGTTGCTGCTCATTTTGCCGTGTCACACAGTCACGACGGACAGGCCAACCGACCGATGACCCCCGCTCTCTGAAGCCGTAAAGGGAATCGTGGCTGGCGTTTTCTGCGCCGCTACAGACCCTGCCAAGGCCCCTCTCCGCAGATGATGGATATTTTAATTATTATAGGGGAGTACTGCTTGCCATCTGGCTCCAAAAATGGAGTTTAGACAGTAGTGGACACAGCATTAGCTCTGTAAATCAGACTGTTCTCTATTAGCTTATCCTTATGGTTTTTCCAAATAAATCTAGACGAGAGAAGCTCATGTGTACATGACACGCAGCCTGTTGATGGGTTTGCAGTGAATACATAAAAAACACCAGAGACAGGACATTTTAAGGGAGAGAGAGCTGGGGAGGAGGTCAACATCGGGTAAAATAGCAGAAATTGGTTACAGTATACATTATAAATGTCTTTACTGTCACTTTTGATCAATTTAATGCATCCTTGCTGTATAAATGTATGTATGGTTTATAACAGCGAAAGAAAGGAGGAGTCAAACTGCACTGGATACTAACTTGCCCTCAGAGCTATAGCTGTTCATGCTGCCGTCAGTGGACTCTCGGCTGGCTTGGCGGGCCATGGCGTTACGGGGATACTCCACTGCCATTCCCGTCTCCTGACTGCGCTGGATCTGACTGGATCCCTTTGTTTTCTTGTTAGCTGCTTCTGTGGATGGGGGGAAAATGGCATTACTATACACAGGACTGTCATCGGGGGGATGAAGGGGGTCCCAATAAGGTCCTTTAATTCTTAAGCAGTACTTGGAAAGAATCTGCAAGAAGAACTTAAATGAAAAATATTAATGCTGTCAAAAGGTTAAAAGGTAGCACTTTATTTTACAGTCCTGTTCCCCATGTACATACTATACTTATAGTAATTACAATAAGTGGGTAATAACTACATACTAACCCTGAACTTACCCATAAACCTAAGCCCATGTAGTTATCTTATATCACCCAGTACTTTATTAGGTAAGTACAGAAAGTTCGGGACAGAACGTTTTTGTGGTGGGTAGGTTTAGGTTAGTGTAAGGCAGGGGTAGGCAAGTTTGGTCCTAGAGCCGCTGTCCTGCAGAGTTTGGCTCCAACCCTGAAAAAAACCCTCACCTGCCTGTAGCCTTAGTACTCCTGAAGACATTGATTAGCTTGTTCAGGTGTGTTTGATTAGGGCTGGAGCTAAACTCTGCAGGACAGCGGCTCTCTAGGACCGAACTTGCATACCCCTGGTGTAAGGGGATAGAATATACAGTTTGTACAGTATATAAATCATTATGTCTATGAAAAGTCCCCATAAAACATGAAAACACAACATGTCTGTGTGTGTGTGTGTGTGTGTGTGTGTGTGTGCGCGCCCAGGTGTTTAAGTTTGTGTGCTATTCTTACAGCCGTCAATCAGGAGAAAATATTGCAGTCTAAGACCAAGTTCTTCGCCCTTGGTGAGAGTAACATCTCCTGCTGGACGTCACGGGGCACCATCCTTACTATTTATGGCCTTTTGATAGATTACAGATCCTTTGAAAATGTCAACCACTGAGGTGGCTCACAGATCCACTGTCATGCCAGTTGTTTGAGTTAAAAATGTAGCAAAGAGCTTTATCTCTTCACTCATCGTGTTCACTTTCATCAAAACACAATCAAGGGCTTATTCTTACAAGACTTACAAAAGAAAGGTCCAGGGACTCTTATTAGCATTCGTTTGTATGGCTCTGACATTATTTGGGAAAACAGAAAAATACTGTCAGAACAGAAATTATCTTATAAATAAATAATAATAAAAATACATTTAGAGCACCTGTATGTTGAGGTTCTTTTAGTCTTTTGGACTTTTTAGAATTGTACCTGACAAATGATCTTAAAGGAGGAGTGTTTAAACTACATGCTCTGTGCAGCCCACAAGATATTTAAAAAACAATCTTTTAAAATTGTCACATTTTTGTGAAATAAATGACATTCATAATATGAACACTGGGTGTCACTATCAAGTGAAGTCAATGTCACTGGCATCATTAGTCATTCTGCAGTTTAAAAGATAAATCATCATTGGCCTATGTCACTCTTAAGATAATATTGAAAAAGCAGTGTTGGTTTAAAAAAAAAAAGGTTTAATTGATAATGGTTGGAAACAGTTTATTTTATTAACAGTCCAAATTGTTAACATCAGTTAATGCATTAAGTATCATAAACTAACAATTAACAAGGAACAACCATTTTTACAGTGTTTATAAATCCAGGTTAATGATAATTCAATCAGTATTGATCATATACTCTTAACAAAAAATATATATTTTAAACAAATGCTGTTCCTTGTGTGTTTTTTTTAGGAATCTTTGATTAATAAAGTCCAATCACAGCTTCCCCACAAATATTAAGCAGCACAACCGGTTTTAACATTGATAATAATAATAAATGTTTCTTGAGCAGCAGAGCAGCATATTAGAATGATTTCTGAAGGATCATGTGACACTGAAAACTGGTGTAATGATGCTGAAAATTTAGCTTTGCCATCACAGGAATAAATTACATTTTAAAATATATTCAAACAGAATTATTTTTTAATAATATTTCACAATATTACTGTTTTTAATGATTTTCAATCAAATAAAAGCAGTTATGGTGGTTTAAAAGACTTGGAAAGACTTAAAAAAATTGGAATGACCCCAAATTTTAATCAGTAAAGTAAATATACATTAATACATGAACTAATGTTAATATACAATGTGAAAATTTGTAAAAAATAAATAAATAAAATAAATAATTGTATTAGTATATACGCATAAATTACTATGAACCACGATAAAATGCTTTAAAAGAATTGTAATAATACCTAATGCATTAACTCATGTTAACAGATTAAGAAAGTGTTCCCGCAATATTTTTAGTTTTGGCTATGGTTGTGAATGGATAAGGCTGGTGCAGTGGACAGAGCGTGGAACAGCTGTTACAAAGCAGCGGAGCTCTTTAAAATGCTGATTTATCGCATCTTTGCAACTCTTTATGATTTATCATCTGATGGTCCTTTTAAGATATTATCCAGGCGTTTGGCAGAGAGCGGTGCCAAAAAAACTTCTTTTGCCATCCTTTTTGAATTTGTTTCTTTTTTCAGCAATCCATTTATTAAACTATAAACAGACAGTGCTTAAAACATGGGATTTTAGAGGATATCAGATCCAACTTCAAAGGTATTTATCTACATTACATCTGATAGGAATCCAGGGTTGATCTGCACCTGACAGTGTGAACTCTTGCCAATGCTAACATGCTGCCATTCATATTTCTAGCCCGAGGCTTCAGCTCCCACACTTTTAAAGAGACTAAAGACACATGCTACTTTAAGAGGTGAACCAAGGTAGAATGAGACCTGATACGTAGATCCATCAGACAAGGGTGACCCGGAGAAAGAGAGAGGAGAGACAGATAAGAGATAGCCATCTAAGCAAAGCAGGAAGACTGAGGAAAAGACATCCAGCGGTCTTGGCAAATGGATTTAACTGACGGAAAGAACTTGCTCTTTATAATATTCCAGTCTTGATTTTGTTAACAATTCCAAAATGCTTTTTGGTCCTGATGACACTAATGTCATTCTACTGAATATATCCTCATTGTTACTCAAGCATTTTGATTTTTAGCTTTTACACCAGTAGAGGGCACCTCAGGCTACGCTAACAGGGCATTAAGAAATGCATCTGTGTCCTGTACCTCTTCTCTGGTGTTTAAAAGAATATAAAAGAGTGTTTAAAAGTGACTTTATCAGACTGATATCCAAACAATGAGTTTTATTGGGACAAAAGGTCCTTGTCTAAAAGGCCCTACTATATATGGTACATGAAGCGGCGAGTAACATGTTTTAGATTTAAACTTGTGAGTTTATTAGAAGCAATACCTGATTTATGTGGCTATTCAAGCCATTGTTGCACAGAAAGGATATGATTGGCTGGTAGTGTCTCACCTGTCTGACTGAGCTGAGAGGTGCTTCTGCTGCGGCGTGAGGGAATGCCCACGATGGCGACTACACGGGCGCTAAGGCTGGATCTGCGCTTTTTCCCTCCTCCACCCAGTGTTCCCAGAGCGGTGTCTGACTGGCTGCCATCCGTACGCTCCAGAGTGTAGATTTCCCCACTAACACTCGTACTCTTCAACATGCTGCGGCTGGATGGATGAATATGACGGCTGGTGGAGGGAGAAAACATAGCAAAGACTCTCAGTAACTCAAATGACAAATGGAAAATCACTATGACAATGTGACCCTCTGCGTTTGATTATTCTTTCTGAGTTTACCGAAAAGCATAAAAATCTGAGAATGACGTGATCATGGAAAAGACTGCTGTGATCATCTTAAAGGGATAAATATTTTTTAATTTTTGTGCCATTTTGATATAAAAGAGTTTGATTTACATGAACATTACAATTCAAAAGTTTGAGGTCGATTTTTTTAAATGTGTCTGCAAGTCTCTTATGATCAAGGATGCATTTATTTTATTAAAATACAATTAAACATTTGTAAAATTTTAGCATTACGATTTAAAACAGCTGTTTTCTATTGTAATATTTTAAAATTGTAATTTATTCATGTGATGGAATTTTCAGCAGCCATTCTTCCAGTCTTCAGTGTCACATGATCCTTCAGAAATCATTCTAATATGCTGATTTGGTGCTCGAGAAACATTTCTTAATATTATTAATGTTGAAAACAGTTGTGCTGCTTAATATCTTTGGAAAACATTTTTTTTTTCAGGATTCTTTGAAGAATAGAAAGTTCAAGTGAACAGGATTTATTTGAAATATAAATATTTTGGAACATTATAAATGTCTTCACTGTCACATCTGATAAATGTAATGCATTCTTGAACCCAAACTTTTAAACGGAAGTGTTTAAATGTGTACAACATAAATGTATGGAAACTAAACAACAAAAACAGGTTACCATTGTAACGTGTAAATTAACTATTGACTGCTACACAAACATTTATTCAGTAATTCATAACTTCTTCAAGAGAACAAAAATGTTATAAATGCGTAGAATATGGCCACTTAATGTAGAAAAGAAGGCGCTGTAAAGATTCACAGCTGCTTTTATAATAATCTCTCCTCAAGAGATATTCAAGAAATGTTTGAACAAATTTTTCAACAACAAAAAAAGTGCATAAATGACATTACAATTACAAATTGATCTCTAACAAGTATGATCACTAAAGACGTGTCAAAATGTTACAAAAATGGTCAGACCTAATGCAACAGTCCCTTATGATTATAGCTATGCATCTCACCTAATGCGACCCCTGGGTCGTTCTGATTGAATGGACATGTAGCTGGTGCTACTGATCCGCGAGGCACTGCTGGCGCGAGAGATGGCTGACACGTCACTGACATCACTGTCTGAGGACTTATGGGACACATTGTCACAGCTTCGTCGCTGCTCCTTATAAAGCTAGTGGAATGAAATGCACAAAAGAATGAAAGCGCATATACATTCTGAACATTCTAGATTTGTCACAGTTTGAAAGAGCTGGAATGGGATTACACACTACCGTTCAAAAGTTTGGGGTCAGTATAAGATATTTTCTAATACTTTTATTCGGCAAGAATGCATTAAATTGATCAATAGTCAAAGTAACATATGTTATAATAGATAGATGTTACAATATAATAGATGTTACAAAAGATTTAAAATTCAAATAAATGTTGTTCTTTTGAACTTTATATTCATCTAAGACTGTTTGATGGTTTAAACAAAAACATAAAGCAGGAAAAACTAAATCTACTAAACACTAAATCAGCATCTTAGAATGACTTCTGAAAGATCATGTGACACTGAAGAATGAAGTGATGGCTGCTGAAAATTCAGCTTTGCAATCACAGGAATAAATTCGATCTTAATTAGAAATTCATCCCCAAACTTTTTAACAGTAGTGTATATGAAAATGAAGTCCAATCCGAGAGAGCAGAACGGCGTTCACCTCTCTTTTATTCTTGAGCGCCCTCTCCAGATCCTGGCTGGTACTGGAGGGAGCTGCTGTTCGGAAGGTGCGTACTTTCATTTGCCGTGTTCGCTCCTCTGAAGCAAGAGCTAATACATACATGATAAAAAAAAATATGGTATTTTCATATTTTGCATATTTATTCAACAAACATTTGGAAAAGTAACCAGTGCAAGTCAGTGGACAATGACTGTACCTTGCTCTACACTGCTGCTTTTAGCGGGAACTTGGGGAAGCTGTCTGACCTTTCGTGTTGAAGAAGAGTCCGCTGTTGATGAGGAGAATGTGGGCCGGGAGTTCGGCTGCTCCCTGATGGAGAGAGAGGGAGAGGGAGAGAGAGAGAGAGAGAGAGAGAGAGAGAGAGAGAGAGGGGAGAAGAAAAAATGATGGTTATTTTATTAAGTACATAGGCCATACCACCAACCAGCGTGGACCAAAATGTACATCTGTTAAACACATTTTCACAAACAGACTGATCCTTACCGGACCAATATCTGCATGATAAGGTAACATTATTGATCACATCTGATATGTATTATTATTGCTAAGAGCCATAAGGAAAGCAAAACAAGTACAAGAGTGAAGGGTGTAAAACTGATGGGGAAAAAATTGCGGTAAATGTGAAAGATAACATTGTTGTTGTGCACAAGGCAACAAACAGAAAGCTGTGGGTAGGTGATGAGGACAGGTGGATTTTCAGTATAAAAAGCAGCAACCACACAAAACATTTGAGAGAAAAGAGCAAAAGCAGAGGTTATAGCAAAGACAAGGCTTAAAGTGTTAATTGTAGGATGGGTTGAGCACAGCAAGGTTTCTCAGCCCAGATCAGGGTCAGCACCTTTCCATTTGGGGTGAGCCTGGTTGACCCCCGCACGGGTCACCTTACCCAATGGAGGCAGCGATACCCTCTTCCTGCGTGAGCCCTTTAGAATGGAGGTTGGCCTAATGCTGCAAGCCAGTGAGAATAGCAACATACAAGACAGAATAATAAAGGAAAAATAAAATCAATGTGACAAATCATAGAAAAAAATAAAACAAGCAAATGGAGAAAAAGCCAACGAATTATTTGCAAAAACAGAGAGAGAAATAGTGTGAATGTGTGAAAAAATAAATATGTTTGTGGATGAAGCCAGAGCAGCACTTCCCTGTAAAAGTTCAACAACTGAAAAATATACACAATTTAATAAATAGAATAATATACTAATAACAGGGTCCAAATTTAACATAGGTGGGTGATTTGAGAAAATGTACTAGCCATGAATAATTTTTTATTAAAAATATATTTATGCTTTTTGTATTTTTTATATTTTTGTCATTTAAAATGAAATCAATTAAATCGTTTTTTAACGGGAAGAAAGATTATCTATGATTTGATTAACTTACATCACTTTTATGCCATTTATATTATTTTATTATTTTACATTTCAACTGAAACATTTTATTTATTCACATATTGTAAGAGAACTGGTGAGTAAATCTTATTAACTATTTTATTTACTCACCAAAGTACATTTTTACTCACATTTGGAGCTTTGGCAATATTTTAATTCTGGGCTCTGATATAAAATATAGAAATAGTCAGAAACAAATGAACAAAAGCATATTGAAGAAATTTTTTTTATAATTTAAAGTCCCCCTGTAATCAATAATTGTATTCCTTAACACTCAAATGACATATTTAAACGTTTTTTTCCTTGAAAAAAAATTCTTCATGCCTTAAAATAGCTTGAATGTAACTACACTCTTGCCTCATTTAGTATACGCGGTTCTATGAATATGCAAATTAGCCCCGCCTCCACTCACTCACACCAGCTCAGAGATCCACTTGTTGACGATCACACGTTGACGTGATTGGTTACAAGGTAGTTTGTGACGTCAAACCCCAGCGATTTCAAACCGCGATATTAAGACTGTCTTTGGTTCACTGCCATTTTAAGGAGAAAATACCCAGAAATGGTGCTGACTTATGAATTTGCACATGGTTTGTCTTAAAGCATATTAAAAACAACACATAGACATATAAACAACATTAAAAGCTTGATTTTCACCACAGGGGGACTTTAACAAAAACCACTATACAAGTCCAATCTAGAAGCTTTATCCAGTGTGAAATAAATAAGTGTGTACTAAACAGGTTCTGTACATACAGGACTTCAACAATCAACAGGCAATGCAAATGTGACATGATGTGACATGGTTTGATAAGTCTTACCGCTCGCTGTCAGATATTCTCTTGCCAAGTTTCTGACAGCTAGGCTTGTCCAGAGTTCTCGACTGCCTGCAACATGGAAATGATCGAGGCGAGACAGAAAACAAAAAGAATGAGGAGTGGATTCACTCAGGACTGGACGGACAGTAAATGAAACTGCTGTCTAATAAAATGCCACGATGGAGATGGACATGTTATTGGTATATGTGCTCTAGAGCTCTTCCTGTGGGTCTGTACCTCTGTGCGTCTGGCTTTGCACTGAGGTGGTGTACTGTCTCCTGAGCGGGGAACATAGCCTCCAAAACCCAGCTGATTCATAAGATCAGGTCAAACACATGTGAGTGGCATGGATACAGACACACAGACACACAATGACACAGTATGGATTGATGTTAATACAAAATAATAATTTCATTAGGGCTAAATCATGTCACTTTGGTTTAGTGGCTACTCATTAAAGGAAATGATACAATATTGTGTACAGTTAGACATATACACAAGACACACTGTGTATGATATGCAGCACAGACAACTGACAGATGACATATGTGACTTTATATACCCGGAAAATTTAAGACAAATCCTCTGAAATCATATCAATTTCAGATGAATCTAGAGAAAAGTGAAAATACAAGCAGTGCCCCCAAAATGAATTTGGACACTTAAAATGTCTGAATATCACATGTAAAATACAAGACCGATTTGAACCTGCAAACAAATTATTCTTTTATAATCTGAAAACTAACTTTTTTGTGTGAAACGTTTTGCCTGAAATGTGTGCTTGTGGTATTTTTTTGTTTAAAATAAATCTCACTTGGTTTAAATTTTGTTTAATGTATTTGTGCATTTTATGTCAACATACTTTTCAGGGCCACTGTAATGTATGAACATGTACCAAAAACTGTTGGAAAAATCAGTATAAAAGAGAAGTAGAAGATAACAAGGGAATAAACTATAGTCTGTGGAAAGAGTTTAGATAAAAAGGACTAAATACAACCTCATGAAATCCAGAGTCAACGCAACACACTACACATCACACCACAAAAGCCACATTTTCAAAGCTACTGAGCAGCTGAAAAACTACAAAACACACTCACGATCACATTATAGAGCGCTAAAATCATGGGGCTGCTGGGTAACAACAAGCTATAGGTCAGAAGCTACAGGAGGTTGGAGGGTTAGCTATACAGTACATCCACTATCTAGTCCCATGGCAGGGAGGGGACAGACAGGTTAGAAGAGCAGAGAGGTTTAGCAATAGGACTGGAGGACAGGAGGGATACCTGTCGTCTTCTGGGGAGGCATGCTGAATTAGGATCCTTGGGCTCATGGGTCTGGTACGGGGCAGAGACTGGGTGCTCCTGCGTGAGTGTGTGCGTGTGTGATCCACAAACACCCAAAGAGTTCAAAGTGGAGATGGAAGAAACACGGGAGGTCAATATAGAGACTGTGACAACGGTCATCTCAAACACACAAGAAGATGTACAGATTCAGGGGACTCATATTTGACACTTCTTCAGCTACTGTGGTTAGATAAAAACTCCCTATCCAAGACGCAAAACAGAGCCGCCAGACCATAAGAGTCACTGGACACTAACAGAGCAGTGCATAGTGGGTGACCCAACAGTGGTATGTTTCTTTGACATTAACATAGACATGCTGGGTCTTATTCACTAACAACCGCACGTAAGTGTTCTTATTTTACAGTATGTGCACAGAAAAAGAAATCATTCTAAAGCTAATTCATTTAGATTAATCAAAATGAGTGAGTGTATGCTAGCAGTTAGTTATTAGCATCAGCTTTCTGCACAGTCTCCCTCCAACATTGATGATAAGAAATTATTCTAGAGCAGCAGATCAGCATATTAGAATGATTTCTGAAGGATCATGGGACACTGAAGATGGGAGTAATGGCTGCTGAAAATTCAGCCTCATGGGAATAAATTACATTTCAAAAGATATATATATAAAAAATAAAAAAACTGTCAAAGAGAGTTTAAATTATAATAACATTTCACAACATTACTGTTTTAACTGTATATTTAATTAAACAAATGCAGCCTTGGTGAGCATAAGAGACTTACTAAAACATTAATTTAACCCACCACCCCAAACCTTTATATTCATAAACATTTTACTTAACAAATTTTACGTTTCTAATGCAAGGATTTGTAGGTGTGGTTTTAAATGTATCCTAAATTTTGTTTGCGCTCAAGTTTTATGCAAAACGATGTGTGTGTGCACATTAGTGAATGAGACCCAGTGATTGTTGTGTTCAAAGGGCATCACAAAGGAACATTATAAGAGTGTCCTTTAATGTCTGTGAATGATATTAATGACAAATTCAACAAAATTAGAATAATCCGATTCAAAGTAAAGAGTGTACCTGTCTCGTTCAGGTGAATTGGAATTAGAACCTGGTCTCAGACAGTTGGTACTAGCACTTCTAAGCCTGTCAAGAGAGGGCTGTAGATCACTAGGGTCACAACATGCCATCCAATGGAGAAAGGGGAGAAGGAAAAAAGAGAATAGGAAGATGACAAAGAACAAAAACATTAGGTCCAAAATAAAATGAAAAGCAAACCTGTAAGGGGAGGAAGTCAAGAGAGCTGCTATAATGTGGTGTGTGAGATAATGGTTGAATTTTCTAATGTTTTGAATGAGGAGCAGCTGGCTCTTGGGAGCTGTTGGATGTTTGATGTTGTTGTAGTTTTTATCTAATGGGGTTGAGGGTTGACATTTTCGACCCCTTACCTAATGGTGATCTTGTCTGTGAACCTAAGAACTTGGCGTTGTGTGGCAGTGACTACAGACAGCCGTGACTTTGACTTAAGGCATGCAGGAAGTGTTGAGCTGAACACAAACGAAAGTCAAACAAGTGCAAACAAAAGCAATCACAAGTTACAGAAAAAAAAACAGTAAAGAACAAAACATAACAACCAAAAATAACATTATAAAATCACATGACCAACTTATCTGTGGATTACAGCAACAAAGAAACACGTTCAAAGTTTAACACTGTGTGCCAACATTGGGAATGCGGATGCTAACGGATATCTTTCTTCAGGAATTATGGACCTACTTGGTTTGGACAGACAAATTGCTTATTGTGGTTAAAAATGTCCCATTGCGCCGGGTTAGGACACAGCATAAGATGTTTACAGCTAATGGTGATTTACTGTCTCTTAAAATTAACAATGTCCACACACAAAAAAACACCACACATTAGACAGAAAGCACTCACATTTACCTACCATCTTAACACCTAACAGTGGCAGATTCCCATAAGATTGTCTGTATTTCAATCTCCAATTAAAATACTACAATACCTCTCTATGTGTTTGCATATGCTGAAGATGTTGAAAATAGACATTTTATATCTATGGTGTATTATAGTTTAAATCTACATTAAATGCAATTAGCTGAACTTCAGAGTACTTTTTTGACCCGTTTAAATAGGACTGAAGTACATCTTTATATGTAATTTCATAGTTATTTTTATTGTTTATTGTTAACTTTAAATTCATTCCTACTGAAACTTGTGTCATGTATTTAAATGCAATTTGTGATTTATATAAATTTTGCATATACGGTATTTCAATTTGTAATATCTACTATATATATATATATATATATATATATATATACACACATACACAAAAGATTATTAAAACAATGATTTAATTTTTTTTTGTAAAACAGAATGTAAAGGTGTACTTAAGTGTGTTGTGAATGTGTACTCCATTTAAGTACAGTGGCATTTTATTTCATTATTATATGATCTCCACAAAACATTTTTTTAAAGTATAAGATTTGAAGTACAGTACAAATGCACATTCAGTAGAAATAAGTGCACTTTTTTACAAGAGCCAACAATATTAACAATTTCTAATATTACAGTAAATGTACAACATTGTCATGAACATCCAGTTTAATGGTTTTGTTAAATGATAAATGTGTCAAACTTTGACAATAATCAAAAATATACGCACCAGCATACTGCATATTGCATTAGCTAAGTGCTCTGGAATTTGAGGTTCACAGATGCTATAAAATACTAATTAGTCAGAAAGGATGGCTCAAGAGTTCAGTTTTGGCTGCCTTACCTGTAAATATCCTTATGAATTCCATTGACTAATAAAGGCATCTTAGGAGGCAGAGTGCTACTGTACTTAGATGAACTCCTGGCAACATTACATTAACATGCAAGCATGCAAAAGGGAAACAAAAGATGTATCAACATCAGAGCTGTAGTTAGTCCACTCAAATAGCAAAAGAATGTCAAAAGTCACTCGAGCAAACATGCAAAGATCACTCCAGGGGAAACTCCCTCATTCTAGATCATCCTTTTCCCCCGCGCTCATAATCAAGGTCAGTGACAAGCGGAATAAAAATAAACGTGTCAGAATAACACTTGAGCAGAATGAGATTGTTATTTTGAGAAAGCAAACGGTTGTCATGACGAGGTATTCGTCTTTTAGGCTGCAAGCCAAAAGCAAGTGGAAAGTTCCGCTTGTAATATTTCTTGTCAACTAGCTGCTCTGAAATATTAGAGTTGAGAGGCGAAGAGCTTGACAAGAAGCGTTCGAGGGAGAGAAACTGGCATCAACACTCAGTTCTGTTTTAATTAAATGGAATAAACTTCAGGCTAGGCGAACGAAACAGATACGAGGAGTCTTTTCAAAATGAAAATGATATTACCAGTGCTTATGACACCAAAATAGTGATATTGATTCACATAGTAATCTGAATACAACAATACTATAATTCACAGATTGGTGGTTCGATTCTGGACTTTTCTTTACCTTTGGGTGTGCAGACACTCTGCGCTTCGACCCCGCATTGATCTGTGTATCAAGATGACCTCACTGCAATTACCATGGAGATGGATGACACAGGAAAATAAACAAAATAGACCAATAAAAAAAGCAAACATAAAGGAAAAAATGGGCACCAGTAAGTGATTTAGAAGAGGACCAGTAACAAAGTCTTTCTGCACGATCATCTCTGTCCATACAAACCCTTCAATGGTGCTCAATCCTTTCAAAAACAAACCTTCCGTGAATCATTCAATCACATGTGTTTTGGCTATAACCCACCTTCTGAAAATGGAGACCTTTGTAGATAAGCACAATTTCTCTTCCCAAAAACAAAATTTGAATGGCATTCCAGAAACAGTATTTTAATGGAAGAAAATGAAGGCATGTGGAAGTGATTTTTTTTAACACAGACTATGGCACACTTATACACACTTGCTTGGACGCACACGTTTCTATTTACCTGTCATCTACGTACTCTCTCTCTTGCACACGGGCACGGTCATGGTAGCGTGTTGGGGAACGGGATCGCCGGGTGTGCTGAACCTCATCCAGACTCCTTAGAGAGAAAGATGTGCCCCTTTTAATGCAGGTTGCAATTATTTGCTACATGATAAATCCTAAATAGGTAGGGACATACCTCTGTGCGGGGACGTTGGGAGGGCGGGACCGCCCCCTGCTTTCTTCGTCTCTGTGTGGAGACACGGACCGTGAGCGATACTGAGTTGGCCTCTGCTGATCAGGAACCTCTAAAGTCGTTGCTCGATCTCGATCTCGATCTCTGTCTCTGTCCCTTTCTCTTTCTCTTGATCGATTTTCTGTAGCTGTGATCATACACACATACACAAAAAAAATTTAAATAACATTTTTTAAAGCCTGTCTGGAAAATTCAGATGCACTGCTTATGCAGTCATTGGCTTTAACAAACCACATTCTCCATGTTAGAACCCATCCAAAAATAAAAGGATCAACATAATATGTTAGATCATATCTAACAAAACATGCCAGACAATTAAAATACCTTGTTCATTCTCCTTTTTCTTGACCAATGTGTGCTTTAGACAGTTGGAATCACCATTTGAGTTCTACATTATATTCAATTTATTTATTTTTCTATTTTTGGTTATTATATATTTTATATATTAATTAATATATTATATTTTTATTTTATGTTCTATTTTATTTATTTATTTTCTAATAAAACCGTTTAACATAACTATTATAAATATGATATATTATATTATAAAAAAAAAAATTTAAGTCGCAATGAATAATAAATTCAAAGGTGAGCATGATAAAAAAAAAAGAAGAAAAAGAAGAAGAAGAAAAAAAGAAAGATGATAACCACTGACCTAAGACATCCACTATTCTCACAATTGCACAAACATATGCCTAATGGTTTGGAGAATGTCAAGGTATCTCACAAAGGCAGTGTTCCACAAAACCGTGTCATTTTCTAACTTCTACCATGCAGAGGCAAAATCAAAGGTTGAGCACTACTGAGAGGAAGCAGTCCTCCTGTTCCCAAATTCTCCCTCATCACCTTCCCCATTGTGATCATGCATGTGTTATAGTGTGCGTTATACTGCAGGTCTACACTACTATACTACAGAGAAAAGTACTGGAGACAGAACACCCCGGAAAGTCAATGTCTATAAACACATTCTCCCAATATAGAAAAAGCACCACTTTTATGTTGTAAGCACTTTAGAGTAACAAATCAGTTATTTTATTAGTATGGGAAGAATGAAACATGCCAGATGTGTAATGTCGGTGATTGGTGCCTTGTCTCCAGCACAACAGCGGTGACTTCCAAAGGAAGGGAAGACCTGCTAGTGGATGCTTCTATCTTGGGATACTCTAATTCACAAAGCACAAAGAAGTGCCAAGGTGGCGAATGCCTTGGCCCCTCCCACCCACCTGTGGCGACTACACCAATAGCATCATCATAATCAGTTTCTGTAATACGCTGCGAGCCTGCACAGACAGATACAGATATACACAGGGATAGATGTACAGACAGACACGAGATAAAGACGTAAACGAATGCACACAAAGCACTGTTGGAATAAGCCATGGTTAGGAAAGCAAAGGTATACAGAAATAACCTAGCATACTAAAATATGTCCTGTGGACATACTGTACCCATGGGCCACACACTCCTACACACTAACTCACACGCAGCACGGTTCAAAAAACATAACATACAGACAAAACAGACAAAAAAGTGCAACACAAAGCCAAACATATTAATGAGACTGGATGAATTCCAGGACCTTGATCTAAAAGATATGTTGATGTTTAACTAATATTTGATGATTTCCCTTCACCTACTTACAGTATACTGCATTTCATTTTGTAAATTTGTAAATTATGATAATTTCCCTGGTTTGACATATCATCTTGGAAAGTAAAGGCAAACTTCATCTATTTTAATCGAACTGCCCACATACTCTTCAGCTTTCTGTAATTCTGTGAAACACTGAGGGGGCGAATTCACTAAACGATTGTGGCACTCAATTGAGCAGTATTTTAGTATTTCAGTATACTGTATACCACTCACAATTAAGCAGAATGTACACTACCGTTCAGTCCTGAAAAAAATGATCACAGTTCCCACAAAAATGTTAACTGTTTTCAACATTGATAATATTAATAAATGTTTCTTGAGCAGCAAATCATGATTGATTTTGAAGGATCATGTGACACTGAAGATTGCAGCAATGGCTGCTGAAAATTCAGCTTTGCTATCACAAGTATAAATTACATTTTAAAATATATTAAAATAGAAAATAATTATTTTAAAAAGTGACACAAAATGACTGGTTATTTTTGGTCAAATAAATGAGCATAAGATCTTTCCAAAACTTACAAAAATCTCATTGACCCCAAACCTTTGTATAATACTGTATACAAAGTGATGTAGCACAAGTCAATGTCATTTGTTTTTGGGCAAACACACCTGCTTTCTATGCAAATGATGCTAATTACAGGGGCCAGTCACCGTTGAATTATTACCATTCATGGAAAACCTGTGGTACAACTGTTTGTGCTCACTATAATTGATCAAATTTATGATCACATGATGGAGAAGTGTGTTATAATTGGGTACATATCCAGTTATCGGGTCCTAAAACTGCGCAGACGGTGCTGGCAAATAAACAGTGGCATCAATGGTTGCAAACAACTGAATTTATTCTAAGCAAATTCCTCCCTGTTAGAGAATAAGCACTTAAACACAAAGTGATTTACTATGTAAACACTTTCAGATCACACCCCCACCAGCGTGGCCTTCTACTTACGCTGCAGCTTTTTGGTGGGTGTTTCTGTTTGGCCGTGTCTACGGGGCAGGTATGGCGACGGGTGCGGCAGTGGGATGGAAGAGACGTCATGTGCCTGCAGCTTGTACCAGTGAGGCTTGTCATCCAGCAGGGCAGTCTCCAGCTCGATCAGGATCTAGGTTCAAAGAGAGTCAGGTGAAATACTGTGTTGTGAATTCATGTTGTGAATAAATGGACAATGACAATATATGCTTCGTACCTCTCCCAGAAAGTCACTCTCCTCCTCTTGTATTCTGGGTTGGTCCCATACTGTAATCTCCAGCATGTGCTCCCTGAAATCCCGGCGATGGACATGAGAGTACACAAACGTCTGGTTCCACTTGGGTTCCAGACTTTTCTTTACTGTTTTCGTTCTTCTCTTGCTCTTATCACTAAAGTAAAACAAATATATAGATAAAAAAATAAAATGAGAACATTAAAACTCAACTACTTGAGTCTCAACTGCTTGATGCACGTATCAACACTAATCAAAATCATAAATTCATATATTTTTTGGAAAATTGGTTATTTAGTGTTTGATTTACTCTACCATTCAAAAGTTTGGGGTCTGTAAAACTTTGTAACGTTTCTCTTATGCTCACCAAGGCAGCATTTATTTGATCAAATACACCTTTTTGAAAAACAGTAATACAGTAATATTGTAAAATATTATTGTAATTTAAAATTCGATTTGAATATATTTTAAAATGTGATTTATTCTATTGATGTCTAACCTAAATATGCTGATTTGCTGCTCAAGAAATATTTCTTATTATATTATTAATATAAACAGTTCTGCTGCTTAATATTTTTGCAGAAACCATAATACTAGATGAATAGAAAGTTACATTTAATGCAACCTTGCTAAATATACGTATTTTTAAAAATCTTACTGACCACAAACATTTGAACGGTAGTGAAGAGTCCCTAGTCGATACAATAACAAATTTCTTGATACCAAAATTGACACAATCTAATATACAACTATGAATACCTTCTATCGGGCAGGAAGTACATTTTGACATAGGGGTTTCTGGGTCGTCCATCCGATCTAGGCGCCAGGTCTATAGCCTGCAATACGTTCACTATCAGCTGATGGCCGACCTTGTCATACCACATTTTCACCTGCAAGACAAATACATACACAGCTAATAAGCTAAAACTCTAAGCACAACATGGTGAATTGCCCTTGTTTTCTTCAGTATTTACTGACCGACAGCTGTCCAGGCAGTAGCTGAGGGGCATCTCTAAGACCACTTGGGCTGGATGGGGACAGGACAGATATAGAGGGTCTTTCCATCTTCTGTGATTCGAAGGAACTTGAACCTGCTGCAGAGGGTCAAGGAAAAAACAAAAGCTGATAACATCACAATAATGTTTATATACAGTGAGGAAAATAAGTATTTGAACACCCTGCTATTTTGCAAGTTCTCCCACTTGGAAATCATGGAGGGGTCTGAAATTGTCATCGTAGGTGCATGTCCACTGTGAGAGACATAATCTAAAAAAAAAAATCCAGAAATCACAATATATGATTTTTTAACTATTTATTTGTATGATACAGCTGCAAATAAGTATTTGAACACCTGTCTATCAGCTAGAATTCTGACCCTCAAAGACCTGTTAGTCTGCCTTTAAAATGTCCACCTCCACTCCATTTATTATCCTAAATTAGATGCACCTGTTTGAGGTCGTTAGCTGCATAAAGACACCTGTCCACCCCATACAATCAGTAAGAATCCAACTACTAACATGGCCAAGACCAAAGAGCTGTCCAAAGACACTAGAGACAAAATTGTACACCTCCACAAGGCTGGAAAGGGCTACGGGGAAATTGCCAAGCAGCTTGGTGAAAAAAGGTCCACTGTTGGAGCAATCATTAGAAAATGGAAGAAGCTGTCAGTCTCCCTCGGACTGGGGCTCCATGCAAGATCTCACCTCGTCTCAATGATCCTAAGAAAGGTGAGAAATCAGCCCAGAACTACACGGGAGGAGCTGGTCAATGACCTGAAAAGAGCTGGGACCACCGTTTCCAAGGTTACTGTTGGTAATACACTAAGACGTCATGGTTTGAAATCATGCATGGCACGGAAGGTTCCCCTGCTTAACAGCACATGTCAAGGCCTGTCTTAAGTTTGCCAATGACCATTTGGATGATCATGGGAGAAAGTCATGTGGTCAGATGAGACCAAAATAGAACTTTTTGGTCATAATTCCACTAAACGTGTTTAGAGGAAGAAGAATGATGAGAACCATCCCAAGAACACCATCCCTACTGTGAAGCATGGGGGTGGTAGCATCATGCTTTGGGGGTGTTTTTCTGCACATGGGACAGGGCGACTGCACTGTATTAAGGAGAGGATGACCGGGGCCATGTATTGCGAGATTTTGGGGAACAACCTCCTTCCCTCAGTTAGAGCATTGAAGATGGGTCGAGGCTGGGTCTTAATAACCCGAAGCACACAGCCAGGATAACCAAGGAGTGGCTCTGTAAGAAGCATATCAAGGTTCTGGCGTGGCCTAGCCAGTCTCCAGACCTAAACCCAATAGAGAATCTTTGGAGGGAGCTCAAACTCTGTGTTTCTCAGCGACAGCCCAGAAACCTGACTGATCTAGAGAAGATCTGTGTGGAGGAGTGGGCCAAAATCCCTCCTGCAGTGTGTGCAAACCTGGTGAAAAACTACAGGAAACGTTTGACCTCTGTAATTGCAAACAAAGGCTACTGTACCAAATATTAACATTGATTTTCTCAGGTGTTCAAATACTTATTTGCAGCTGTATCACACAAATAAATAGTTAAAAAATCATACATTGTGATTTCTGGATTTTTTTTTTTAGATTATGTCTCTCACAGTGGACATGCACCTACGATGACAATTTCAGACCCCTCCATGATTTCTAAGTGGGAGAACTTGCAAAATAGCAGGGTGTTCGAATACTTATTTTCCTCACTGTATATATAAAATATATTTAAGAGATTTAAGAGTTCACATTTGATCAGATTATTGATTAATTTGATTCAGTACGTACTGGATTCTAATGGAGGATGTGATGTTTCTGGTATTCGTGGTATATCACTGAAAGAAAGAGATCACATATCCATACATTAGTTGTCAACATTAAAACAACACTACCGTTTAAATGTTTGGGTCAGTAAGATTTTTTTCACCAAGGCTGCATTTATTTGATTAAAATACAGTAAAAAAGATAAATAAATATTACAATTTAAAATTACTTTTTTTCTACTTAAATACATTTGAAAATGTAATTTATTTCTGTGATGGCAAAGCTGAATTTTCAGCAGATTTGGTGCCTAAGAAACGTTTTTTTTATTTCCTTACCAGTGTGGAAAACAACTGAGCTGCTAAATCATTTTTGTGTTATAATTTTCTTTATGATTAATTGAAAGTTCAAAAGGACAGAATTGTTTTTTAAACAGAAATTTTAATTTAGTGAATCCTTGCTACTTTTATTTAAAGTATTAATTTCTTTCAAAAATGTAATCTTACTGACCGTAAAGTGTGGCATTTATTTTAAAGCAATATAGTACAAACATGCATTTAAGGTTTGTTAAGTTTCAAATTATAAACCATTAACTGTTCAAAATATATTATTGACAAGTTTATTTCAGAAAAGCTCTAGCATCATTTGTTTAGAAGGCATTTTTAAGTGTGACATAAGTGTCCAAATACTCTGTGCACGGTGACATCTGGTTTCTAGTCAAACATCATCAGCCAGAGGTTATGTACAGAGGACAGAAAGGAGGTGTGTACAATACATCACGAGTTCATTCTTAGAGATTTAAAAATAAATAAATAAAAAGCTGACAGAAGCAAATGAGTAGGGAATTCAGAGATGTGCTTCTAAAATCATCTGTTAGACTTTGTTTTACTGGCTGCTTAGATTTATACACCCATTGCAAGAGTTTGGAGAGAAATCAAAGAATACATCTTTTTAAAGAGGTAGGAGGACAGAGCAGAGGAGAATGTAACGGTTCAAAGTGAAAACTAAACACAATACAGACTATTCAAACACTCTTATTTAGTGATTTGACTTTGTCCGGACTATAATAAAATTGGGTGCTTTGCCGTTTGTTACTCAAGAGTCAGATACCCAGTAAGGCATGTGATGGACGACTTACCCAATTGGCCTTGATACTATTAATTCAACTTTTGGTTCTGTTTGAGAATTCAAGATGATATTGTAAACTTCTTTCTTGGTTAATCCTGGTAATGATTTACCATTCCACTGAAGCACTTCATCACCTGCAAACAGCCAAAATGTATGTTGTCACATTAAATTCCTGTATACATCTGAGAACATCCACAGTTACATTCTTAAAATAGATTTTCAAAATATCTGAGGACTAAATACATTATTGAATTCAATTAAAATAAGGACTGTAAATGAAATGTGTTATTTTAGCACACGCCCCCTGACCCAGGGTCCTGCACGGGTCGTGTTTGGTAAACCCACACCGGCAGTACTTAATAGAACACCTCATTTAATTCCGTACCCGACCCGACCCGTTTGACAAAGACCGCAACCTGAACCGCACATCATGTGAACAATCTGCCCATACAGGCTATTTTGAACAAATGTGTATAAATAGGCTATACTGATGCTTAGAGGTCTCCATAAATTAAAATTACATATAGCCAAATATGAGCCATTATTGTCATATAATATCGGGGATATTTTAGCGGATTCACTCTGCATTTAAATGCAGTTGTCACTCCTGAAACTCTGCAGCCGTTGGTCCTCTAAGCAGCATGAAAAATAAAACTTTTATTCAAATTGTGAATAGATTATATACAGAAAGCACGCACTCCCTTAATGCACTCCCTTAATGACTGAAGCTGTCAATCACTTAAGTTGCACGCTGTAAATCGTGTTGTAATTAGAAACCTGACGGTCTTCAGACTACAGAGGTTGAACATATGACATATGACAACGTAAATATTATTCCACCCGTTACATCGAATATTAGCGGTTCACCCGTCGGGTACCCACCAGAGTGTAGGACTCTGCCCTGACCTGCTGGTAAAGTCAATTAAATCAGAAATTTTCAAACCATCAGAGCAATTTAAGCTTGTAATACAACCTCATTTTTTGAGAAAAGAATGCAGACAATATGGAAATAATATACTGACTTCTAAAGACACTTTCTGTCTATTTGCACTCATCTACAACAATAATTGAATGTCTTTGAATCATCTTCATTTGGGGGCTTTTCTTTGCAAATATTGATACCAGTGGTTCTCAACCTTTTTGACTCCAAGGACCCCCAGCCTTAGTTTTGTTTTAAAAACTTGTTTTATCTATGGGCACCCCTAGCTTCTGTACGTAAAGTAACTAAAAGAATTATAATTAAAAGTTAAATTTCAGGATTCTAGAAGTTTTACAGTAGGAGCTGAATGTTCTTCAGGTTTCCCACTCTTTTTAACCGATGAATTTACATGATTCTTCAGTCATTTGTGATTCACTGGATAAGTAAATTTTTATTTCTATTTTTAAAAATATTTGCACTCATGCTTGGCATATCTACAAATTATTATTTTTATATATATAAATTTATTTAATTTAATTTAATTAATTTATTTTATTTTATTTAATTTAATATATATGTATAATTTTTTTTTTATGTCAATGATGTTTTAAGATTTTATTACATTTATCTGACTTTTTAAGTCACAGTTTTAAAATTACATTTACGTTTAAATCTTATTTTAAATCATTTTAAGTCATCTTAAGGCCCTCTTAGAAGTTTTGAGAACCACTGATATACGCATGTAGGCTATGTGATTCATATGCTTAATGTTGTAATCGGTGTATGATGTAATATAATTGCATCGTTTACTCAATTGACGGCTCTAGTTCTTTAAGCTTCAAACTGAGAAAAGAGCTGGACTCACCGGCCCTTAGATGACCCACCACATCAGCTAGACTTCCTTTCTTGACTTTAGTGATGAAGGCCCCAAGTCTCCCAGTTTCTGTAATCTTCCCCCCGACCACCTGTACCGATACAAATCAATTAAAGATGGGTAAAGTCTACAGAGAATTGATAAATGTCGCAACATATATTGCAGATTTCTTTTTTGTACATGGTTCATGACATGTAGTTGTTGACTTCATTACAGTGAGGAGAGGAACACTAGTGTTTATACAGTATGTTTAGCTCTCGCCTCACCTTTAGTCCAAGCAGAGCCCCAGCCTCTTTTGGCATGGCTGTTCGCTTACTCAAAGTGATTCGGCCAATTAAATGATCACCTTCCTTGGAGGGCTGCCATGTAACCGGATGCTAAAGAGAACAAGGCAGAGATTAATCCCATCAGAGAAAGAACATATAAATTACACATAAATCTCACCTTCACACTCAATCGCATTCACACACAGACACAAGCAGGGTTATTATAGTTAACTAAAACTAAAACCAAAGGAAACATTTTCGTGACTTTAAATTAAATATGGATTAAAATAACATTTCTCATTTTAAGTTAAGTTTAACTTGGTGTACTAAAATAATTAATAAAAAAAACTATATAACATGTGTAAAACAAAATTACAAGAACACAACAAAATTACAAAAACTTTTCCTAAAATTAAAATGAAATGGAAAATATTAAATTTATATAACTATAACAGAATCTCAGCAACACTGGACAACGCATGAGTGTTATCAGTCACATTGTTAACATAAAATACAAAATTGCCCTAATTTACTTTTTTAATGCACCTTCCTGATTTAACTGGAAATTATTGCAAAAGAAAATGTTTTTCTAGATGTTTATTCAGAACTTAATTTTTTTGCTCATATCACATAAGACCGCACAGGCTAAATCATTTTTAACCAATAGCTAAATATCTATTTAGAAATTGTCTTGCAAAATTGTATTCGTATTGTTCAATTCTGGTGTTACTGTACATTTACATTTATGCATTCAGCAGATGCTTTTATCCAAAGCAACTTACATTGCATTTAAGCTTACACGCAATGCTTTAATTTGAGCTACTGTAACGTATGTAACAAATGCAACAAAACCCATCCAAATAATTTGCAATGGATAAAATCAAGCTCTTCGTTTTCTTCTTGATAAATATCGCATTCTGTAGGTAAAATGTTCTGTGAGCATCAATTCACGTTGACTAAATATACTGATTATAGCACAAGGTGGGAAAAAAACGTACATGCCATGCGGTGGGGTCCAGTGGACAGCACTCCCAGTCCCCTAAAACACACACACACACACACAAAAGTTCATCAAGTTTATACACATGTTGACTATGTGAGCTGCCACCTTACACTAGCCAGAGTCCATCTCTAAACCCGCTCTGTTTACGCTTATTGAATATTTGAGCCCCAGAGGGGCACTTGCAGCCAAGATCTCACATTAAAATATGTTCTGCATTGACCCACCAGCAGAGAAAGACTGAGAACTGGGATTAAAGTGGCCGCTGTGTTCGTGAATTTGTGTTTAAGAGCTACATTTAGTCCCCAGACAGAGGAAGCAATGATGACACGCAAAGCTGAATGCACTCTGCCACATGGACACAAACAAACACACAGGCACCAAGGGACAGTCTCAGCGCTTTCCGTGATGTTGGCCTTCTATTTACTGTTGGCATGTTATATGGATGAGTGCCATGCCATGTGCATACGGGTTTCTGGGCGGTTTTCCGGTTATTTTTTAGCACCTGGGGCATCTTGAACATGACGCACAGAGAGGGTGAGGAGTGCTGAAATTTTCTTCCAAAAAACAAAAATAGATTGTGCAAACTTGTAATTACTTTTAGTCTGCTGTTAAAATGTTTTAGTGTTTTAAATATTTAAAATATCTTAAAAGTAAAATAAAAGTGTAATGCACTCTTGGGTGGCTAATTGCTTTTGTATAAACCAATAGTCAATAAATAATGTGTGGTATTTGCTAAGGGAAGCATCACTTTTATTCTTGCTTATACTTTATCATATTTGAACAATGTTAGGATTTTGAACAAACTTTGAACTAAATTAAGTATTAAACTTTGGCACATAACTCAATTTACATGATTGATGCCTCAAAACCATGTGGTTAATTGAGAGGTATGCTATTGCTTTTCTTAGAGATATTACTGAGATTTTCACCATGCGAAAAATGAACCCCCCCAGATTTAAACAGATTTGCATTGAAACCTTTATTTAAATTTAGATTTGGGGATGGGCTCTTCTGACTGAAAAAAAAATCACCAAGCAACTACTAACACCTTAGCAACACACACGCACATTTATCTTAGATTTACATACTGTATACAGATATCGTTATTTTACTTTACATGTTCAACTACTTTGAACATGGTTAATCCGATCAGATTTTTTTAAACTATGCATTTTATAAAATATCTTCAGCTGAAGTATCTGATTAAAAAAGGTTCAGGGGTTAAAAACTTTAGACCTGGATAGATTACTTACAAGTATGTCAGGGAATCTTCATAGGTTACTTTTTTAAAGAAGGCTGCTTCTTCACTGTCTAACCCAGTTCTGAGCAGGGTTGTCCTATAAAAGTTACTCTAAATAAAAATGTTAAGCTCTGGAAAGCAGCAAAATTGAACTATCACTACTCCTGAAAAAGTATTAGTAACTAAAACATAACACACATTTTCAGCAAAAAGCAATGAACAACTTACAAAAGCAACATGTATAAATCAAAACCAAATGCCACAGGTCTGCATGCAGTAATATTAAGTAGATGTCTCGAGGTATAAATGTTTAATATTGCTTGTTGTACGGTGGATTGGTCCCCTGTGTGGGCTTTTATCTAAGCCTTGTACTGAAGTGTCTCCACTTCTCATTACTTCTCATTCACATGACCTACTTAGCGAATAAATATTTCATGAGTAAATACTTCCACATTGAAACATACTGTATGCATTGTTACACAACTATGCTACTCTGGATGATAGATGGGTGTTTACTCACCTATAGGCACTTCTGGTGTATTTAATTTAATTTATCCTCTAACAATGCCCAACACTAGACATACACACATCACAGAAAAATAAAAAATAAAAATTTCTGGAAATCATGAACATTTACTCCACAGTGTAATTTCCACCACATCTAAAACATGTATTGTGTTTAATAGCATTATATGACATTTGGACAAAAAAACATTTTGGAATTAAATTGGCCACCTGCTTTACCTTTATCATTTGATATAACATTTATGTTGCCGAAATACATAAATAATATTGTCAAATTATTATTTATTTTTAATCTTGATTGGATCTTTATTAAATGCAATTAATATTTTTGTATATTAAGACTGAAAGTCTACTGAAGGCCTGGCATAAGTGTAAAAGATAAAATATATAGATGAAATGCATATGAAAAATAAAAACAAATGATGAAGGCTTGGTGCGGGGGCAATTTTTTAAATTTAAATTATAAATCCATTCTTTGGCCTTTAACAACCAATATATCAGAGTTAAATAAAGTTCAACATAACAAAAGTACGAGGTGTCAACTTGAATTGTTCTATTCCTATTATTTAGGAGAAAGAGTTGATTCTCTTACCTGTTGTTTTTGTGAGATTGTTGAACCAGATGAAATGTTGTTCCACTGATAAGAGCGAGCTTATGTTCTGCTCAACCTCCTCTCAATCTCCTGTTATCCTATTTTTAGTCTCTCATTCCTTCTAACATAGTCTGTCTTTCCTATTCACCCCACAATGTTTACATTTCACCCCTGGCTTGCATTTTACACTGACCTTTTAAGTCTGTGTTTAGTCAGTTTGCCAGGCTAACAACACAGTGCCATGTGAATAAGCTTCAAACTTTACATTTACACTGTAAATACACTGTATAATACTGTTTTTGAAACTTGGATATGCAATTTATTAGTACATTCATGAGGTTTGTATGCACCCCAATACATCAAAAATAAAATAAAGAAATAAAAATAAACAGTTTTTTATATATATATATATATATATATATATATATATATATATATATAATATATTATTTTATTAATTATGTTATTATAGTATTATTTTACAATACACTACCATTTCAAAGTTTGGGGTCTGTCAATAATATTTTATTTAATAAAATTATTACTTTTATTCAGAAAGGATGCATTTAATCGCACAAAGTGACATTAAAGACAATTATAATAATTACAATGTTTAGAAAGATATCCATTTCAAACAACTACTGGTCTTTTGAACTTTCTGAAACAAAAAAAAGAATCCAGAAAACTATTAAGCAGCACAACTGTTTTCAAAAATGATAATACTAAGAAATATTTCTTGAGCACCAAATCAGCATATTAGAATGATTTCTGAAGCATTTAAATAATCTTACCAACCCCAAACTTTTGAACAGTACTGTATATTTAATGTCAAATTTTTTTTTAAAGAAATGTGTGTGATCTATAAAGTATATGTTCTCAACGGACCTCCTGCAGTACCTTTACGGATAATAATGGGTCAACAGACCCTTGGTTGAAAACCCTGGCGTTAGCACACAAAGGAAGTGAAGAGCCTGGCAGCTTTCAAAATAAGTCTTACAACCACTTGATAGTCATCGCTAATCCATTTGCTTGCATTTGTGCGCATTGCAAAAACTACCAAATTTATAAATTCAATCAAATATTACATTCATATTGATACTGGTTTCCTTTTCTGATTTATGGAGGAGCGTGTTTATGCAAACTCATAAAATGTATACAATTATAGAAAAGCAGGTATCCACCTGACAAACCTCTCTCGCTGACGCTCTCGATCTCCACATCTTCACAGCTGGTGTACTCCGGTGTTGAACCGCCCTCTTCCTCAGAGCTGCTGACGGACATCTGTCTCTTGTTGCCACCCCGTTTGCTCTTGTACGGGCGGGGCGGGGGTGGTCGTAGAGACTCCGATTGGTCAGAGCTGAGCGAATCGTTGCGCAACATGCTCTCTTTTTGACGTTTCGATTTGCGCAGTAGTGCAGCCGAGCCAGGGTCCAGGTGGCTCGGCTGCAACTTCCTGTCCCATTCCTGAGGCTCCCTAAATTCAGGGGGACCTGCGGGCATGGCAGGACCCACCCTGAACCCCGGAGCTGGCGGCTGCGGGGTGTGGTTCGTTTTAGCAGGAGGACCCTGCACAGCCGGTGCACCCTGCAAACCTGTACCCCCCGCGGTCCTCTCTGGAACGTAGGCCTGTTGCTGGCCCTCCAGCGAGGTCTGCCGCCCATCTGCCCATCTCCGTGCACCTCTGTTGTCCTGCACCATCTCCCCCGCTTCCCTCACCTTAGGATGCATACGTCCATCAGGCTCCGCAGGCCGGAGTTTTGCCGGATGATGTGGAGCATTTGGGTCAGTCCTGCACTGTTCCCTGGGTGGTTTCTGCTCCCCCTCAGTCCTCCTAGTTTCAGGACTGTCGTGCTCCTGAGAGCGAGTCTTCATCAGTCTTCGACTTTCTCTCCGATTTTCTCCGGACACTCGTTCTTCGGAACCCTGGGAGTGGATTTTGGATAGCCCTCGCCGCCTCTCTCCTCTTGGCCCCGACTTGCCATTCTGATCAGAGGCTGCTGGTGGCTTTTTTCTAGAGGTCAAATAATCACACAGCATCAGAGATTCAGACAGTTGCACACCTTACAGTATATTAAGCAGGCACAATATGATAAGTGTCAAGTAGAATGTCATATATTAATAAAATTATATACATACTGGGATATTCTAGATGTTGTATTGAGAGAGAGGTTGAAGTGTACCTATCTTGTGGAGGCTCACTGCGTGAGCGCGATGACGGCGTGTCGGCTGACCCTGTAGAGGGACCTTTTCTGGGGTCGTTTGGGGCAGGTGACTGGGTGTCACGGGCAGTAGAAACGGAGGAGTCGAGAGGGTTCTGAGACCTAGAGCGCATCTTCTTCTCTCCAACGGGGTCTCCACACATGGCTGGTTCACTCACTGCAGACCCCAGCTCTCCAGGTTTGGGCCCATGGCTGGGAAACCATTCTCCTGATTTAGTGAGTATATCCTGTTGCTTTCGGCACTGGTTACATACCCACATTACCTGGGGTAGAAGAAATATCACATTTCAAATGCTGTGTGAGGGTGGTTGGCAACAAATTAATCAACCTACTGTACAAGTGGCTTATTAATTTATTCATTTATTTATTTTAATCTGGGATACGAGAAAGTGTTTTGACATGGAAAACATTTGCACACTTCACCTGTGTGTAAAATATAATACTAGGGATGGCACATTCATGCAAATCATGATTCTCGGTCAATGACATCAATTATGTCCATGATAAAGAAAAGGACAAATCTTTAAAAAAAAAACAGGTTGGCTTCATATGGTTTCTAAAAAACAACACTTCAAATACATTGAAAGCCATTATCACCTTTTTTTGGCACTGGTAACATTAAACAGAACAGTTCCCAACTTTCTCCTCAAGCTTCTCCAAAAGCATTCTAGGGAGGAGAGGGGGTGACTCCCCCATCACCATGCACCAAATGCCATGTGGCGCAGAGGACACTTTGAATGCACAATACACATAGGAATAGACATTGGCTATATTCAACCCATAATCATACTATATTAGCCTAATTACGATTCTTCAGTTATGTTAGGGTAACTTCAAATGCTTGTTTTCAGATTTGTGAATGTATCACGGCTTTAATGTTGTCCCAAACCAGGCAGGTATGAAACCAGGCATCCCCTCTCCTCATGCCTTAATTAATGGTGTATAGTATGTTTCCATTAATTGCATCATACTATTTTCACCATACTTTAGTGTAAAACTGCACAAATTCTCCAGACCGACATAAACATAAAAAAAGTAA
The DNA here is from genome assembly GCF_951802725.1 of Rutilus rutilus. Classification (NCBI taxonomy): domain Eukaryota; kingdom Metazoa; phylum Chordata; class Actinopteri; order Cypriniformes; family Leuciscidae; genus Rutilus; species Rutilus rutilus. The sequence goes on from NC_140225.1 coordinate 15,321,844, forward strand.
CTTTCTCCCGCTCAAAACTCGCACCTCTGATTGGCCACTTCACCAAAGATGGGTGTGACTAGCAGGGCCTGCTCATTCTCTTGTGAGATGGACACTCTGACTTTTTTTTGGAAACTTACTTTCAAGTTAACTTAGTTCAAACTTCTCTGGAAGAATTCAACGAACGCTTCAGCTCACTCCTAATGAAGAATATCCGTATTTTCCAAGAATAAGGACCCTTGTACAGCACCAAAGCCAATACAAGTAATCATTTTATCAACTTTTTAGATGTGTCTCTAAGCTTTAATCCCTTTTAAGAAGGTGATTTTGATTATCTTATGGCTCTCATTAGGTTGTGGTTAACTGATTGTAAATCTTACCATTCTTTGCTCTTCTTCTCTCTCTCTTTTTCTTTACTTTTCTTTATCCTGAATATATACTTAGCTTAGTTTAATTGTATGTACCCGTAGTTTCATTTATTAAACCCATTAAATCCATGCTTGATTGTCTCTGTATTTGAGGCTCACAAATCAAAGTCACTTAAACATTTGATCTTGCCACATGCTTTTGTACTGTTAAGTATTAATAGAATAAGAAAGTTATCCTTCTTGGCCAGGAGAATAATCTTTTTATAATAGTTGACAGAAGATTGTCGGACAGCTCTGATTGTCGGTTCAGTGGATGAACAGATCAGTAAATTTAAAATTAATTTTGCTACAGTTAATAATAATGTTTATTTTATATAGTGCCTTTCAGAAAACTCAAGGTCGCTTTACAATTAAGTACAAATAAACATGAAATAGAAACATGACATAGAAAATGATACAAATAAACTGAGAAGGGTAACATAATAGAAAGAGATACATATAGAAATCAGAACATAGAGTCAGGGGTCAGGGAAACAAGTGACAAAAACATATGTTTTAATGTGGGTTTTGAAGTCAAGTAGTGATGAAAGGTCGCGGATATGTTAGGGAATAGAATTCCAGAGAGTTGGGACAGCGGTACAAAATGCCTTTCCACCAAACGATGATAGTTTGTGCCGTGGGAACATCAACAGACCGGTATCGGAAGATCTAAGTCTGCGTACAGGGGAGTAGGTATGGATGAGATCAGAAATATAGTTGGGGGAAAGACCATGGAGTTAGACCAAGACCAGTTAATTCTGAAAGCTGATCTACATATTTATAATCAGTTTAATTGTTAGCTGAGTTAACTAATGTAGTTAAATAATGTTAACAAATGGGCCCCCGTTTTAAATAACCCCATAAATAAATTACTGTACATGTAACCGTAAGTTCCCATAAAACATGTCTTCACTGACAGAGTTACAGATGAAAGCCTGTACGTTGCCAAAGTTGTCAGTTAACTGTTCTTAATCACGTAAAGACCAAAAATAAAAGCTGAGGCGTTAAAAAAGAGCTAATCTGGCAGAGACTGAAACCCTGCGCTACGTGACTCAGGTCTGACAGACAAAACGGCAGCTCGCTATAAGGAATAATGTAGGCAGGAGGAGGTGTGAACTGAAAAAAAAATGAGACAGAAAGGAAACTGTTGTGCTAGCAGGGATAAATGTAAAGACAAACAATGCATATAAGGTACTAATGTTAGCTGACAGAAGGTGGGTGTTGTTGAAACAAGAGGTTGAAACTTGAAATTGCGTGGACCGTGGGACGTAATCACATGCCCACAGAGCAAAGGCATTGACCGTGGTCACTGTGGGAAGATTCGCAGGAACTGTGAGGAAAAGCATGGAGGGTCGGGCCGTGCTACACGCAAACATTAGCAGCGCTATCCATCACCCTCCTCCACACACATAAAACCAGCCTGCTGATTCCTTTAGCAGGAGGATCAGGAGCGAGGAACACAAAAGATCTTGGCACATTCCAAATTTTTTCTCCCTTTTTCCACTTCCCTCCTCCAGATTGCTTTTGATTAAAAGCTTGGGAGGTTGAGCGAGAGAGTTAGCGAGGGAGAGACACGCATCAACACATCTATATTTATCCAGGCAGCCGCCCAGCACCATTGGGGATATGTTAAAAAATTCCCCAGCTCACTGCATAACTTTACTCAGTGAAAACTGCCATTGATCCTGCGGATGCAAGGCCAAACAAGTGATCTTACACAGCTCAAACACACACACAGAGAGACGCAAACATATACACGCACAAGCTTACGCGCACACACACACAGCCTTCTGCTGTTAATGTCCTTGCCAGACAAACACGCTCTGCGGTTATAGTCGGAAAACGAAATGTTCAAATGTGCCACCTGCTACCAGAACTCCTGTCCTAGTTTCCGTTTCTTTCTTCTTTTACTTTGTCACTCAACTAACTTATTTAATAAATCTAAACTCAAAATCAAAATGCACATGATTTTGCTGTACTGGAACCATAAACTAAACAAATCAACACTATTTTTTTAACATTTTAATAGCATTATTAGCATACAAAAATTTAAAAAAGTGAAAAGTAACATTCACACACAGTAATCAGACACCATCTCCACATCTATGACAGAACGGGGGTGATAAAGCCCTCATCTCATGTAATTCAAACGCTCAATCATCTTTATTGAGACATATCATCACTCTGTAAAAGTCAGACATTAAAGGGATACTCCACTTTTTTCGGAAATATGCTCATTTTACAACTTCCCCAGAGTTAAACAGATTAGTTTTACCGTTTTAGAATCCATTCAGCCGAAGTCCGGGTCTGACGGTACCACTTTTAGCATAGCTTAGCATAGATCATTGATTCAGACGAGTCCAGTAGCATTTCTTTCAAAATGACCAAAGAGTTTCAATATTTTTCCTATTTAAAACTTGACTCTTCTGTAGTTAAACCGTGTACTAAGATCGACGGAAAATGAAAAGTTGCGATTTTCTAAGCCTATATGGCTAGGAACTACTCTCATTCCGGCGTAATAATCAAGGAACTGTGCGGCCGTACCATGGGTGCAGCAGGCGTAATGATATGACGCAGCGCCTGAAAATAGGTCTAATAGGTTAGACAAACTTAGTCCCGGTCACGTTGGAAGAAGTTACAGAGCTGGGGACTATTTTTAGGCGCTGCGTCATATCACTACGCCTGCTGCACCCATGGTACGGCCGCACAGTTCCTTGATTATTACGCCGGAATGAGAGTAGTTCCTAGCCATATAGGCTTAGAAAATCGCAACTTTTCATTTTCCGTCGATCTTAGTACACGGTTTAACTACAGAAGAGTCAAGTTTTAAATAGGAAAAATATTGAAACTCTTTGGTCATTTTGAAAGAAATGCTACTGGACTCGTCTGAATCAATGATCTATGCTAAGCTATGCTAAAAGTGGTACCGTCAGACCCGGAGTTCGGCTGAATGGATTCTAAAACGGTAAAACTCATCTGTTTAACTCTGGGGGAGTTGTAAAATGAGCATATTTCCGAAAAAAGTGGAGTATCCCTTTAAAGGCACACTATGCAGTTTCCGTTTTTCTCAAACAGCGACCCCTAGAGTCGCTGTGGAGTACTTGTATTTAACGTTACTGTCGTAAATACCACTCACGCAGAGCCTTCTCTGCACTCTTCCGACCGCGCTTTCTTCGTCGACTCAGCCATGATTCACGTCTGAAATGCGTGCAAGTGTCTTCCATAGAGACTGCTTCATATGTTGTTGATGTAAGTGACGTCGTGCCGTAAAGCAAGTCGTGATTCTCTCGAGATCTGGTGGAGCGTCACCTATCAAACTTGCATTACAAACTACATTTCCCATAACTCACTGCCTGGACTCTTCATCCATTATCACATTCACCTGTGTCTCATTATCTTGTTTAGCTCACCCCATATAAGCCTGGTTTTCTCATTCATTATCTGTGAAGTCTTGTTTAGTGTTACACTGCAATTCCGAGCATTCTTCCTGGGTTCATGTCTCTTGGTTTTTGGATTTCTTGCCTGTTCTGTGGATTACTCTTTTGCCCGTGTTCCCTGCCTTGTGTTTGTTTGTTTGTATGGACTGCCTGTGTTTGACCTTGCCTATACTTTGGATTACATCTCTGGATTACCCTGTTCAATAAATACTGCATTTGGATCCTCAACCTTCGTGTCTTAGAGCAGTTTGGGACACTACTATTTTAATTTGAAAAACTAAAAACACACATGCATGACACAATGTAGGCATGGTGGGAGTGGTGTTGGTAAAGAGATGGCATGGTGTGTACAGGGCAGAGAGTGGCAAGAGGGGCAGCACTCTTACAATGAAAAAGCATTATGTTGTGATTGAACAGTGCTGGCTGAGCTCCAAACTAATCTAAAGTAAATCAGCAGCAGAATCCCCAGCTGTCAGGCACAGACCCGACCCTCCTCACACGGATTACAACAATCAAATACCAGCCACCTCTCCTCCAACACTGTACAGAGAGTGTGAGAGAGAGAGACACTTGCTCTCAGATCACTTATAGACAAGACAGGAGGAGGCAGCCATTTTAATCAAGACAAACTGCGTTCAGATTGTGTTCCGGTGTACAGACAATAAAAATGTAATACTGTAATGCACAGCTTTACAATTTTATAGAATGTGTTAATTCAGCAATTGCTTTGTAATTCAACAAACTGAGCTTTCCCAAGAAATTTTTACTTGCAAGAACTGTAAAAGCACAAGACAGTTGTGACAGTCGGTGCTGCATTACAGTGGAAGGTTCAATCCCTGGGAAGGGTGACCCGTTAAAATTGAAGCTAGATATTAAATGGGTCACAAGGAATAATTTTCTTCTGAATCTTTTAAGATGAAAGACTATAGGTTTGTCAAAAGTACAGGTACAAAGTCTATATTTAAATTTTTTAAACGTAACATTACCAGTTTTGCTGCAGTACCGGTAGTACAGTGTACTGAGTCAATCCAGTACCCGCTGATAGGCGCTGCTTTCAAACGCTCCCGTATGTATTTGTGTAAGGCCTCTGTGAAGAGCATCAAAGGTTCAAATGTTTTTGTAGCGTTGAGCATTGAAGCCAATCAAAAACATGTTTGAAGAGAGTGTGTCATGTTGCTAAATACACACTGAAAAGTTTTGGGATTAACAACTACTAAAATGAGTGATTGAATCTGAAACTGCGATGTTTGACAATGGACAAAAAAAAAGGCAAAATAGACCTGTGCATTAAGTCTTAAAGTGTAAGTGAAATAGACCTGCCTCTTGTTCTGTAATGATTAATGTTATTGATTTTTCTTTTTTCACAGACTTTTCATTAGATTTTTTTTAATGCAATGTTTATTTAACTGAATAAACTTAATTTATGTAATATATTTTCAAATAGCTCAATTTAAAGAAAAAACAAACAAAATAATTACAAAAGCTTTTGCTATGGTACTGAAATTGGTACAGAGAACCGTGAAATTTGACTGGTATTGGTACCAGCGACTTCTTGACACGACACTCACCAAACAGTGAATACACAAACAAAGCTAAGCAAGAGACAATGGTAACATGAGAGTAAGATATACACAAAGACTAATGACTTAACAAGACACACCTGAAAACAATGAACCAATAAGAACGTTACAAATGAGACTAGGGAAGCACATGACACGATCACATGAGGACAAGGGAATCACATGACAAACAGGAACCCATCCCTGCGTCCCAATGTACATACCATCCACCCTAAATAGTATTGAAAATTACTGTCACATACTATTTAGGATGCATAGTATGCACATTGGGACACAGGCCATGACTGTGTCTAAACTTCAAAATAAAAGACATGAACATGAAACAAAACGTCTCGGTTATGTATGTAACCCTCGTTCCCTGAAGGAGGAAACGGAGACGTAGTCGGACGTACCGTACTGATTGGGATCCCTATTGAGAGACCAATCTACTTTGAGTGTAATAAAACGAGCCAATGCACATTGGCATGCAATAATTGCATCAGCTGCTCTGCCACGCAGCGCGAGAATTTAATGAGCAGCAGGTGCGTTGCATCTTTGTTTTTCCACTGAGGAGCCGAGCGGAGCCCGGAGTCAGCGGTGGTCCAGCAATATGGCGACGGGACTATGTCTCCGTTCCCTCCTTCAGGGAACGAGGGTTACATACGTAATTTAATTCAAACCGAAAACAAGTATTCTCTGTTTAAAATGTAGATGCCACAATTTATAAAACTGAAATAGTATGTTGCAAATAAAAAATTAAGTGCATTAAGTAAACATTCATAAAACTGAAATAGTCTGTATGCTTAATATTCAACAATATCATTGATCTGCCTGGTATTTTCCGCCATGCTCACTCCCGCTTATCTCTGAGACATTGCCCGTGTGACGTACGACAGGCAACGTAGACAGCGAGTCAGCAATCTACTGAAACTGAGGAGGTCGTTTAACACACTCATGAAATGCTAACGTCATTTTAAATCCGTTTAAAACATGATTTAAAAAAAAGTAAAATATCGATACTAGAGGTTGGAGTATCAATACATGATTGTGAAGAGAAATATCGCGATAGTTAGCTGTATCGATATTTTTGCACAGCCCTAACGGAGGAGCCAGCTGGACAGACTGGGAAGCGCTTTCCAGGCTTCCAGAAACTGAGCTGGGGGGACTCGGAAGGCCTGGGGGTGGCCCGAAGTTGGCCCGAAGTGTGCGGTGCAACACTTACCTGTCTCCACAGGTCAGCAGGGGGTGCGTGAGAAGGCGTAGTCGGTCCTCGAACCACACCTGGCTGCCGGCTGGTGATACAAGAGGGGGCTGAGGGTGGTAAGGCTTTGCAGGGTCGCACACTGCCAGTCTGGCCCTCTTGGGACCCAGAGATAGAGAAGCTGCTCTTACTGAGAATTTGGGTACCGCTGGCTGAGACGCCAGTGGCGGAACAGAATAGATTCAACAAAGGTTTCTCTGCCCGGCCCTACTCCGGGGAAGAGCAGCTGACTCTGGGTCACTCGTTTCAGGGCTGGTGAGACGGGTGGCGCCATCTTCCGGCGAAGGCTCAACGTCACAGTAGAGCTGGCTGTGGCGGAGTTTTTTTGGGGGGGGGGGTTCCGCAGGGGACAGACACCCTTGGCGACGAATAGACTGAGGGGCAGCCCCCAAGTGACTCAGGTAGCACATCGGGGAAAGCTCTTGATTACCTCAGCCTGCTTCTGAACTGTGGAGAACCGCTGGGCACATTCTCCAACAGTGTCGCTGAAAAAGGCCACCTCGTCAGATGGGAGCATCGAGAAAGAAAACTTCGCCCCTCTGCAAGGTTTAGCCAGGGGCCGCTCCTGGACCACCAGGGTGGACACCGTCTGGCTGAGGGCCAGCGTTGTGACTTTAATCATGGTTAGTCACCATGCGCAGCTCAACCCCGACTCAGAACTACCCTCGTGCATTATAAGTGTTTTGGCCTTCCACTGTACTTGCAGGGTGGCCATCACATGCAGGGAAGAGGCGGTCTGCAGTAGCACAGCCGCCCCATCATTGAGGGTAATGAGAGAGGAAAAACTTTTTCTGCATATTTAGACATGTTTGGCTTGCCATATTGGCGCCAATATGCTTCCATAGAGCCAAAGTTTTTCACACACATCCAGGAAGGCATGGGGGCAGGGCAAGGCGGTTACGCGTCACACTGCGCCCCCAGAGTAACCCGGGAAAGCATGGCCGTCAAGTCTGAATCCAATTCAGCATGGGCACACACACCATTATGGGGAAGCTCAGCATCATCTTCATTTCCAGAGCGTAACAGCCCTCTCTCTGATGCAGCGATCGACATCTGATCCTCACCCTGGAGCCCCGAATGAAATGCTCGGTCCCTCATGAGAAGGACCAGCAATCCCAGAAAATAAGACAATAAGACAGACAGACCATTAGAGATTTCAATTCAAACAAAAACTAGAATGACATTGTGCGTGCCTAAGTGTGACAATTGGTTCGATTTAACCAATAATAGCCTAATTCTTATATAGCAAAAATCTGGTTCCAGCTTCAACTTCATAAACAAAAACAGTGGCTATATGCTCTATATTATTACAAACAACAATCCCAGGGGTCTGTGAGAGAAAGATAGAGGCCGAGGCCATGAGAGGGTCAGTCTCACCCTTGCAGCTAATTGGGCTAATTATCAAGCTAATTAACATCTGCTAACGATCAGAAAAGGCCTGTGAGGCTCTATGTCCAGAATAGGTTTGTTTGAGATGAGCAAAATCTGCGCAGAACTGATCACCAGTGATCAGCGCGAGATGCATGCCGGTTAGAAATGTGTCCGAGTGTGGTCCGCCTGGCTCTAATGTCATGCTGATGTATGTAAAAAAAAAACTCTCGTGACCGCAAGGCGGATGTGTTGGATTCTGCAGTTGATCTCTGACTGCTCTGATCAAACGCATGATGGGAAACAACTTGCTGACGACACAGCTTAATGCTCATTGGTTTAAACAACCATGATGTATTGTTCTCTTTTAAAAAGTTTGATTTTAAAACTCTGATATCATGTTTTTATGTGTATAAATTATGAGCAAATATTCCCAAACTTTCTGACAGTGTGATGTCTATATGGGTTATGTGTTGTCATTTTATTTCAAAAAATATATATATAAACATATGTCTGTATTAAAGTAAAAAATATTGATAAACACGTATTTGGAATGGAATTAAATAAAAGTTACTTTGGGTGTCTTGTTCATTATATTTATTTTCAAATAAAAGCAATAGAACTTAAATTGCATCCAGTTTATTACCAACACTGTGCACGATCGTGAATCCTGTGAATCCTGCGATATCCGCCTTTGATCTCGCAGGTGTAGGATCCGCTGAGTGAAGAAAGATCTGTCCGTCTTGCCTGCACTTTTTTCACTCCTCCCCTCACTGCAGCCGCCAACTCTCGACTACATTTCAGGCGAGGCAAGGCGCATCTCAAACAAGCCTAATCTCTCTTCCTCTCAGCTGATTTCAACTTCAGATAAAACAATAACTACAGCTTCACCCAAATCTCAAGACAACCATCACATGAACAAATCTCATCAGACCCAAAAGAAATTAAACTCTACAGATATCCTGTTCAAATCAATTTAAGATGAATCACCTATAAAAAAGAAAAAGAAAAAAAAAGAAAAGTACAATTAGGCTACAGGATAGGTGTAAGGATTAGGATTACAGGATAGGTGCAAAATTCTGTTTAAATAGGAAAACCTGCTACAGCATTCTCTCTCTCACCACCTCGCTTTTCATTCTCCAAGGATCAGTGTGAAAACAGCAGAGAAACACGTCTTTTTCCAAGGTGTTAAAGCTCTGTGTTGCTGTTTGAGTGGGACAGTGGATTTGAAATAAATCTGTCAAATTCTGTCTATTTGTAACCATGGAACAGCTATAGGGAGCACCGAGACTTTTCACGTATTGACTTTTTATATGCTGTAAATATACAAAAATACATATTATATGATATATTATTTATTTATTTTAGATAAAGAGCAATAAATGAACAATATCAACACATTACAAAAATGTCATAGAGACATTCTTCAGTGAATTGCCCATCTGCATATGTGTGCTTTATGTGTGTGTACAAAAGATTGTTGTTTGTGTCAAACCGAACTCTGTCCATGAACAGATCCAGAACCTCTCGTTAGAAGGAGATTTCCAAACGTGTATATGCTGAAATTGACTAATCGATTGATCATCAAAATATCATGAATATGTCCAATGGCTCTTCTCCATGCAGCACCACAATGTGCCCCTCACATCTCACTGGAACAAACTCCTGAACTCCAGTTTTGCAAAGGCTCTGCTGATACATTCCTCTCAGTCGAAAATCCGATGCAACACTTGTTTGTATGGTTTCTCTGTCTAAATCACTGAGCACACTCAACAGCTGTGGTTCACATCTGGTGGGTTGCAACAAAAAGGTGTTTTACAGGTCTGTTCTGTTGAAGTCAAGGTAAAACCTAAGCTAGAAGTAAGTAATAAAATGCAAGCAACTATATAATGTAATGCATAGCTGAGATAGGATAGCAAAATAAATACACTTTTAAAAGGTAGGAGAAACTGTACACTACCGTACAAAAGTTTGGGGCCAGTATGTTTTTTTTTTAATCATTTTTTTAGATAAATATTTTTATTCAGCAAGGATGCATTAAAATGATCAAAGGTAACATTAAAGACTTTTACATTGTTGACTTTTTTAAATATATGCTATTATTACGGTTCCCTTTCAATGCAACTCGCGTTGCGTCGAGATGACGCTGTGGGAACGCTCTGCGTGATTGCGTCGTGAAGCACTTGAGAAATCAGTCCAATGGCGTATAGGCGGGTGATGTCATGGCAGGAAGCTATAAAGCGCACCCAGACCAAACATTGTCAGCTTCTGTGTCTTCAGCAAGTACTCTGTGTGAAACTGTCTCTGTCTATTTATTGTTGTTTGTCCACAAGCATATTATATATCTAGACAGAAATATAATGGCGAGCAAACAGCATTTTGGATCGTGTGTTCCTCCTTGCCCTCGCTTCATTACGAGTGGGTATACACGCGATGTATGTGTTGTTTGTTTGGGAATAGAGCATAAACTCTAGTAAAAGGGGGCTGACAGTGTTCATTCATACTGTAAATTCCCAATGTACAACATATGCACTATCGAGAGTTTTAGCTCTGCTCCTGTTGGCTTTCTTCTCAAGGGAAGACAGTCAATAAAGATTGTTTGGCCCGGATCTCGCGTTTGCCGAGGCAGCGCGTAGATTATGGGTTAGCAATAAAGATTCTGTGACTCGATCTTGGATCTCGTGTGTGCCGAGGCAGCGCGTAGATTCTGGGGCTGCATGAAGCCTGGTTCACACGGCAGGATAATTAGGCCGATTTTAGCCCCGATTCACCCCTTCCGACAATCTTAAGGATGCTCCGATTATCGTAAAATAATCTGATCAGATATTCCTGCCGTGTGTGGTGTGTTAAGACTGCTCTCATCTGCTCGGAAGGACGTCGGGACCGCTCCGATCTCAAATCGGGGATATCCAACATGTTGGATTTTTTTGGCCCGATTTCTCCTTGTGTGTGGTGTCCCCCGGGGACAAACGAGCACGCAGCCTGTGGACTGTGGGTGTAGCCAATCAGAAAGCGAGGTGACGAGGCGGCGAGGAAGCACCGGGAAACAAAATCAAAACAGCCGGCGGCATGGCGTACCAGAAAGTCCGGTGGACGTCGGAGATGGAGGTTTTTTTTCGGTTAAAAACAAACTACAAACTATCGCCACGTACTGCATCCTATTCGTCCGCCATGATTGTTTACTCTGAAGTCATGTTTGATCTCGAGGTATTTTGCGAGATTTCCCGTCTGACCTGGGAATGCTCGGGAATCAAATCGGTTCGTGTGTGATGTGTTGATTTTGCCGTGTGGCTGCGCACCACACACTGTACGACCAAAACTGTTAGACCCGTGATTTTTTATCGCCGTGTGTGGGGTCTCTCAGGTTTGGAAAATCGGCCGACAATTTTAAAATCGTCCCGTGTGAACCAGGCTTAAGAGTCCGAAGATTACGTGTCTGCAATAAAGATTCTGTGACTCAATCTCAGATCCTGCGTGTGCCGAGGCAGCGCATAGATTACGGGGCTGCATATTAGTGCATAAGAGTCTATGTAGTCCCCAAGGTGGTGGAGCTCATATGGAGTTGAAGACGTGGCTGTACGGCGTCTGTACGTAGTTTCCCTTATTGTTCTACTTCCGGGAGTTCTGGAGTACAGAGTTATGGAAGTGTGGGTTCCGTGGTGCGTTGGAGCAGGAGGAGTATGGCCGCTTTGTAGCCTTGAATTAGGGGTATCCCTACAAGAGGTGTGTGATGCGGCAGGCTGTTCCTTTCCGCACACATTCGTCGAGTTTACAATCTACAGGGTTCTCAAGTTTTATCAAAAGCTTGGAGTGAGATCACATGCGGTTAGGGGAGGAGCCCTAATGGAGCCCCGCCCCCGCCCGTCCGTCCCCGCCCCCCAATTTTACCCATTGTTCATAATTAACCACCACAAATTGAAATTATAACAATTGGTAAATCTGATAAATGACAGAGCAATTAATCCCATCAAATATACTCTTAAATGTTATATTTCAAAATTACAAATATACAAAAATATAACAAATTGCTCCAAACAGTTTGGAAAAACAAATCTTTTTGCATTTTGAATGTGTCTAGTCGTAATGGTATAATGATTTATTGTGTGGTGGGACATTGTGAACAAATGACATAGTATTAAGGTGTGTGTGTAAGTATGGCCTGGTAAACCTTACATTATGGGGACAAAATGTCCCCACAAGGATGGCAATATCCGAAATCCTTGTTCGTGTGGGGAAATTTTTTGGTCCCCATGAGGAAAACGGCTTATAAATCAAAAAAGTTATGTTTTTTTGAAAATGTGAAATTGCAGTAAGTTTTCTGTGATGGGTAGGTTTAGGGGGAGGGTTAGTGTAAGGGAATAGAATATACAGTTTGTACAGTATAAAAATCATTATGTCTATGGAAAGTCCCCATAAAAAATTAAAACACTACATGTGTGTGTGTGTGTATGTGTGTACACAAGAGTACACACTGCAGCTTATGAAATATGTTTTGTGTTGTAAGTGTTTGTTGCACATTTTGACGCCTTGATAACATTGATATATTTCATGTTCTGGCCTAAAAATGTTAGACGAGCTTTCTTAATTCCAACTTACCTTCTCCATCAAGACGTGTGTTCGCGTGATGTTGTTGGTTACTTAGTAACGAACGTATGGCGGCCGAGAATTTTCCGTCAACTTCCGTGTGTTCGCGCCTATGGTTCGCGCATCTATGTAACGAACGCAATCTGGCCGAGATACGTGCTGGCGGCAGGAAACTTCACTTTGTGTGCCTGCGCTCGTATACAACGTTATATATAAAGCTTGCAGGACAACTTGGTTGGCATTGCCTTTTCAGCGTGAGAAATACACGGTGTGGCGTGTGAGCGTGTGAACTGGTTGAATTGCGTGTGTCTCACGGCCAATGCGTGAGACTTGAGAACCCTGAATCTAGATTTGGGCTTCACTCCTGGGCCCCAGGTGATTCTGTCTTTGTTGTGCTTGCCTGATTTCATACAAGACAGACACTGGTCACTATGGTGGTGTTGGTATAGACGTTCCCACAGCGTCATCTCGACGCAACGCGAGTTCCCTTGAAAGGGAACGCCTCGGTTACGACTGTAACCTCGGTTCCCTGAAGAAGGAATGAGACGTTGCGTCACCCTGCCATACTTCCGGCATGCCTGTGATCGACTTGCTTCGACCTATCAGAAGTTGGCAGTGTTTGGTCTGGGTGCGCTTTGATAGCTTCCTGCCATGACGTCACCCACCTATATGCCATTGGACTGATTTCACAAGTGCTTCACGACGCAATCACGCAGAGTATTCCCACAGGGAACCGAGGTTACAGTCGTAACCGAGGCGTTAATATACTTTCCTGAAAAAAATTATCTCAGTTTCCACAAAAATATTAAGCAGGCTAGCAGCACAACTGTTTTCAACACTTATAATAATAGGAAATGTTTCTTGAGCACCAAATCAGCATAGGATGATTTCTGAAGAATCAGAATAAGTGTAATAATATTTCACAATATTACACCTATATTTGTTATCAAATAAATGCAGCCTTAGTGCGTATAAAACACACACACACAAAAAAACCCTTTAACACCCCCAGAATCCTGAATGTCTTTTGTTATTAAAATCAAAGGTCGTCAATAGAGATCAAATTAAATGTAAACATAAATGATTTTAACAGCATTGTTTTTCTTCTGTATGATAAACAATTTTGGTACTGTGTTGGGAACCAACTGAGATGATTTACCTTAACCAGGTCTGAATTTCTTTTACATCATGTAAATGCTAAACAACTGCTGAGCATCTTAATTTTCCACCGAGCCGTCATCTCACTCCGGCTGGCTGTGTTTGACTAGCAACTGAAGGCCTGCCATTCATCACCAGACTCCGCCTCTTCCTCCTTGTTAATATCATTTAATTTCCATCACTCGGCGAGATGCGGACAGGCAGGGTCATCCGTCGGTGTCAGGTCCACGCAAACGGGATGAATAAATGGGAGTGCTTGAGTTCTGTGAGTGGAGGAAAAGGGAGAACGCAGTTCACGCTTCCACCTCCGACAGCTTGATGAATTGGGGCGGCAACAGGCAGAGCTAGACCCATAATTCAGCATGTTATAAATCCCGGATAAGGATGAAAGACTGCCACAAAAGACATTACTGTCCATTCCATCTAATGAGCCAGTACATCAGCGCCTGGAGACGCTCACCCACCAGCCCTCTCGCAAAACACTTCTTCACCCGTCCCTCGTACAAAGACTATTCTGATTGTTAAATACGGGATCAATAGTGTAAATAATCTATTTCATCTCCCTGCTGATGTTACAAAATCAACTTTCACTCTTTCGTCACCGAGACATACATCTCGTGCTTGACAAGCCATCTGCGGATCGATGCAGTGATAAGTTTAGCTCTACTTCCTCTTCAAACATCGGACCTTCTCTGAATTAAGCAGATTGATGAGGTCTATGAATACAACGCCTCCCATGGTACCGACAGCCATTTGTGCGTATGTGCATTTCATTGTCACATTACTCGTCCCTGTAGACCTCAAACTCAAATCCCCACTAGCTGGATCTGTCTCGTATTTTCACTACAAAAAAGTCCTGCTGGAGGCCTGACGAAAGGCAGTTTAAAAAGAGAATGTCGTTCTCACCAGGGTTATTGTAGTTAACTAGTTAACTACTACTAAACATTAACTGAAGTAAAAATATAACAATTTTAACTTGCCAAGACAACGTTTCTCATTTTAATTTAGTTTAGCTTTATGTAGCCTACTAAAATAACTAAAATTATTGAAACACACACACACACATAATGGAACGACAGTTTTAAAAAGTGATTTTTCACTATTATTTACAAAAGGATCTGCATTTTCATGGGTTTAAATAAAAGATTTTTGGTATAAGAGACAGTAAAAAAAAAAAAAAAAATTGTGCATCAAAACCTCACCTTTCCTGGTAAAAAATGTACTTGATTTTCAAAAGTCAACGAATTTGCGACAACTGAATGTAACATTTTTGACAGTCTTCTGAGTAACTGTCAGTACTGTAGTAACTAAAAGAATTTATTTAAGCCACAAAATAAACTTCAATCCTTAAAAAAAGTATAATGACCTACTCAAAAAGCATTTGAAAAATCAAACATAGTTCACCCCTTACACACGTTGTCACGTCCGTCAAAAACTTGGGCTAGCTGTCGGTTGGAATATTAGAACTAAAAACATTGACATACTCTAACACACTCATAGGCATCAATCACTTCACTGAATTGCCGGCTAAGAAGTAAATAATTATTACCTTACAATTCCATATGTTTTCAAATTCACATCATTTGAATATCACAACATCGATGTCTGTCAAAAAATAAATAACGCGCACAATACCCAGTAGTATTTACGAAAAGCAGAGGTCCAGTGAGTGCACGCATTTTCTGGAAAACCCACAATGCCGGATGTTTTGACTAAATCGCTTTCCAAGAAGAGGGTGAACAAGGCGGCCCGAGCGGCTTCAACATGCTGTCTGTCAGAGACGATAACGCAAGTAACACTTAACGCACGTGAGTATAAATTTGCTCTTTACTCACAGAAATTGTCTCGGAATGTTAAAGAAATCTTAATCTAAATCAATCTTCTCAGTTGTTTAAAAGATTAAGGCAATTATTAAATTTGATAAAATGTTGTTTAATTTTCCAATAAAAGATTATATATTTTTACATGATTTGTTACATTTAATTAGGCTACCCCTTAGCGGATTCGGACTTGTGTGTGTATATATATACAGTGAGGAAAATAAGTATTTGAACACCCTGCTATTTTGCAAGTTCTCCCACTTAGAAATCATGGAGGGGTCTGAAATTGTCATCGTAGGTGCATGTCCACTGTGAGAGACATAATCTAAAAAAAAAAATCCAGAAATCACAATGTATGATTTTTTTTTACTATTTATTTGTATGATACAGCTGCAAATAAGTATTTGAACACCTGAGAAAATCTATGTTAATATTTGGTACAGTAGCCTTTGTTTGCAATTACAGAGGTCAAACGTTTCCTGTAGTTTTTCACCAGGTTTGCACACACTGCAGGAGGGATTTTGGCCCACTCCTCCACACAGATCTTCTCTAGATCAGTCAGGTTTCTGGGCTGTCGCTGAGAAACACGGAGTTTGAGCTCCCTCCAAAGATTCTCTATTGGGTTTAGGTCTGGAGACTGGCTAGGTCTGGCTGTGTGCTTCGGGTCATTGTCATGTTGGAAGACCCAGCCTCGACCCATCTTCAGTGCTCTAACTGAGGGAAGGAGGTTGTTCCCCAAAATCTCGCAATACATGGCCCCGGTCATCCTCTCCTTAATACAGTGCAGTCGCCCTGTCCCATGTGCAGAAAAACACCCCCAAAGCATGATGCTACCACCCCCATGCTTCACAGTAGGGATGGTGTTCTTGGGATGGTACTCATCATTCTTCTTCCTCCAAACACGTTTAGTGGAATTATGACCAAAAAGTTATATTTTGGTCTCATCTGACCACATGACTTTATCCCATGACTCCTCTGGATCATCCAAATGGTCATTGGCAAACTTAAGACGGGCCTTGACATATGCTGGTTTAAGCAGGGGAACCTTCCGTGCCATGCATGATTTCAAACCATGACGTCTTAGTGTATTACCAACAGTAACCTTGGAAACGGTGGTCCCAGCTCTTTTCAGGTCATTGACCAGCTCCTCCCGTGTAGTTCTGGGCTGATTTCTCACCTTTCTTAGGATCATTGAGACCCCACGAGGTGAGATCTTGCATGGAGCCCCAGTCCGAGGGAGATTGACAGTCATGTTAAGCTTCTTCCATTTTCTAATGATTGCTCCAACAGTGGACCTTTTTTCACCAAGCTGCTTGGCAATTTCCCCGTAGCCCTTTCCAGCCTTGTGGAGGTGTACAATTTTGTCTCTAGTGTCTTTGGTCAGCTATTTGGTCTTGGCCATGTTAGTAGTTGGATTCTTACTGATTGTATGGGGTGGACAGGTGTCTTTATGCAGCTAACGACCTCAAACAGGTGCATCTAATTTAGGATAATAAATGGAGTGGAGGTGGACATTTTAAAGGCAGACTAACAGGTCTTTGAGGGTCAGAATTCTAGCTGATAGACAGGTGTTCAAATACTTATTTGCAGCTGTATCATACAAATAAATAGTTAAAAAATCATATATTGTGATTTCTGGATTTTTTTTTTTAGATTATGTCTCTCACAGTGGACATGCACCTACGATGACAATTTCAGACCCCTCCATGATTTCCAAGTGGGAGAACTTGCAAAATAGCAGGGTGTTCAAATACTTATTTTCCTCACTGTATATATTAAACTACACTGTAAAAAATGAATAATTTTTAAAATAAATAAATAACTTATATCATCTTATATAAAAAAAAAGTTGAAAATTACTTATTTTGATGAGTAAAAGTAACGTAAAAACAGTTTTTTTACAATCTACAAAAATTTACAAAACTACACAACAAAATGACTAAAACTTATATTCAAAATCAAAATATTAATAAAGACTATAATAGTATCCCAGTGATACACTAAAACAGCAGTGGTTCTCACTGAAAGACTTTGGTCAAATGTCCCTGTCAATGAAGCATCCACAAACCAGATGCAAAGGAGGAGCAGAAAGATCAATACTAATCATTTCATGGTGTCGCTTTGAGGTGGTGGGCAGTGGAATGACACATTGCTGGTGTTTTCCAGTAGCACTGAAGTTCTAGTGTTAAAAAAAAACCAGCACCAAAGCCCAGCTTGGCTGACCATAGTCTAAAATGGATCCTTGGAAAAGAAAGAAAGAATGAGAGAACAAGAGAGGCGAGTGTACCGCCTAGGGAAAATAATCTGACTTCAAAAACAGCAGCACTCAGAAAGAAACGCTTGGCTAAAGAAGAAAATACAGATATTACCAAGAGGCCTGATAATCATTGGGATAATGAGCTCTGGATTGAATTTACAGGGATCTTTTTGCAGCACTGAAGTGTATGGCACTGTTCTGATTAACAAATGCAGCTCTGTGGGAGAAGGCACAGTGCATGGACATTTTAGTATAGCAGGCCAAGCAGGACATACATTCTTTTAACACATTTTTAGGCCCTGAGATCACAAATAAAGGGTGCTAGTTTGCTTGTGAAATGTAACAAACTGCATAAAATGTGTATTGTGGGTGATTTATAAACAATAATTGTATACATAGGTTACACATGTCCATATTTAAAGGACGCTTCTGCATGTGGTAATTGTGAGCCAGTTTTAGCCATGAAGCTTTCACAACATACCTGGGGAATTCAAGTATGACATTTACTCCATACCTATAAAACATGTAGGCCTATATGACAATAAATATATAATTAAATAAATAATATACACTAGCGTTTTTGATCCGTAAGATTTTTAATGTTCTTGAAAGACGTCACCAAGCCCACCAAGGCTGCATTTATTTTATAAAAAAAACTGTAACATTGTGAAATATTATTACAATATAAAATAGCTGTTTTCTATTTTCATACGTTTTAAAGTGCAATTTATTTCTGTGATGGCAAAGCTGAATTTTCAGCATCATTACTCCAGTCTTGAGTGTCACACGATGCTTCAGAAATCATTCTAATATGCTGATTTGGTGCTTGTGACTATTTTGTAACATTATAAATGTCTTTACTTTTGATCAATTTAAAACTTTAAACACAATCCTCATGAGAGTAAGAAAGCAGATTAGCTCCAACATTTTTTGTACAGAATCAAGTTGCACGTGCTTCCATACACATAAAAATTGTGCAGGTAGCATGAAAATAAGCCATAACGAAGTTTTTACTAATTAACATAGCAAAACTCAAAAGAACATAGATCCATTGAGGAGCTTGTGTGTGAATGAGGGGAACGAAGGTAAGAAAAGATAAGAGTTCAAACTGCACAGTGACAAAGAGAATAGAAAATGCTAACCACTTTGTCCTCCTTCTTCTCCAGCATCACAGGGCATCACAGTGAGAGAGAAACAGGATGGTCAGTCGATGGTGGGAAAGAACAAGAGAGAAAAGTATGAAATGACAATCAGATATGAAAACAAACCATTTAGATCCATAGTGGAATAATAAGCAAATAACAGATCTACATTGGCATCAGCAGCATCAAAGCCATCAAAATACCACTTGTATTGTCCAGTTACAAAACAAAAATGTCTTGGAAAGTTTTACATTAAATATTTTGGATTTATTCACTTTTTCCTGACTAATCTTTAAGGAGAGATCATGCAAGTGTGCACTTTGTGATGGTGTAAATTTGCAGGTATGTTGCCACCCACAGGGCAAACCTTGGAGGTGCAGCCTTTTGCACTGATATTTACTCTAAATTTCCCCATGAATGATTCCCAGTGAGAATAAAGGTAGTTCATGGGTCACTGAAAACAAGAACACAACATCTGCTAAGTAGGTCCTACTGCTTCAGAGCCACCATACTTACATACACACAGACACTAAAATGCTACTACTGTATTATAGCTTAATACACCTGTACACTGATAAACAAATGCACAATCAAGGCAGGTGTGCACACTGTATGATTTTTTCATTCCTTTATAGAATTTGTAGATTGCTCATTGTTCATAGTGAACAAAACATCGCCATGTACAGATAAGAAAGCTGTTGCCATTTACCATAATGCTGTTTGAAGAGTAGACCTACTCTAGTACGATACAATTTACTGTGTAAAGTATTTGAGTAAATGTAATTAGTTACTGTACTTAAGTATCTTTTTGGCAACTTTGTAGTTTTACAGAGTATCAAATATAACTTCGCAACTTTTACTCTCTACTTGAATACATTTTTGAAAAAGTAATATGTACTCTTTATTCCAATACATTTGTGAAGAGTAATGCAATTACTCATTACATTTTGCATGGCACCTAACTATTTCTCCAGCAGTTTATTTCTGCTATAAAAGAAGTGAAATCGCCATCTAAGGCATTGAAGGTACCTATTTCTTGTGAGTTTTGCCCTTACTCATCCAAACTTGTCAACATAGCTTAATGTGAGTGCATTAGCAGGTAGTTGCTGAATCGCAGGTGTTTCATATATGAGATGAGGACATGCCTGCAGCCAAACAAAAAGCACATCTAGTGCTTTCATTTTACTTACCATGATTTTATTTATCCGTTATATTGAAGAGACCTTTTTGAAGGATATCGGTTTACTAATGCCTTGTTTGAGCACTTGAGCTAAACATAGTCTTGATTGTCTGTAGACGTTTAAGAGGCTGTTGTGTCGACCTTGATTTATTGCAATATTGAGGAGTTCAGTTTTATTTCGATTTTAGAAAATAAACGTTATTGCTCTCCTCTCAATTCAACTGTTTCTTATTTTTCACTGACATGTCTCTTTAAGCCTACATTCAGTACAAGTAAAATACTTAAGTACTGTTAAAATCAGACAATATAAGACTTTTACTCAAGTCGTATTGGTTTTGGTGACTTGTAAATTGTAATGGTGTCATTTTTGTTGTAAGGTATCTGTACTTTTGCTCAAGTATGGTATAAGGTACTCTTTACACCTCTGCTGATAACCTATATCTTACAATAACTGTTGTTAATTACTCTGTCGATCCCACTGTCCGTGAGTGGGGATACAAAAATGTAAAATCAAATGGAGGTAAAAATCTGTAGTTTTCACGAAAGCTCCAGAGCTGTCAAAAGTCCGCCGGATGACGCATTCAAGTAAGCATGAATTTCTCCGTCCAAGTAGCATGGAGAACTACGGAAGCGTATTGCATTCACTTGAGGAAAAATAATCTACTCTGTTTTTATGAATTAACGAGTTAATTATCTCAGAATTACGAGATAATTTTTCATGAAAAAATGTTTTTGCTCTGTTTTTCTGAATTAACGAGTTAATTATCTCAGAATTACGAGATAATTTTTCATGAATAAAAAGTTTTTGCTCTGTTTTTCTGAATTAATGACTTAATTATCTCAAAATTATGAGATACATTTTTCTTGAAATAAAATGTATTTGCTCTGTTTTTCTGAATTATTGAGTTAATTATCTCAGAATTATGAGAGAATTTTTCATAAAAAATATATGCTCTGTTTTTCTGAATTAATGACTTAATTATCTCATAATTCTGAGATAATTAACTCAATAATTCAGAAAAACAGAGCAAAAACTTTTATTCATTAAAAATTATCTCGTAATTCTGAGATAAGTAACTCGTTAATTCAGAAAAACAGAACAAAATATTTTTTTATGAAAAATGATCTCAATTCTGAGATAATTAACTCAATAATTCAGAAAAACAGAGCAAATACATTTTATTTCAAGAAAAATTATCTCATAATTTTTAGATAATTAACTAGTTAATTCAGAAAAAAAGAGTAGATTATTTTCCTCAAGTGAATGCAATACGCTTCCGTAGTAAACGATCATTCTCTGATAATAAGCATTCTAAGCATTGTTCATTTATATACTACCAATATTGTAACAATACAAAGCGGGTTCGAAAATCAAAGAAAATCTGCGAAGTTACACTTTAAATGGTAGGAATTTTCGTAAAAGGTGCATTGAACTTTTTCAAGTCTGTTCACTTGGACCAACTCATGCTATACTCATAGCAACAGAATTATTAAGTGTACTTCATCGCTTTTAGCTACTCTTTACAATCCACCAGATTGAGTAGGTGTAGCTCTCCATGTTTAACCTACAGGCATCTAGCGACTCCATTATCAAGCCTGCCACTCTTATTAATAGCATGCGCCAAAGGAATCCGAGAAACAACATGCGCTCATTTCAGCAAAACTAACCTAAGGGCAGCACCCATCCGATACCAATGGAGACTTCACTTTCATTGCAGAACATATGTGATTTCTGCCTCCTTCTCGGACACAGACAAGAGCAGCTGAACACCAAAACCAACACTGGCCCTATTTGAGCTTTCTCACATCCATTCTCAAATCTAAATGACAGGGTTAAGAAATTAATTTCATCAAGTGCCAAATGTAGGTAAAATTAGTCTTCGCAAGTATACTTGCAGTAGAATTGCAATGTAATGATACAGGAGTTACATCTCAATACAAGGTGACAGTCAGACCCTGACTGACAACAAATGATTTTCTCAGTGGAAAATTGACTTAAAAATAGACATGACATTATTCCAATAAGCAGATATTATTTAAGATGATAACCAAATTCTATACTATATTGTCTAAATTAAAAATAAAACACTAAAAACTATAATTAAATAGTATTGTTCCAACTGAATTTAGGTATCACAACATTATGCAGAGTTAACAGTGTTATGAAAATATTAGCGATTTTTAAAATAACTCACAGTGAGTGTTTGGATGACGGCAAAGGTAATTTAAATGTAAAAGTAGGGGAAATAAGCATATTCAACTAAATATCCATTTTCGAACTGACTCATGACAAAAATACAGATTATTCATTTTTCATAGGCACAATAACAAATACTTCTCATTAAATTATACAACAACAACAACAAAGTATACAAAAAAATGGGTATGGCAAAAAGTTACTTTTGGACAATGGTTCCAGTAGAAATGGCCTGGCTTCATTGTGTAACCATAGAAATGTACATATTTACTACAAATGCACAAGTGGATACATCCATAACTAAGTCAGTGTGTTATTAATAATTACATTTACCCCCATCTTCACCTCACTGACCTCACTCCCTACTCTCCTTCTGTTGACTCCCAACACTATTCATTATAAGTGAACACTAATTAGCACTCTGGATGCAGTGGAAGGAATATAAAGCGAAGGTAAATATCACACTCCAGGAGGTGGCCCACCATTTCAGGTGCTTCCCTTTGCGTGGTAAGGCTGCCCCTGTGGAGACTCAGTGCCGACTTGGGCATCCCAGCATGGGTGTGCGGCGACCCCCTGGTGACCAGCAGCGTCATCTCCTATGACTAATGCCCAATTAACCTTTCTCTCATCCACCCAGCGCTCTTCACTCCCTGTCTCTTCCTAATGTTTGCAGATGCAGGTCGAAAGAAGCACGGACTGACCACTCACACGATGTAGGAGTTACTTACGTTATTGGAACGCAGAGAGACCCTTCCCCCGCACCGGGCACAGAACTTAGTCTGGCAGTATGAGCACAGGTTTCCGCAGCCATCAGCAAACTTGGTCTTGTGGCAGATGCCACAGGTGGGGGCGTCATCCTTGTGTTGGCCCTGCTGCCTCTGTTGGGGGGGCTCCGGCCCAATCCGCCTCACCTGCTCCTTGTAGTTGGCAACTTGCTGGTGCAAACTGGGAGGGGAGGGGAAATGAAGAAAAAGAAAGAGGACATGATCGACTGTGAGTATAATTTAGTTTCAATTTATATAATTTTGATTTCAAAATCAATAGTAGCCAATTTAAAAAAATGTACCTAATAGCTTCCTAATTTTACCAGCAAATGTAACATTTTTACCCAATAACACTCAAATTTGAACATTTTAACCAGAAAAACTATCATGTTTACCCCCATCTCCCTGAATTTTACCAGCAAATCAAAAAAGAAATGTATTTAATAAGCCCCACTTTTAACATTTTACCAGACTTAACATTTTTACCTCATAATCCTGAAATTTTATTGCCACATTTTATATTTTAACTAACCGCCACCTACCTGTTTTAACATTTTACCAGCAAATTTTTACATTTTTATCTTATAAACCCCAATTTTTTACATTTCACCAGAAAACTGTCTATTTTTTTTTGCAAATTTTACTTTAACATTGTAACATTTGTAACATTTCACCAGCAAATAAAAATAACAATAATAATAATTATTATTATTTATATTTAATAATTAAATATTTAAATAAATAAAAAAGAATAATTAAAAAAAGAAAACAATAACCCACAATTTTATTTTATTTAATTTTAGTTTTTCCTAAAATAATTCCAATATTATTTATTCAGATTAATGGTCGATATGGGTTTTTCAATGACTAATTCTTAAACTTTTATATTTCTCCCACAAGGCAACATTTCTTTGCTAGTTATGTTAAAACTGACTAATCTGTCAGCAAGTTCAATGATTGATCTACTTTTTTATCTCACAGGACAGAACCAAATAAAACATATATATAGCTCTGACGAAATCCCAAATCCAAATTTAAGGTATGTTGGGAGAGTATGTTGTTAGTAGGCAGTTTTATTCTGAAGCTAATGAACTGACTAAAAACTCATATTTCCTTCACACTCCAGCTCTCTCAATCTTTCTTTCAGTCTAATGTTCTTTCCACCATGTAGGGTCATCTCAAGCATTCACTCACAGAATGCTTGCAGACTACATGAACGCCTTCCAAAAAAGACTATCTAAACAAAACAGTAAGTAATATACAAAATAAGATGTATTTTCTTTAGCGACATGAAACACACAACACATATCCAGTCCCCGTCTAAACAGCACAAAGGTCTCAAGCAGGAATCTATCCATAGCTTTACTTACGCTAAAGAGGTCTTCCTCACAGACTCCTCCGCCATGACGATATGACGTATATAAAAATAAGCAACCTACATAGAGAGTTAAAAGAATATGCTACCTACGGAAGGTGATGAATGCGTGACCAGCCATGCAGAACGTGCCCCAGAGAAAGACGAGATGATTTCAACACCTGCCCCCAGCCCTAACCCCGGTCTCCCTCCCCCTGTGCACCCCTACTGCTCTCCTGTTCCTCAACACCGGCACCAGCGAACGTGTCCTATGGGTCAAAGATTAACATAAAGGACAAGCTCCAACACAGAAGCAACAAGGTGCACGCAAGATGTTCCAATTACAAAACAAAATCAGTTGATGTTTCTTTGCAAGTGTCTCAGAGGTCGCTTTTTCACAGCCAAAGAGACTTAATAGAGTTCAGTACAATACTATACATTACTTTAGCAAAGGTGCCATTTTAATTTGGGAAAACAGAATGCAACAGACAAACAAATGAAAAAGTTGTGCGTAACTGTTTGTATTAAAAGAATATATACAGTAGTGTGCAAAAACAAAAGAAACATATCTATAAAATATTAATATAATTATATTAGAAATAAATAGGACATTTATATCTTCTAATTTATACTTAATTTCCCCTCCTTTATTTTATCTCCTAATCTATCTCTATTGCTATTTCTTTAATGGAATGACGAAAGGAAAATGAAAACAAAAGACAAAACTAATAGACAAATAGGCATCAATATTAACAATATCAACCATATTACAATTTGAAATAATAACAATGGTGAAAAGCTGTGAACCAAAAGAGCCTCCATGAGACCTCAGTTAATTATCATTACTGTTTAGGAGAAATAAACAAGATATTTAAAAAAAATAATACAATATTTTTTTCTTTGCTAAAGGTATAATTGTTAAAAGGCTACATTATAATTCCCAATGGCTTGAAATGGGTTGCAATCTAACAAAAAAGTGCTCTTCTCTGTTCAGTATTAAGAACTTTCAGACCGCAATGACCTTTAGTTCTACCAGAAAGACTCGCGAGGCAAAATAATGTAGCAAAGCATACATTTATTAACAGCCCAGCAAGCAAATATTGAGTTATAAAGTTCTTTGGGTAGGCCCCGTCCGTAGCTTGCAATCCGAGGGTAACGGAATCTGCATATCCTGCCTAAAGACGAAGGCAGGGGCGCACCCGACCCCCTGGGAGGTATTAGGAAGGGACCATCCTGGTGGTGGTGGGGAGGATGTAGGTGAATGTTGGCGTCAGCATCTGCGAACTCAGATTATACTACGAGTATTAGATCACGATTGGTTAGATGAGAAGTAATAAGTGACGTAACAATTGAGTCTTCCTGGCAGAACTTACGCTAAAGCTTTCATTTACAGATAGCTGATAGCTACTGTAGCACAAAGTCAACATTGAGATGAAATTGAGCAGCACTATTTAAAAAAAATAATAATAATCTTTCAATACTTTTATGAGAAACCGAGACAAACATTGAGCTTGGCACCGTAAAAGAACACATGAAAGTGCTTTGTATTCTGAACAGGAAATGATATTCAGGAAAGCAGCCCAGGCTTGCCATAATTGAGACAGCACATAAAACAAAGACCCATAAGTGAAGCACAAGGTTATTTGAAAGTGAACCACAGCTTTACTTTACTAGCACAAACCCCTCTTCCCCATCACAAATCATTTGCTTCTCTCTCTCTCTCCCTTTCATCCAGGAATAGAAGTAAACCTTTTGTGAAATGCAAATCAGGCAGAGAGTCTGCAAAAAAACGACGGGCAATTCACACAGGACTCCGGCATTAGCATAGAACTTGGAGTAATTAAGGTATGAGGAAGCTCTAATTAATGTGGTAAAGTGTGGGGACACGGAGGAGAGCTGGCTTGGAGACGCAGGAGGTGGGGCGCAGTTTTGCCGAGTTGTCCCCTACTTTATGACAGCTGGTCTCAGAGGCTGCTGATGTCGTCGGGCGAGCACATGGAAACGTCTGTGATTAAACAGCTGTCAGCAGTCGCTCGTACTAACGCACACCATGACAGGAGCCACAACTGTAACTCATTGGCTGTGCGCAGCGTTCCTGCGGAGGCTTTGGTCGGGCCTATACACGCTGGCCCATTTATCATGTCCGCTAGGCCCCACGGCTCCCTACATGGGCATAAATCCACCCTATCTGTGCCAGGATGTTGTATGAAAGGAAAGACGAGGGACAGAGATGTAGTGAAAGTACTGCTGAGGTTGAGTCAGTGTAAATTCAACATCATTCACGGCGAACACCGGGACAAATGTGCATTTATGAGGGAACAGCGCACGTTGGCAGCCTGTGATGGAGCCATAAATGCAGTTTACAAGCACTAGCAGCTCCATTCATGTTTTTGAAGGGTCTCTTAAGCTCACCAAGGCTAAATTTATTTGATTAAAAGTACAGTAAATAGTGTAAATAAATATTATTACAATTTAAAATCACCATATTTTAATAAGTAATTAATTCTCGTGTCACAGGGTCCTCCAGAAATCATTATAATATACTAATGTGGTGCTCAAGAAACATTTATTTTTATTAACATTGTTGAAAACACTTGAGCTGTTTAAAGGGTTAGTTCACCCAAAAATGAAAATTCTGTCAGTAATTACTCACCCTCATGTTGTTCCAACCCCGTAAGACTTTCGTTCATTTTCGGAACACAAATTAAGATATTTTTGATTAAATCTGAGAGCTGGCTCACTCCTCCATAGGCTTCTAAGACACTATAACTTGCTGGCCCAGAAAATGTATTAAAGACATCGTTAATATAGTCCAAGTGTCTACAGTGGCTCAATCTTAAGTTTATCATGCGACGAGAATACTTTTTGTGCGCAAAAACAAACAAAAATAACGACTTTATTCCACTTTTCATTTCCTTCTCTCTGGGCCTCGAGTCTTTTCACGTAGTGTTTTAGCGTAGCGCGTCTGTGTTGCACGTCACCACGTAGGCTCACTATTAACACAGACGCGCTACGCTTAAACACTACGTGAAAAGACTCGAGGTTTTTGAGTCTGTTTGTTTTTGCGCACAAAAAGTATTCTCGTCGCTTTATAAACTTAAGATTGAGCCACTGGAGTCACTTGGACTATATTAACGATGTCTTTAATACATTTTCTGGGCCAGCAAGTTATAGTGTCTTAGAAGCCTATGGAGGAGTGAGCCAGCTCTCAGATTTAATCAAAAATATCTTAATTTGTGTTCCGAAGATGAACAAAAGTCTTACGGGGTTGGAACAACATGAGGGTGAGTAATTACTGACAGAATTTTCATTTTTGGGTGAACTAACCCTTTAATATTTTTGTGCAAGCTTAACTTTAATAAGATTGTTTGTAATATTATTTCTGTCTTTACCTTTTTAATGCATCCTTGCTGAATAAAAGTATTAATTATACATGAAATATAAAAAAAATTGTCTGTCAATAATCAGGTACATGCACTACTGTATAGCCTACATGTACGTATATGTTTGTATATAAATATTTTGAGAACATGGATAGCTGTGGACAAACATATGTTATTATATACTGTATAGCATGAAAGACAAGGAAACCCCAAAGTAAAAAACAGCTCTTCCTTCTCTTAACATTTTCTTGAATGACAAACAGGGCAGCACTTTATGCTGCCAGGCATAAGTACCTATCGTAAGTACCTGTGAGAAAGAAGCGGTCTCAAGTCTTGATAAAAAATGGGCTAAATTTAGCCTCTTAAATGAACGAAGCACTTTCACTCTATTGGTTCAATGAATTTAAAGGCTTCTTACGATATGGCAGCCGCTCATGTTTTGCATTTAACAGCTGTTTAACTGCATTTTTTTAAAAGGCTTTTGCTTATAAATCCAGCAATGGCTGACTTCCACTTCTCACAAGGGGACCAAAGTCACTGAGGCCAAACTAGAATAATTTATCTCATCACCTGGAGATCAATGTTTGAAAGTGAGCGGAAATCCATCAAAGTATCCCCTATGAAAGCATCAGGAACATAGTGAGAAAATCACTCCCTTCCAATTTAGAAATTAAGCCCCCCTTCCAGATCCATGCATGATTGATTTCTGCAGACAAACACCTTAAAATAAATGGGGTTCAAATTAACTGAATTATTTGGGGTTTTGATTTTGCTGTTCTCACATTGAAAAACAGTCACCACAATGGAAATGCATCTGTTTGGCCCAGTGAGGGTTTAAAAAGGGAAATATCCATTGCGAGAGAGGACTAAAACAAAATGTTACTCCATTTCTTGAGTGACTCTTTTTATATTATGGCTGTTAAACGACCATTATAATAGTATATCATATTTTGTCTAAATTAATATTTTGTCTGTTGAAACGACTGGCACCTAACCCCCAATCGCTCCCTGGGTGCCATAGCAAAAATGTCTGCCCACTGCTCCGGGTGTATGTGTCCACGGCATGTAGTGTGTGTCTCAATGCCCCTAATGTGTGTGCACTAACTTGAATGGGTTAAATGCAGGAGAAAATTTAAATATGGGTTACCATACTTGGCCTTCATGTCACTTCACTTCACTTAAAAATAAAACACTAAAAACTAAAATCAAGCATTTCAAAAGCTACAAGTGAAGTATGTATCACAACGTTATAAAGTACAGAATGAAAAATGGATATTCATTTTGAGATTATATAGCACTGACTTTTTCTTCACAGTTTCCTACCTCTCTGTCTGATGCTTAAATATCCGGTTCTGACAGTTTTCCAGATAATGCCATGGATGCTCAAGGTCTGGCTCTCCAGAACTGGCTGCAGTACAGTTTGCCATTATTTCTACACAGTCAGGCACTGAGACTGAGGATGGGGGTTGCCATCCTCTGAGTGGCACCATATGGTACCATGAGCAGTGCCATGGCCGAGTCCTGCCTCCACCGGAACTTCCCCACTGTGGAGAGTGTTGACAGCGCTGCCCCCTGCTCACCTCACAGACCAGCCATGTGGCAAGGCTACGGTACCGTTTCCCTCCCATATCCCCCCCTTTCAGCACTTTCTACAGCATTGTGTCTTGTTCTTTTTTCGTTTCATATGCTTGTAATGGTGAAAATGACCTGATTTTAACTAGCTTTTGTCTCCAGCTAAAACACACACAAGCATCCACGAGTAAGAGCTCTCCTGTTCTTGCTCACAGTAGGCTTTGAGTACTTAGCTGTGCTGTTCTTGAGATCTTTCATATCTCACTCTTTCATGTTTAGATTTAGATCTATATAGCATGTGTTTCCTCTTAAATAGAAAATTATCTGGTCCATTCAACTATGGTGACTTATGAACCATGGGTTGATTTTTAGTAAAACTAACAGATTTATTTTTTTCTTTATGTTGGTCACAATTACAGCTGGTCTGGAACCTACTTTAAATGTTTTTGCTACTCCTCAAATGTCTTTTATCTATAGATTTTATTGTGTTACCTTTGTCCTAGACCCAGCTTTCTACTTACAATCTGAACATCTATCACAATTCACAAATGAATGAATTATTACATTTATGAACTATGATCAATATCTATTATTGTGTGCATAAAGTGAAAACCTCAAAGTCATAAGGACCACTTGTGTGACTTTTTTGATGCTTTTGCATAATTTTAAGCTTAAAAAGCTTTTTTATTTAATTGTTTTTTTTACACAAATTATAACTGTTCTTCACACTAATTGCCCCAATCAAATTCATATCAAAAGTTAGTTTACTTGGTTACCTATAGGGAGCAAAAATATGAGACATGAAATACGCAATTTCCAAGCAAGCTGTTATTTAGATAAAATATGCAAAAAGTGAGAAAATATATTGAAAAATAATAATAACTAAAATGCTTGATATGAAATTAACCTTATAAATTCAAAAGATTCTACCACTTTATTAAAAGGGTGTTTTAAATGTAATTTCCACCACGGAACAATATTAAATACAATAAATAATTAGAGATTATATAAGAAATTATTATAAGACACTGTGGTTGAAATGTTCATTATGTTAAGAAAAAAATTCAAAAATTCTCCTGTCATATAGATATATATACTGTTGGATATTAATAGTGTACAAATTAAATTTAAGCACTATTTAAACAATGGAAAAATAGTTTTGTCTACGGGTTTATGAATATAAATAGTTCAGTCCGCCCATTTATAAAGAGACAGACAAATATACATACTGCAGGAAAAATACATTTCAATACATTATATGACAAGACTTGCAAATTAAATTAAATACAAGAGTTTACATTTTTAATCAAAGACTATGCAAATCCGCTAAAGCCAAGATACGCACCACAGACACCTCATTGATATGAAAGCCAAATCACCAACTAGCATTACGAAATATCAGTGCTCTCAATCACATGCCCAGTGGAGATACTAGATGTTACAGAACACAGAGAAGGTCACATGACAAAAATGATGAGCACATAGAAGAGTGTTGTGCACGTCACATGACCAGCCGCTGCCTCCCATAGGACAGGTAGAGAGAAGCAAGTGTACAGCGGTGTCCTCATTATGCCAAACTGGAGATGCAGCAGAGAGTCAGGGGAGAGATGTTACGTCCTCTCTGCGCTCTTAAGGCTACAGTAACACTAAAGTCCAGTAAGCCAGTCCCAGCCAACTTCAATATTCTTTCCTTCACACTCTTGTCTTTTGCCCGTTTATTATTTCACTTCCTTTTTTTGTTTCCAAAGGAAGTTTCCAATCCCCTTCACAGATTCCCTATTGGGGTTTCATTCCAGCCCTTTGTAACTAAGAGCTTTTTGCTGTCAAGAGCCTTTACTGTGAGCGAGTGAGTGGAAATCTGCAGCTGTTACATGAATCCATCACTGTGATTTACATATTTAAAGGGATACGTTCACAATGAAAATTCTGTCATTGTTTACTCATCCTCATGTCATTCCACACTCATAAGAATTCTTTTCTTGCACAAAAAAAGAGAAATTTTGAAGGCCACTCTTTTTCCATGCAATTACAATGAATAAAGGCGGCAAGAGCTTTCAATCTAACAAAAAAAAAAGAAAGAAACAAAAGCACCATGGTCCATGCACTCTGTGTTACATAATTTTAAAGTCATACAGTTATTCACTCATGTTGTTGTTTTTGTTGTTGTATTGCCATATCAGCTTCATAAGCTCAAGGCAGATACAGATTTGACATTCATTAAATAAAATAATTTAATCAAATACAATTACATTTTGTATACATAACTCTATAAAAGGTTCTTTAATTGTCCTTATAATAAAAATGGCTATTCATTGATAATCCTACAGAACTGCTGTAACCAGATCAACAGTGAGTGAACCCAATAACCGAACAAGTCTGATTCATGAACAAATCAATCATTCAGATCTTTTTTAACCAAATGTTGGTTTGTGTAAATGATTCATTGAAAAGATCTGACTCAAAAGAACAATTCAGTTGCAAACCATACATACCTTTCTAATTAATACACCAAGGAGAGCAAGGACGAATTTTAAGATTATCAATAAATAAAGATACCTACAAAGCTAAAATATGGCTTCAGAAAGTCATATGGACCACTTTTGTGATTCTTTTTATGCCTTTGCATAATTTTAAGCTTTGAAAGCTCCAGACCTATTTATTTTAATTTTATGCATATTCACATTCAACAAGAACAATTGTTTCAATTTTTGCTCAACTCAAAATGTCTCCTTTTAGTTTTAACAGAATAAAGAAAGAGACACAGGTTTGGAATGACATGAGGGCAGATAAATGACAACAGAACATTTTTGTATGGACTTTCCAAAAAGCTCACAGTTCAAATTTATAATTTTTCTTTATATAATTTTTGCTAAATAACTTGTTCTTTTTCAGAAAGCTTCGTTTCAAAAAAGAACAGCGTAACTGGCCTGATCAGCAGCAGGCCTTTCATCCACGGCCGCGCCAAGTGGAGGAGTTGTACAGTGCCACCAGGACAATAGCATTTCCCAGAACCCCCTGGTGACGGCAGCAACTCTGTGCCAATTAGACAGCATCCTTTTAATAATGAATGGAGCCGGGCTTCAAATTCACAAGCAAGAGACATTACACTGAGAAAGTGAACTGAAAGGAATAAAAATATGGTCATATTTTTCCAAGGGTTACAGTAATGCAATTATGAACGCGAACTTGAGAGCCTGTACTCAACAAAGACAGAAAATAATAAGTGGGAATGGGATATAGAAACAAATGTGTGAGCTTAGTAGGGTTTACTGAGGCATCAACTCAAGTGTCCACTCTCTTCTGTCAATAATCCAACTCATTACTTTTTCCCCTTAAACAGCCTCTGTGACATTTGCATTAGCTTTGACCGGCTAGTGTTTCAGTTAACTAACCTCATGAAAACACTTAATAAACCTGTTGGCTTTTAAAGCCCCCTGGCAAAATAGAGACCCATCGTTAATTAGGGTGGTACATGATATGATGATGATGTCTATTTTTACCCTGCTGTGAATTACCCATTTACAAACAGATTAGAGTGGGTGGAAAAAGGGAGGTGTGAGATGGAGGGATGTGGGGAGAGAAGTGGGAAGAAAGAAACAGATGGAGAATATGTGCAGTAGCTGTAGCAATGGAGTGGTGGATGCTGGGATCTCCTGATAAAGGTATCCATATGGCCTAGCTGTGCATCTACAGGATCAGCCCAGCGGAGGCTCAGCATTAAACACACACCAGGCTATAGCATGATAAAGCTAAACACACACATATACATGTAAACACAAGCTGTGCAAATACTCACAAATGCACATGCAGCACCAGTTGGCATTATAGTAATATCAGGCAGCAGCCAGTTTGAGCAGAACCCATGCCAGCATGCACACACACACACACACACACACACACTTATACAAAACCAGCAACAGCATAAACACTGGATCAAATTTTAACAATTTTACATGCGCAAGAGCGCAATACAACAGTTCAATAAACAAAAACTTCAAATAGAGTTACTTACATTTCATATTTTTGCAGGGCTCAATAGGTTTATGTATAATTTAAAGTAATTTACAAAATGTAAGTAAATTGGTTTGCGAAGAGCACACTTCTTAGACTGTATATGGTATTTTCCTATTAAAATAAATAATTGCATCATGTATTGTTTTTTACATTCCAAAATGTCATGGTGAATACACATTTCTATAATACACCCCAGTTTTCTGTTAATTAAGTTTCTAAATCCTTCCAAAATCATGAGATGGTCCTCGATGTGGAATGCCTCTCAGGCAATCATATATGAGAATAGGAATTAATTATAGAAGCAAATACTCAAGAATATATTTTTAATAATGATTTAACTTTACATAAACCATAGAAATACCAGACCATTGTTCAGATTTTTATTTGCCTTTCCACAAATATGATAAATAGTAATTTTTAGCAATATATTTTTATACAGTACATTTGAAATCCTAATTGCTAATCCCTGATAATGTATTAGCATCACTGGGCTTTTTAGTTCCATAAGTTAGTTATAGGCTTTAAACTCCACTCTGCCTCATACTTTGCAAGTGTGCATTCATAATCTCAATTTATCTTTGTTGTTCTTTATTATTTAGTGGTTATTTTGCACTATCGCATCACTCATTGTGTCATTTGCATTTTCCTGTTCTGTCAGGTATTGCAATTGCTTTGCTGACTTCATACCTGGCCAGTCATTTCAATAAAAGGTCTATGCAGGCTTTGTTAATAAGCTTGGCGATGATATCAAATTATATTTGAACACAGTAACATTGACCTGAGGCTACAATTTCCATTATGCAGACTCAAAAAACATAAGAGTGTTTGAGAATGACAGAAGAAACACTAGGGTACATCTATATAAAGTCTTCAGAGCTTGTCAGCGCTCCCTGGGTACTTGACAGACACCATGGTTACAGCCCCAACCCGCTTCTTAATGTCTCCACCCTGGGTCTGGTTGTCACCCAAGCCATCCCATGAGTCTGAGCCCTAACCCTGTGGAGCAGGAAGAGGACATTACGGAGAGAGCGAGTCTGTGAGCAGACAAGAGGAGCCTCCAGGCCTCGCTAATGACATTTTCTCCTTTCTGCTGAGAGACACATGAAGGAAGAGACGGGAGGGACGTCACCGCTGCTCCAGTCTGACACTCAAATATGCCTCAAAACACACTAGTAAGCATCTAAAGTTCAAGTGGAGCAATATTTGGGCCCTTTTAGTAAGTACAGATCAGCCTTGTATGTCTATGAGTTCTCAATGTCCTTTCTATGTCCTTTGCTTGATACCTAAGCATTACATTTATACGATTTTAGGCATTGCCATTGCATTTGTATGTAATGCATTATTTGTCGGGGTGCTAAGGCAAGCATCACTATTACTAATCTTAGCATTAGAGATTTGAATAAAGCTTACATTTCCATGCATATCTTATATGCTACAGACTTGAATGTAGGGCTGGGTATCGCTCAAAAAATTTCGATACCAATACCGATACCTTGATTTCGATACCGGTTCCTGATCGATACTTTTTTCGATACCAATTTTATGAAATCCATTTTAACAAGATTACATAACACATTACCTCAGAAAAACTTTGGTTTTATTTTTTCAGTTTGACTCATGCTCCTTAGTCAGTGCACAAAGGAACAAAAAAAGCACAAAGGAACAAAATATTCCTTATACATATACATAAGGTACAAAATATTTTTTTTA
Source organism: Rutilus rutilus (assembly GCF_951802725.1). Classification (NCBI taxonomy): domain Eukaryota; kingdom Metazoa; phylum Chordata; class Actinopteri; order Cypriniformes; family Leuciscidae; genus Rutilus; species Rutilus rutilus. The sequence continues at coordinate 15,356,990 of NC_140225.1, forward strand.
TAAAGAGCTCATGCTCACCACAGCTGAATTTATTTCATCAAAAATACAGTAAAACTTGTAATATTGTGGAATAGTATTACAATTTAAAATCTTATTTGAATATATTTCAAAATGTAATTTATTCCTGTGTTGTCAAAGCTGAAATATGAAACCAGTTTTTGGAAGGTCATTTTTGATCACTTTAATGCATGCTTACTGAAAAAAAATTCTGACCAACACGTTTTTGAACGGCAGTGTACATTCAGTAGGTCATTATTGCAATATAAACACAGTCAGAGTGATCAACAAGGTATCTCTTCATTTACCAGTCGAAGACGCAGCAACTTTCTGCTCTTATGTTTACTCCGTGCACTGTCAAGGGCTTCATCATATCTGTCGCGGTACCGTCTTTGCAGCCATTATTTTACCACAAATACTGCATCGCGCGCTGTTGGCATCGAGCCTGGAGAAATGTAGCCACACTTTTGATCGACTTTTCCACATCTTTAGGGTATTGTGAGTGTGTGTGCTTGCGTGTCATTGAGTATGTGCGCGAGTTTGTGTGTGTGTGCTCGCGTCTCATGAGAATGTGCGTGGACAGTTTGTGTGCGCGCGCGTGTCTCAGAGAGTATGTGCGGAGAGTTCCGCGCGTCTCGTGTGTGTAGAGTTTGCGTGTATGTGCGTGAGCGAATTTAGGCGTGTCGTTGTGCATTTCATGTGTATTTGTTTTAGCACTGACGTTGACAAATTAACCCCTTAGGTATCGAAATCTGGTACCGAAAAACAAGTCATTTTTCGATACTCGATAGTATCGAGGCAATTCGGTCGGTACCTAAAAAGTATCGAACTCGGTACCCAGCCCTACTTGAATGACACATCAAATTGAAAGAAACTTCTCAAAAATTGTGCAACTTTTGGAAAGAACCAAGCTGACAGAAGACTTCGCAAATATGGCCCTCAGACAAGATGTCCGCCGCCACGCTGCCTGAGCCCTCGGATAAGATGGTCGCCACCACACCGCCTGAGCCCTTGGACAAGATGGCCGCCGCCACGCCGCCTGAGCCTGTTCCTTAGTCTGAGCCTGTTCCTGAGTCTGAGCCTGTTCCTGAGGCTGAGCCTGTTCCTGAGTCTGAGCCTGTTCCTGAGGCTGAGTCTGTTCCTTAGTCTGAGCCTGTTCCTGAGGCTGAGCCTGTTCCTGAGTCTGAGCCTGTTCCTGAGGCTGAGCCTGTTCCTTAGTCTGAGCCTGTTCCTAAACCTGTTTCTGAGTCTTCTCCAGCCCTTAAACCCATAGTGCGGCTATGGGTCCCTGGCTGTAGTGGCCAAGCCTGGCCATGATCGCACGGCCACGAAGGCCGATTCCCCCGGCACCCCTGAACGGTCGGATCCGCCCTGGCCCCCTGAACTGTCGGCGTCTTCTCCGCCCCCTGCCTGTTTGTTTCTATGGTGTTCGATTGACTGTTATATCAGTTCAGGTGTGTCTTGTTAATTTGCTCTTGATCTTGTCCCTGAGTATCCGTTTGTTAAAGTTTAAGTTTGTTTTTTGTTTAATAAAGCTGCTGCACGTAGATCCTGCTTCCTCCATCTCTGCAACTGGTTGTAACACGAGCCATATCATTCAAAAGTTTATTAATATTTTTGAAAGAAGTAAAGACATTTATTTTTAATAAATTATGTTGAACTTTCTATTCATCAAAGAAGCAGCACGACTGTTTAACATTGGTAATAATAAGAAATGTTTATTGAGCACCAAAGCAGCATATTAGAATGATTTCTAAAGGATCATGTGATCAAAATGTGATTTATTTGATCAAAAATACAGTAAAAACAGTAATATTGTGAAATATTATTACATTTTAAAATAACTGTTTTGTCTTTTAATATTTTAAAATGTAATTTATTCCTGTGATCGCAAAGCTTAGATTTCAGCATCATTATGTGTCACATGATCCTTTAGAAATAATTATAATATGCTGATTTGGTGCTCAAGAAACATTTCTTATTATTATCTAATGCATCATTGCTGAATAAAAGTATTAGCTGAGTAAAATTATTTCTTAAAAAAAAAAAATCACAAACCCCAAATGTTTGCATGTTAATGTACATTTACATTTATTTACATATTTGTTATACATTTCTATACAAAGCAACTTAAAATACATTCAATACATATTTTTGCCTTCTTATCACTATTTGTTGATCAGGATGTCATGAACCAGTTTCGAACATGTGTTACCTATTTGAGTGCTGATGTCCAACAGCTTTCTGTTCACCAACTTTCTGTTCAATACATTTAGAGGATAGACAAATGACAAAATAATCAATTTGAGTCTGGATATAAGGGTATGCATCAGTGTAAACTAAAGAGCAATTCTGCTTCCTGAAACATGTATAGTGATACAGCGAAACATCTCACTACTGTCTAAATATCAGAATTGATGTGTGAAAGGTAGAATGGACACTCTTCAATAGCAAAGCAGTTTAGGCTGACTGTAAATCTCTGACAGAATCCACTCTCAGATGGAGCAGTCCCATGTGGGTTGGTGAAAACAAGCAAATAGAGAGAAAAGAAGGAAAAACGTCCATATGCCGATCCGCACACGCGGCAGCCATGTCATTTAAAACAAAACACATCCATAAATAGACAACCCACTCTCTTCAACCAAGACATCATGGTCCTTCTAAAACCCTCTTAAATACACAACCCTCTGCAACAACAACAAAAAATGGCTGTGGACACAGTCGGCTAAACACGTCAATGACGTTACTTTCTAATCAGGCCATGCATTAACTGCTTATGCTGTTTTTACACAAATGCATGGATGCATAAACTCTCTGGGCGATTACAAAAATCATTGATGCAAAAGGAACACAGAGCCACAGCTTTTTGGCCAGCTCAGGAGTAAAACTGATGATGCTTGAGGAAAGTGACACTCTACCGAGGAAAACAGAGAGAACAGTGCCTACAGAACAGCCCAGAATGCACATTCCTCCACGGGAGTGCTGTGTAACTGAAGCTCCAGGTGTTGGTGCCACACTTCACTGACTGACTGTCTGACTGACTGACTAACTGAAGACTCTGCTAATTAAAAAAAACATACGACTGACAGAAGAAGCAGACGCAGTAAAAAGACAACTTGAAGCTGACAGTTCACCACAGTTGTGGAGCTTAGTGTCTGTTTTTAGTTGCAAATTAAATCTACACTTTATACATGACTTATTCTTCAGAAACTTCTGAGGTAATGGAGATGTTAGCTCTCTGCCAATATCATAACAATCAAACATGTGATGTTGCATCATATTAAGCAATAGCATGTACATCTTGTGGGACTTCTAAATAAGATGGAAATCCAAAAATATTTATAGGTCAGAATATCACAGACACTTGGGTGTGGTTTCTTTTAAATTGGCCCAGTAAAGAAAGAACCAACCTAGAAACCAACCAGAACAATCTGACGACCACCTAGCAACCATCAACATGCTAAAACTTCAGATAATCAGAACATTTTAGCGACTGCATAGTAACATTCTGGCAACCACAAAGTTGTAAATAAATACAAAGCATACACAAATATACTTTGTACTGAATTAAATATATTTATAGACAGGTTAATTACAGTACTTAGATTTAATTGTAATTATATATATATATAATTCTAAAATTATTGTGGTCTAAATTGGTTTTGGATCCAACAATTACGGAATGCTATCTAGAGACACTGCCATCAATTCTCAGTTTCAAAAGCTCTCATTTAAAGGACAGACATTGGATAGAAGATAGATAATTTTAGCAACAACAAAACAAAAAAAATGAGATGAAATTGAGATGAGTGGAGGTGTTGGGCGAGGAAAGTGTCCCAGCATGCCTACACATGCTACATGTTGGCATCTCCATGGGACAAGTTCTCACAGGAGGGTTGGCAGTAATGATCATGACACATTGCTGATCTGGAAATATCGTCCAGACAGCAAACGATGCTTCACTCTTCACCGCTGCCTGCATCTCTCCAGTCATTTTAGGATCAAATAATCATCATCCTTAAAATCGAATTATTGCTTACAGACATATTAAATAATTTCCAGAATACATACATTATGTGCTAAACAATATAACAGTTACAGTAGTTCCAGTTCGTCCCACCCAATGCCAGGAGCAGATCCATTATGTCAAGAGAGTATTTGTTGGTGTAACATAACCTAAACCGCAGAAAAGTGCCCTCTGACCCTGCTATGGGAAAGTTCTATACCCGATGTGTGTGTGTAATTGGCTCGCAACATACTCCCCAACAAACGGAGACAGATGCCAGCTGTAATTTCCCTTACTTTTCTGTGTTTCTATATGTTAAAAGATCTAACTTCATTCGCAGACTGATTATCCACCAAAACATTTGTGCTCTAAACAGCCTGAGTCGCTGACACAAGGATGCAAGGATGGGTGTAATATCGCAGTGCATGGTGAAGGGTCCCTGTCAACTTGACTGCATATTTCTGTGAGTTGGTGAGGAAATGAACGTGAGTGTGTGTGTGCATGTGCGTGTGTGTGTGTTTGTGTGCGTGTGTGTCCTAGCACAGTTAACCAACTGGAGGAACAGATGGACTCCCCACTCTCCTTGTTGTGAAGACACACAGCATTTACACACACACAAACACACACACACACCTCTCAGAGCAGCATTCAACTCTAAACAGGATATGCTGACATGTTTATGTGGGCCTATTCATACATTTAATTAGAATACTCAAACAACATTTGTTTCAGAGCGCTCATTATCTGATGCACTGCAATCTTTCTATCTACAGTATCTATCTTTCTATCTATGTCAAATGTATCAATATAAATATATGACACATTAAATATCAGAGAAAAAAACATATTCTTCAATAAAACCTCATCAATGTTAAGTAAGCTGTAGATAACGTCACCTTGGTGGTATATTTAAATCAGCAGAAATTGCAACATCACAGAAAATTAACTAGGCTACTCAAGTTTTTATTACAGTATTGAAAGTTAGCTTGCTTGCTAACCCAGCTAACATTATGCCAATGCAGTTCAGAGTTAAGCTGCATCACTCAGTTTAAGCAGCTCAGTTTGAGTAGGTCACATAAAACGCACAGCAATCAAACCCACGACCACTCCAGCATCTGTATGCAGAGGTCTGCGAAAGACACGCTGTGTAATGCAGTCGGGCCACTGACTAAACAAGTAAGAGAGTAATTGAGTGGGAGCGGGAGAATTAGGAGCATGACTTTAGCACATGCCAACCCGTGAGCTCAAGCTCATCCTTCTGAGGTCTGCTGGTGGGTGAGAGCAAATGGATTCGGAAGGCTTGTTCTCCAGTGGGTGCTAATGTATGGACTAGGGCGCTATTAAAAGCCACTACTGTGTGATATGCCTGTGCATTTAATTATTTATCTATTCATGTATTCCTCCTCTTTTTAAAGTCTTTTTGTCAGTTCTTGTGTCTAAGCCAGAAGCAAAGGCTAGAGGAGGAGTGGGGCTCAAGAGAATAAGATTACAATAAGAGCAACTCTCTGTTTGATCTTTAGTAGAATAGACCTGACTCAAATACACCCCATCTTCTAAATCCCTTGCTCAACTACAACACTTCTAGGCCAGAGGTCTCTGGTAGGTATAACTGATCGAATACATTCTGCCTATTGGTAGGGTGCAGTGATAATGATAAACAGCACAACTGCATTTCAATAGAATGCTGCAGGGATTATTTTTGTATGTTAAAACGTGGGACGAACTATTTTGCATTTTACCAGTTCCATTGTCTTGAAGTCAATGTTTTGTTATTATTATTATTAAATGGCTGAAATAAGATCTGTGCTTAATGGTGGTGACGATGAAGTCATGTGGCCAAGGGTGTAGTTCGTTTATAGCCTACGTTCAGATGTCGACTTCTGATCACTGTATTTAGGCTTCCAAATTCATAAAAGCTGTGTTCATTTGTGAAGATTATCACATAAGAATCATAAACTTTTTTTGGTCGCAGCTTATTTTCTATAATAATCCGAAAGTCAATTAAAAACACAGCTGGGTTTTTCGTCAAGGGAACTAGGGTGATGCTAACTTCCGGGTCGGCCTACAAAAATACATAATCACTGCAGAGCTCTATTGAAGCAAGTTATTGGTCAGGCTGATGACACCGCAAGTGACCACATCCAGGAAGTCCACACAGAAACAGATGTGCTTTGGCCAACTTGCCCCTTTTATGATCCTCTGACCCCTCCAGAGACCACAGAGAGTGATTGTGAGAGAAATACTCTTTCTGTTGATATGAACCACACCGCAGTTCTCTTATTCTTCGGCTGAGAGAACCAGGGCAATACTGGTGTGCATAAATAATTTAACATAGCATAAATATTACTCTGTCAGCACTCTAAAGCACCACCACAGGTGCCAGGATTTGTTTTCTTGTTTTTACAGGGAAAAATAATGCGACTGTGAGAAAGGCTTTGAATTACAACACAGTGCCACTCTCGCAAACTTCAGCGTGACCCCAACGAGCAAGTTAAAAGAAAAGATTGAAAACATATAAAGCAGTAATTTAAAGTATTAAACAATGTCACAACAGCATGCACAATACTGTAGTCTCATTTTCAGACAATGCTCTCCAACTTCATTCTTTACAAACACTACAGCTGCAAGAAAGTACCAGCATTGAACACCTCCTTGAGGTAAAGCTTGACCTTTCATTCACTATCATGTATAAGTCCTACATTTTGTGGCAGAGTTGTAAAGGCCTCATTGTCTGACATTTATAGAAACATCAGTCAGAACATAAAATGACTTACGTAACATGGAAATGGCCACTACGATGTTTATCACTCACTAACATTTGACTGTTTAACTCACTGCAGGTAAACTTTGTAGAGATGTTTACCTGATGTCGTTCTGCTGAGGTGGTTTCTTGTTCCCGACCAGGTTCACTGTTTTTGCTTGTATGGGCTTCTCCTCTCTGTACAAACACATTTTAGAAAGTGACAGTAAATCTCTCAGAAATCTTAGCTGTGTTTTTTTTTCTAGTATCCTCTCTAAACATACATCACCCAAAAATGAACATTCTGTCAGCGGAACACAAAAGAGGAATAAAAAAAAAAAAACTGTCTTCTTTTATATTCCACAGAAGAAAGTTTTGTAATTCAGGTTTGTAATGCCATGGGTAAATGATGACATTTTTGGGTGAACTGTCCCTTTAAGCTAGCACACAAAGTATTGTTGTACCACTGAATGCCTCAAAAGCGTTGTGAGGTCGACCTCTAGCTTCTGCTTCAGGACAGAAGTTTCTTTGAGATTGAGGAACTGTTCACCATTCAAACTGTCTCATAACACACACAGCAAATGAAAATGAGAGGTTGTTTATCATATTATGTTTATTATGTTGGTCTGACTTTTTCTCCTCTCTATAAGAAATATTGTGTGACTGAAACTGTATATCATTTGACCTGTACTAACCATTTGAAAACAATGCATTTATCTTGACGATTTAGTGACAAAGATACACATGGGCTGAGAAATTAAATAAATGCATAATAATTTCCTATGAGAAATATAGGAGTGGTTAAGTTATTGATTGTAGCTACTCAGTAAACCAATTTAAGATGCATAAATCTGATTTCAAATCTCAAGGTGGCCAATAACTAATGCAATATGAACAATGATGGCCTTTAAATGGCAGGTGGACAGGAAGCCAAGAAACATCTTTACACTCATCATAACAACACTGGTCAACCACAATTCAGAATAAATCTTTATAATCCATCCTACATGTAAATTCCTGACAAGTGCCAGTCATAAATCAGATCTCTTCAGATGGTATTTTTTCTAGTTTTCACATGAAGTAAGTGGTCCCTATTGTAATAAGTTATTTTTATTTTAACACACTTTGAGCTGAATTCTTTGTATGAAATATGCTATACAATAGTTATTATTAAGAGTATCTAATAAAACACAAAGCTATGACTACTGCCTTTACCCAAGCTGTAAGTGGTGCTCACACTACAATCAGTGAAGATTTCAATGAATGGGTTAAGGATCCTGACAGTCATGATGACGAGGCACGGAAATATTGTCGTGACCAGGCAGGAATCCTGACACTGGTTTATAGTGCAGAAAAAACGCTCACTAAAATATTATTAAAAATGTATGAGTCAAATAAATATACTAATAATGTGGCATGACACGTGTGCTGCCTGAAATTAATCCATCACAGTGAGGTGTAAGGGTGTATCGATTTGTAGATATTTAGTTCTTGCATGTCGACACACCCCTCTCTCTCTTTAACAGCTACACCTGCGACCATTCACCTGGCTGTTCATTGCAATTCATCAGACATCTAACAGGCTTGTTTCATAGTGATGTGTATAATACACACATAGCAGTGCTCATCCATGACAAGTGTCCATAAGGTTGGAAAAAAGTGGACATGGCCAGACTCACCCACCCACTCTTAACACTCACACACACACACTGGAGCTCAGGTGCAGGCGTACAGCCTGATGGCTTTATTAGTAGGCTATGGCAAACAGATGCACCTACAGAAACCATCACAAGCTGTTTGCCTTTTGGTCTCCAGAAGCAGCACGAATACTACAGGCTCCCTATAAAGCGTGATGTCTTACTTGAGCATGGCCTCATCCTTCTCCTCTTCTTCCTTCTGCCGAAGCATCACAGCCATGATAATTTTCCTCTCCTCCTCGGTGAGGTGACTGAGGTCCGGTAGATCGGGCATGGAGCTCTGCGTTGTGGGTGGGCGAGGGCCACCGCGGGGCCCCACCGAGGCGGACATATTTTACCCCTGTATGATCGGTGCACAATCCCAGCTATGTAAACCGCTATTCAGGCCATAGTCCGATGGCTTATCTGCGGTTGTCGCGAGCGTGGCGAACCGTTCATCGTTGCGGCAGGCACCCACGGTTGTGCTTCTCTTCCTATACGGCTTTTTCTTCTGTTTCTCTCCCCCCCACCCCCCGCCCGCCCGCCTGCCTCTCCCCTCCAGGTCCAGTTAAGGGTAGTCCATATCTGATCCGCGGGATAAGTGCGAGTCGACGAGGGGGGTCTTGCGCTTGTTGATGAAGCCGCCTCGGAGCTCGGGCTCTCGGGTGGGATGATGGGAGCAAAGGCGGAGTCCGCGCGGCGCTCGCTCTGTTTACCGAGCTCGCGCTGCTGCTGATGCTGCCGCTGTCAGGGAGACGGAATAGTCAATGGGACCGCAGCCCCTCAAGCGCGCGCACGCCTCCTCCAGACGGCCGCGCGCATCTCATTTGAGAATGGGGGCTCACTGCACGCGCACACAGCATCCTATTTTCGCTCTCCAATCACAGCGCGCTGATGACGCGCATCATCCACCAGCAGCAGACGCTTTGAGATTCACCATGAGATCAAGAACAGCGCGTTGCAAGTAGGCTACAAGTCGTGTAAATTCAGGACGCAACAGACGAGTGTCTTCTCTTAGAAACACATAGTAAATTGGGACAACGTGGACACTTAAGCTAAAAAAAAAAAAAATTTCATTAATTTATATTCTTTAAAACCTTTTTAGTTCACAGTTCACACCCTATAGAATGGGATGGCAATGGGTTTAGTTCCGGCATTATTTCAGGGAGTGTTTCATAACACATTTGCGTAACAGTCACGTAATGTACTGTAAAATGAGTGACAATACATTATGTGACAAAATGTGAGGGTAATTTGTGACTGTGATTTAGTTTTTATATGGAATATAACAAATAAAAAAATATAAAATCATTTTCATACATCACTGTCCTACAATGCATGTAGGACATTTCAGTCATATTAAAGGGAACACATTCTATTTGTACCATCATAAAACCACAGTTCATAACCTGAGCAACTGTATTGTTAAATGTTGTTATAGGCCTATTTAAAAAGATCGTGCAAATACGATTGTTACAATCAGCTATCACAACTTATATTTAGAATAACTTCTCTGGGTTGAATTTGAACATCCAGCTTTCCAGTTAATAGAATTTAAAATTTCAAGTTGACTAAACTTGCATGAATAGCCTACTTAAGTTTTAAAAATTAATACAACATATTTTTTTACAGTGCGATGTCCAACTTTGACACTAGAGATGTGAGCATATTTTAAACAACTTATAAATAAATAATTATTATTTGGTTGATCAGATGCTGCCCATTAATATCTGGGTACTGTTAAATATCGTCAAAGTCTCCAAGTTGCTGTGTGAGTAAAAATATATATAGCCTAGGACCTTGCTTATACATTTTAAAAACAGACCTTTCATATTGTCTGTATTAAAGCTAAAGATGCATTTAATCCATAGACTGTAACAAAATATGATTTAATTTGACTGTGTTCACATGACTGCCTCAGTTACTTGAAGGCCACAGCCCTGCAGAGTTTAGCTTCAACTCTAAATGCACCTGATCCAGCTAATCAAGTCCTTTAGGCTTATTTGAAAACTACAGGGATGTGTGTTAAAGCAGAACTAAACTCTGCAGGACTGTGGCCCCTCAGGAACCGAATTTTGCACCCCTGAGGTGATGGCATTCATGAGAGGACTTTTATTTTGGTGTTTTTCTCTGTAGCAAGCATGCTGTCATTGCTGTGTGCTCACATCTCCTCGTGATACAATCTGCTGCTTACGTCACTTTCAATGCACTTCTGTTATCTCTGATTTTTATGGTCCTGTCGTTAATGCGAGGAACCCTTGGTAAATATCATTTTTAATGTTATGCATGTGGGCACGCACACGTGTCACAGAATGACAAAAACCCTCCATTTGGATTTGTTGATCTGTTGACAGTTTAAAAAACAATTACACTCGCACTTTATTTGACGATGGGATGTCAGTTTGGGTGATAAGTAACAACTTGTAAACTAAATTAGTTACGCAATTTGAAGAGGCATTGTAAATTAATTTACATTATAGCCGTTCAGTATTTGGATTGCACATGCTGAAATGCAGTAGGCCTGTGGACAGATTTATTGTGATCGTAAAGTATTTAAAAAAACGCTGACTTATACTTATTACTGTATGTAAATGTGTATGACATCTGGTTTAATAGTCATACAGTTTAGCCATGTGCTACGTAAAGAAAAGCTAAATATTATGTGTGTTTTGAAGCTGGTTTTAGCCTACATTAGGTCAAACGACTACTGGAAAAAAAATATTCAAACCAACTGAACGATTGCGAGTGTTGTATTGCTTTTTTATTTAATGAATAAAATATAAAAATAGATACAATCCAAACAAATATAACAAACATAAGATTTACAAAAAAATTAAACAAATAAAAATACATTTAAAATATATTAATTGAATAAAACAGACTGCATTACATTTTTATACTTTAACTCTTCAGCTGCAATAATTGTATAACCAGATTTTTTTTATCAAAACAGTCAAAAATTAGAAATTCAAACATAATAACCTTAAAACATATAGTTTAGAGTTACTTCTTTTACTTTTATGTAAATTTAAATGTACCATATAAAATCATAATATCCGCCAAAATATATAAAAACATCTTTACAAGTTATAACCAAATATATGCTATAAATAATTTTTAAATGTAATTCTTGAATCATGTGCCGAAAGTAGTTCTAAACAAAGTCAGCAGAATTGAATGAGGTATATCTGAGTGAAACGGTCCAGTAAACCCGTAATAAGAAAAGAAATGTCATTGCAAGAAAGGGAAGTTACTTTGATTAAAGATTACTAAGGGATATGAATTTAAAAACAATAATGATGTGCACAGATAAATCATTATTAATAAATACTGCATTATTCCATTAAAAAAATAAGAATAGTACATTTTGATTTCATGGTGACGTAAAGGATTGTGCTATGCCAAGAATATTTGCTATTTATGTGTTTGTAGACAGATATGCTGCCTGTAGTGGTGGTGCATGGAGGTGCTGGTCATATTCCTAAAGAAAGAGTTGAACTCTCTACTATCGGTGTGAAAGAGGCAGCCAGGACTGGGTATGCCATCCTCCAGAAGGGTGGAAGTGCCATGGATGCTGTGGTTGAAGCAGTGACCTTAATGGAGAACAACCCAAGATTCAATGCAGGTACTCATAATATTCATGTTTAATTCATTTTATATATTTCATGTCTAATACCTAATACTACATCCAGAATAAGTAGAAAACTTGGGTAATGCCCGTATGTCATAGGTTGCGGTTCAGTGCTAAACGTGAAGGGGGAGGTAGAGATGGATGCAATTGTGATGGATGGCAAGTCACTAGCTAGCGGGGCTGTGTCAGCAGTCAGAAGAGTGGCTAACCCTGTGCAACTGGCCAGGCTTGTCATGGAGAAGGTATTCTTGTAAAATTCATCATATACCTGTATTCCCAAAATACTGTACATGACCACCATGGGAGATTTAGTTTTGAGTAATCTACAGTTACGAAGATTAAAAACGTGATACACAGTACACAATAATTAAGCAATACTAGGCTATATGCCAGGGGTCGGCAACCTAAGGCACGCGTGCCAGTGTTAATCGCTGGCACACAAGCAAATGCGAGATGTATTTCATTCAGATAAAGTAGTCTACCTGCACACAGATCTACATTTTGATGTAATAATTCCTCATAGTAAAAAAAGCTTATTTTATTAAGTTAGGAGTAGAGATGCACCGATTGATCCACTGGTGACCGGAATTGGCCGATTTTCACGTGATCGGCCATGATAGTTCGAATTAGTTCCCCCAAAGGGACAGAAATATCAGTTTTGGGGGGGTCAGATAATTTTTCTGATATTGTGAAAAAATATAATTACAGTTACAATACAAGTCAACTCCTATTTTCACTGTAGGAACATTTTAATGTAAAGCGATTTCAGACACCCCTATTGTGGACCGTACCATTTTTAACCACTGTGGTTAGAAGCAACCGAGATAGAGAACGAATTCAACTTCTCAAGCAACTGTCAACGTTGAATGACAAAACGCTAGTTTCATAAAGTATAATTCTTTTCAACATTCCTTATTTGTATATTCAAAAATATTTAAAATAATCTAATTTAATACAGTTATAATTTTTCAATGTAAATTATTTAATTTGATTGGTAACAGCCTAGTGTCTACTTATTTTAAAGGGATAGTTCGCCCAAAAATGATATTTAAGCCATGATTTACTCACCCTCAAGCTGTTCGAGATGTATATGTCAATCTTTTTTCAGACGAACACATTTTCAGTTATTTTAGAAAATGTCTTAGATCTTTCAGTGGTTATAGTGTGAAGCTATGGGGTCCAGCTCGTTGAAGTCCGCAAATGTGCATGCATCCTTCACAAAAGTAATCCATCCGGCTCCAGGGGGATAAACGAAGGCCTTCCGAGGGTAATCCGTGCGGTTTTGTCGTAAAAATATACATATTTAAAACTTTATAAACGAAAATAACTGGCTTCCGGTCGCGGTCGACGCGCGTTCACGGAGATGGAAGCTGGCATATGACGTACGACGTAGCGTAGGAAGCGTCGTGACGTAGAACGAACGTAGAGTTTTGTTTTGCTCTGCTCTCTGGTTGCGCTGTCACGTTCGTACTACGTCACGACGCTTCCATCTCCATGAACGCGCGCCGACCGCCACCGGAAGCCAGTTATTTTCGTTTATAAAGTTTTAAATATGTATATTTTTACTACAAAACCGCACGGATTACCCTCGGAAGGCCTTCGTTTATCCCCCTGGAGCCGGATGGATTACTTTTGTGAAGGATGCATGCTCATTTGCGGACTTCAACGAGCTGGACCCCATTGCTTCACACTATAACCACTAAAAGATCTAAGACATTTTCTAAAATAACTGAAAATGTGTTCGTCTGAAAAAAGATTGACATATACATCTCGAACGGCTTGAGGGTGAGTAAATCATGGGCTAAATATCATTTTTGGGCGAACTATCCCTTTAATTGAATATATTTGAATTTAAGAATTTGAAATGAAAGATGGAGCATACATTTAATAAAATTAGGGGAAAATGCCCTTAGGGGAAAATGTACAAAAAATTATTCTGAGTGTTTTCAAACAGTGATGTAATGAAACATTGACAATTTAAGCTTGAAGGGAGTAAAGCCTCTGTTTAGGCTATTAAGGAAATGAAATTTTGCCAAAAGAAGAACTTTTATTTTAAATAAATGTTCATTTTAAAGCAGTCTACTTCAGTGTGATATGTTACCATATCATGCTTAACACTAAGAATTTGAATAATTGTAATCAATGTGATGATCAGATGCAGATATCTAAATCAAAGAATATGGTCGGTTTTGCGGGTGGATTATTTATTTTTAATAGTAGATTCGGGTGACTCAAAGTGCACCAGATTAATGAATTTATCTTTAAAATGTAAAAAAAATTCTTAACTTCTAACTTTTGGGAGTTGTTCAAAACAGTTCTCTTTTGGATATATAATAACAATGAGATATTCTGTAGCCTACTGATTATCAGGTGGTTGACATTTGGCAAAAAAAAAATTTTTTTTTTAAATCTCAAATGTAAGTCATGGAACTCATTGGGTTATATTCTACCAACTCTTATATTTCCAAATATATATGTGGTCTTGTAGATTTTGTCCTAAAATGTACATTTATTCACTAGTTTACTGTCTTAGTGACTAAAAATGTCATATGGTGTGACATGAATGTTATTGTGTATTAAATTAAAAAGGGGTATAATGTGATAATGTAAGTCAATTTATCCTGATTCTTTATCATTACTATATAAAAGTATAGCATTTCTTATGTGCAAATATGTTACATTTTACATTATTTTACTTTATCATCACTCATAGATAGACGTTTACTTGTAATCTTTCAATATACTTCAAATTAATTTGGGAATACCTTGTTATAAAAGTACCAAAATGCTTGTAACCTTTGCTGGCACTATTCCCCATCTGTCACATTGGTGATGTTATGATTAATAACCCAAAAGCCTTAATTTCTTTCAAAATTCTGAATGTCACACCAAATGACATGGTGTCACGCCATATGTGTCACACCACACATCAATCTGTATGCAAAAATCTGTATTAGCTGCATTTAACAAACAACCAAGCTTAGTTTGACAAGTGAATCATTGTTTCACTTACAGAAAAAATCACAAAATAGTTTAAAACAATGAGTTCTACTCAAAGTAGCAAAGAATCATGTTTATAACACATTCATTAATCCACTTACTGTATTCATTTGATGTTGCACTTTTTATTTTAATCTGCTGAATATTAACTACATGAATTCTAACAATCTTTATAGTAAATCATTGAACATTTTTTTTTATTTAATGCATAAATTCATTTCAAAATGAGGATGAGTAAAACAATGACTGAACAGCAAGCTGATGTATCATTTCCTTGTTCTTTCTTTATTCGCATTATCTCGCCATATACTGAAATCTACCTCAAACTGAAAAAATAAATAAATAAATAAAGGGAAACATTTGAGTGACAAAATGCTGTAGTTTAACATGGATTCAGCTTGAAAATGGGATAGTAGGGATTCACCAAATTGAGTTGGTGTATAGATATTAAATGTGTACATAATATAGTATCAAAATGTGTTAAAAGGAGGAAATATTCAATAAACTTAACTATTAGTTATAAAATATGTATCTAAGAGCATTATTTATGTATTTAAATGCAATTCATATCATATAGTGTGACAAAATAATCATATGGTGTGACAAGAAAACACTGTCACACCTTATGATTTTGTGTCACACCATATGAGGTTTCATGTACTTAGCATGACATTAAGCAATGTGCTTTTATGCTAACATGCTAGAACCATGCTAACTACAATATGACAATATAGTTTTGAAGGTAATTTTGACTGAAAAGTAATTTCATTTGGGCATTTTTGTGTAAAATTAGTCACACCAAAAGACAGCGCAAAAGGGAACTGAAGCAGGAGTGCCGGATATACTTGATTTTTTTTTAAACATGAAGAGAGAAAACTCAGATTGTAACTTTCAGTGTCCTTCTGAGGTGCTGTTCTTCCTCCTCGAAGAAGGAGGACCCCCACACCCCAAAGGTCTCCAAACAATTGCCCGTTTAAAAAAAGGAATATGGCGTCACACCTTATGATATCCATTTTCGGGACAAAATGTTTTAGTTAAGGGCTGCTTCAAAATATTATGCCTGAACTTTTAGTCAAGCAGACTCACAAGACATCTGGGATATCAATATATGATTGAATAAACAGAAAATGAATTCATTTTCTTGTTTTTATTCAAAATCAAAATTTGTGAAATGTGCTTGGGACAGTCACGCCATATGAGCTTATTCTGGTTTGGCTGAAAATTGTGAAAAAATAGAAGATTAAACCCATGAATGCTCTGTATGTCCATATAAAACAGCACTTTCTGAGCAATATCACCACAGTTTTTGATATATTTTTCTATAATTTACTTAACATTGACACATTGGACCAAAAAAAGGCCATGTCATGTCAACCACCCTATATTTATATTTATAGGCTATGTGTGTGTTGTGGCACAGTGATGAACTCGGAAACTTAAAAATGGCACTTTATGACAAAAAGGTTGCCGACCCCTGCTATATGCTATCAACTGCTTTTTGCATACATTGAATACAACCATTATATGATTTAAGAACACTTTACATTTCAAATAGTCAAATTAATAATGTGAATGATGTCTGTCTTCTCTCTGGAGACCAACCACTTGTGTCTGACAGCTGAAGGGGCCTCTAAGTTTGCCAGAAGCATGGGTGTACCGGAAGTGCCTGAGGAGTCATTGATCACAGACTATGCCAAGATGCGCTGGAAGAAGAACCTGAAGCCAGATGCCAACCCTGTGGAATGCCAAATGTAAAGCTTTTATGTAATGAAAACTGGTACAAAGTGCTGACATAATGTTTTTGGCATAAGATGTCTAATGTCTAGAACTTCTACTAAGATAAAAAGTCGCAACAATAGTTAAAGGGATTGTTCACCCTAAAATGAAAATTCTTTCATCGTTTACCTTCATGTTGCTTCAAACCTGTGACTTTCTTGCTTGCTTGTAATATCCATATTATGTCAACACAAGCACACACACACATACATGCAGTACATATGTGTCCATTGAAAAAGAAAAATGTTAAAGGAAAGTCAGTGGTTTTGCATAGTATTTTGTGCATTCATTTCAAATGTACATTATATACAAAGTTTTGTCATGAAACTCTAGAAGGCGATTCTCAAGGGGGCTTAGTCCTCAGTGAGAATGTGTAGCAAGAGACCATTGCCTAAATGGTGCTATTTTGTAAATTGGCTCCACTATATTACTATATAGTAAGCCAAAAGTAGCCTACATTTTAAATTGGTTCCAAGTTAATACATTTTATAAATTATATAATGATACCAGTCTTGCTGCACTACAGTTCAAATCAGTAGGCAATAGCACAATACAATAGCACAAAGATGCAAATTAAATAAAAAGTCCTTTATAGTGCTTGTGAAAACTATTACTGTATAATATAAATATACACAGAACTCTGTCTGAGAGTCAGCTTTCTGTGTGTGCACTTCAGGTGTATGCACACTCAGAAACGATCCATCACAGTGTGGAAGTTCAGCATTGAGTTCTCTTCAATCTGCTTACAGTAATTTTCTATAGAGCACAGCTGATTGGTTCCTGCTGTAGCCATGAGCTTGCTGCTCAACTTTCAAATACTTGGTCAGCATTTGCTTAA
This sequence comes from Rutilus rutilus, assembly GCF_951802725.1. Lineage (NCBI taxonomy): Eukaryota > Metazoa > Chordata > Actinopteri > Cypriniformes > Leuciscidae > Rutilus > Rutilus rutilus. Next base: position 15,374,654 of record NC_140225.1, read on the forward strand.
AGGGTTAGTTCACCCAAAAATGAAAATTCTGTCAGTAATTACTCACCCTCATGTTGTTCCAACCCCGTAAGACCTTCGTTCATCTTCGGAACACAAATTAAGATATTTTTGATTAAATCTGAGAGTTGTCTAACTCCTCCATAGGCTTCTAAGGAACCGAAACTTGCTGGCCCAGAAAATGTATTAAAGACATCGTTAATATAGTCCAAGTGACTCCAGTGGCTCAATCTTAAGTTTATCATGCGACGAGAATACTTTTTGTGCGCAAAAACAAACAAAAATAACGACTTTATTCCACTATTTATTTCCTTCTCTCTGGACCTCTAGTTGGTTCGCGTAGTGTTTTTGCGCAGCGCGTCTGTGTTACACGTCACCACGTAGGCTCACTATTGGCCGACGCTTGTCATGTGTGATACGTGGTGACGTGCAACACAGACGCGCTACGCTTAAACACTACGCAAAAAGACCCGAGGCCCAGAGAGAAGGAAATGAAAAGTGGAATAAAGTCGTTATTTTTGTTTGTTTTTGCGCACAAAAAGTATTCTCGTCGCTTTATAAACTTAAGATTGAGCCACTGGAGTCACTTGGACTATATTAACGATGTCTTTAATACATTTTTTGGGCCAGCAAGTTTCGGTTCCTTGGAAGCCTATGGAGGAGTTAAACAACTTTAAGATTTAATCAAAAATATCTTAATTTGTGTTCCGAAGATGAACGAAGGTCTTACGGGGTTGGAACAACATGAGGGTGAGTAATTACTGACAGAATTTTCATTTTTGGGTGAACTAACCCTTTAAGCAGTTTGCAGTACACTTTCAGAAACCCTCCACCTTCCCCAGCTCCACCTGTATAGATCTGCTGTGGGGAATTCACATTTCCCAGGAAGGAAGCAGGATCCATGTGCAGCAAACTTTATTAAATAAACCCAAAACTAAACAAACTCAGACTAGGGAAACAGGACACAGGAACCAAACAGCCAACATATAATAACAAGAACTCACAAAGACTGAGACTAGACACAGGGCTTAAATACACAGGCAAACAAGCTAAACAAGATAACAAGGGGGCATGGTAAATCAGAAACACTTGGGGAGACTAATCAACATAATGGGAACTGCTAAACATGGGACAAGACAGAGGAACACAGACATGAATCATTACAATTGTACAGCAGCAGCATGTCTTACTTGCTCACATCAGTGTGTCGTGTATGGTATTGTCACTAGCAAGTCCCGTATTTGCTCTGCAGCAGCAGAGTAAGAGATCTATTCCACCAAGATAAAACATTAACATTGTCACATCCATTACCATGCCAAACACTCCTAAAGTTGTCATGACAGAAATAAATTTGAAATGACATAATTGTTTATCGACTTTATCTAATTTCTTTCTTTGTTTATTTCTAGTCAGCTATTATTCCTTTGCTACCACTAAGTTGGCCATTTTGTTTGTGTGTGTTTTTAAAGCCATTTTTTTGTGTGCGTGTTTCAGGGGCAAGATGGGAACAGTAGGTGCAGTAGCTGTGGACATAGACGGAAACATTGCTTGTGCTACATCCACTGGTGGAATGATTAATAACATGGAGGGTCGTGTGGGAGACACGCCGTGTGTTGGTAAATCCAAACCTGCTGTTTTGTAGTGTATGTAAGGGGCGTTGATTTGATTTGCACCACAGAGCTCTTGTGCTTACAAAGTTGGGAGGAATCAGCCTACAATTGCTTACTTATTGCTGTTTCTGTATATTGAGCTGAAATAGAAGAAAATATTTAAATAGTTGAAAAATGAAACCTTTAATTTGACTAACCCTAAGCAGCTGGTGTGACAGGGATTGAACTTTGACCTTTGGACATGCAGTAATGTGAGTACATTTCAGCTGCTCATGAGAGCTTGTTGCCTGCTGAGTTAATATTCAAACCACAGATTTAATCCCTAGCTCAGCACAGCACCCTCCACATACATTCGCTCAGGACACACTTTAACCTGTGGGAATCACACACACACTAGTTAATGATAGATAAAAGAGCTGCTATTGTCTGCTTAATAAGTAAATAAACAAAAATGAAAAAAAGACAGATGCTTTATTCTCTGTTATGCAGTGATTATTATCAGGGTTTGTCTTAAATAGGTGGATGGTTATCTGAAGCAACAGGTTTGCTGAGTGTGTGTGTGTGTGTGTAGGAAAGTCTCCCTCAGGATCTTTGTTTCTATCTCTGATTCTCAGGATGTGGTGGCTATGCAGATAACAAGATTGGGGCTGTCTCACCCACAGGCCATGGGGAAGCCATTATGAAGGTCACTCTGTCCAGACTGGTTCTCTTTCACATGGAGCAAGGCATGTGTTACAAGATCAGCACAACCTATTTAGCGTAAACCAACAAAGCTTGGGGATCTTTTTCTCATTTTTCACAAACAGAATTACCATAGTTTTTACACAAATATTTATTTTAACTATGAACATTAGACTTTTCACTATCTGTAATACTTGATTCTGTTTGGTCAGTTGTATCAGGTGGCCATATATTTTTTATAATGACTGCTAAACTGTATACACTACCGTTCAAAAGTTTGGGATCAGTACTATTTAAAACAGTGAATGAAATTTTTTTTCTTTGTGCAAGGACACATTAAATTGATCGAAAGTGACGGTAAAGACATTTATATGTTTTCAACATTGATAAAAATGTAAAAGAAAATGGTTATTTTGAATTGGAATATTGTTTCAAAATATTGCTGTTTTTACTGTCTTTTTTGACAAAATAAATGCGTTCCACTCATTCAAAAGAGATTTCCTTCAAAAAAAAAAAAAAAAATCGTACCTCAACTTCTAAACGGTTTTTTTTCATATTAACACAAGTTATAAAAGCTGAGTATCTAAACAAATGACTACGAAATGTATTTTAAAATAATCTTGAAGGACTTTGGTATTCATTTTAATATACAGTACATGGTAAGCATGAAGCATAGGAGTCCACAGTTTTTTTTTTGGAATTACTAGGAACTTGTGAAAGACAGCTAGAGCTGGATTGCAGAGAACTTAAAATTAGACAAAGACACGTAAGATTGTAATTAAAAAAGTTAATTTAAAACTAGTTTAATACTTGAAAAGTAACTGTAACTACAGATTAATAATACATAACTGTGCACTAGTGCAAGAGCTTTGCATAAGGATGGAGTCAAAATAAACCTGTCAGGGTTTATTTTGCAATAATGCCTGTCCTATAGTACATTATACTAGACACAATTATCGTAATATATAAAGAAAAGTTCAACTAGCCATATGGCCAACTGATATCTCTCTTCCTATATACTGTGCACTTGTAATCGGCAGTTTTAGTATTATTACGGCATGGCATCTAGAAATGTCACGTCTTGGACCATAAGTTAATCTGCATTGTAATACAGATTTAGAAGCAACTGGTATATTGACATGAGCTCAAATGGACTGTTCACATGTGTTCATGAATAGCTGTGAGAATGATTCCTAGCAGCATTTTAGCCAGTGAATAAACAGCTTGAATTACTTCAGCTACACATTAACTGAGATTGAGGGCCTCGTTAAGATGCTTGACCTCAAGTCTGTTTAGGTAAACATTGCTCACTTCATGGGTCTGAGCAAAAACAATTTGAGCCAGTCTTTTATGGTGTGTTTCGTAAAACCTCCTCCAGCACCACTTGCAATGAGTAGACACATGGAAGTCAGAGGTGTAGAGCTTTCTGAGCAGTAAAGTGAAGATTAACCAGTCTGTACATCCTCAGAAGGACATTTCATATAACAGGGCCTCTTTTTATCCAGCCAGTATCTTTTGTAGTGTGAGTTAGCCTTTGTTTTCTGTTGAGGTGATTTGAGTGTGCATGCTTTTGCCTTGTGTGTGTGGAAACACAACGGCAAGCGTTTTTGCTGAACTCGCCTTTTTTTTTATATGTGTTTAAATGAGCGGGGTGTTGATAAGATTTATTTGGTCTCACCTGAGATCCATTCCATAGTATTTTAACCATTTTCATGATCACCTTCCTTATCGTGCACTTTATGGTCACCAACATCTGGCAGAGAGATCTGGAATGATAATACAATGCACTAGCTTGATAATATAGTTAAGTGTGTATTCTTCTATGTTCTCTAGGGAAGACCCCAGAGGAAGCGAGTGACCTGGCTCTTGCATATATGAAGGAGCGGGTGGAGGGTCTCGGCGGGGTGGTGGTGGTAGATCCCAAAGGGACCTGGGCAGCTCGCTTCAGCAGTTTACAGATGTCATGGGCCGCTGCCCAGCAGGGTGAACTCCACTTTGGGCTGTACCATGGTGAAGACTTTGTAGAGCCTGTACAAGAGCACACATAATGAACACGTGTGCACACACACACACACACACACACACATGTATGTTATATATATATATGTTGATTATATTGTTACAATCAGTATTGAATAGAAAGGGAAATGTGTAAATCAGTGTTAGTGTAAATACATACAGTGGGTACGGAAAGTATTCAGACCCCCTTACATTTTTCACTCTTTGTTATATTGCAGCCATTTGCTAAAATCATTTAAGTTCATTTTTTTCCTCATTATTGTACACACAGCACCCCACATTGACAGAAAAACACAGAATTCTTGACATTTTTGCACATTTATTACAAAAGAAAAACTGAAATATCACATGGTCCTAAGTATTCAGACCCTTTGCTGTGACACTCATATATTTAACTCAGGTGCTGTCCATTTCTTCTGATCATCCTTGAGATGGTTCTACACCTTCATTTGAGTCCAGCTGTGTTTGATTATACTGATTGGACTTGATTAGGAAAGCCACACACCGGTCTATATAAGACCTTACAGCTCACAGTGCATGTCAGAGCAAATGAGAATCATGAGGTCAAAGGAACTGCCTAAAGAGCTCAGAGACAGAATTGTGGCAAGGCACAGATCTGGCCAAGGTTACAAAAACATTTCTGCTGCACTTAAGGCTCATAAGAGCACAGTGGCCTCCATGATCCTTAAATGGAAGACGTTTGGGACGACCAGAACCCTTCCTAGAGCTGGCGTCCGGCCAAACTGAGCTATCGGGGGAGAAGAGCCTTGGTGAGAGAGGTAAAGAAGAACCCAAAGATCACTCTGGCTGAGCTCCAGAGATGCAGTCGGGAGATGGGAGAAAGTTGTAGTAATTCAACCATCACTGCAGCCATCCACCAGTCGGGGCTTTATGGCAGAGTGGCCCGACGGAAGCCTCTCCTCAGTGCAAGACACATGAAAGCACACCTGAAGGACTCCAAGATGGTGATAAATAAGATTCTCTGGTCAGATGAGACCAAGATAGAACTTTTTGGCCTTAATTCTAAGCGGTATGTGTGGAGAAAACCAGGCACTGCTCGTCACCTGTCCAATACAATCTCAACAGTGAAGCATGGTGGTGGCAGCATCATGCTGTGGGGGTGTTTTTCAGCTGCAGGGACAGGACGACTGGTTGCAATCGAGGGAAAGATGAATGCGGCCAAGTACAGGGATATCCTGGACGAAAACCTTCTCCAGAGTGCTCTGGACCTCAGACTGGGCCGAAGGTTCACCTTCCAACAAGACAATGACCCTAAGCACACAGCTAAAATAACGAAGGAGTGGCTTCACAACAACTCCGTGACTGTTCTTGAATGGCCCAGCCAGAGCCCTGACTTAAACCCAATTGAGCATCTCTGGAGAGACCTGAAAATGACTGTCCACCAACGTTTACCATCCAACCTGATAGAACTGGAGAGGATCTCCAAGGAGGAATGGCAGAGGATACCCAAATCCAGGTGTGAAAAACTTGTTGCATCTTTCCCAAAAAGACTCATGGCTGTATTAGATCAAAAGGGTGCTTCTACTAAATACTGAGCAAAGGGTCTGAATACTTAGGACCATGTGATATTTCAGTTTTTCTTTTTTAATAAATGTGCAAAAATGTCAACAATTCTGTGTTTTTCTGTCAATGTGGGGTGCTGTGTGTACAATGAGGAAAAAAAATGAACTTAAATGATTTTAGCAAATGGCTGCAATATAACAAAGAGTGAAAAATTTAAGGGGGTCTGAATACTTTCCGTACCCACTGTACATTCCTCATGGCAGTGATATTGTGCATCTATTAAGCGTTTTGAAGTTGGTCATCTTTACACTTAACAGTAAAGCAATGTAAGTCTTACACTGATAAGAAAACATCAGTATTATAACACTCCTTATTAGTCTTAGTGTAACTGTCTCAGGTGGTAGTACTGCATATTCTCCACTTGATGGAGATAAATTATGTTCTTTGGAGTCAAGTGAGTGAAATTTGTTACGGTACAGTTCACATTTAATAATAATTTACAAAATAGTAGAGATAAAAAGTGTTTTACATGTACTGTAAATGGCACCTAAGAAAGTCAGAATATTTGAAATAAATTACCAGACTATTTTTTGAAGAATAGATATCATGATTCATTCCTGAAGTAGTTCAGTGTATCTTTTTCTTCAAAAGACTAAAAGAGAAAATAACTTATTAAATCAGCACAAAATATTTTTAACCTATAAATAATTTTGACATGTACATCAACAATGCAGCAGTTTATCATCTTTTGTGAGACAGTGTGTGCCAGAGTAAACTTTGTAACATGTTTTAAATGGTGTGTTGGAATCATCACATCATTTATACTGATTCTTTTGGAAGGTGAAAACATGCAGAAAATAAACTTGTTGGTGTGGGTCACTTGTGTGCTATTTTAAGTTGACAGCCCAGATACAGATAACATCAGTTCTGTTGTTTTCACGTACAGTATAGTGAGGTGACGTGGCCCTTATGACAGTTTAAGTACACAAGCTCCTGCTTATTGTGTCAACACGTAGGCCAGCTTGCAAGTTCCAACTGTGAATTGTCTTCATAATGATCTAAAACCCAAAAACCAGTTCTTCTGCCCTCGGCGGTCAGTTTGTGTGCAAAATATTCCACATGGGAGCATGCAAAACAACATCAACTTTTGTCCTCTCAAAGACATGACCGACAAGTCATGACCTCTCTGTCCTTTTGTGTCTTATTTAACTCTTAAATGGGCAGGAACTCAGAAAAATTATTATATTTATTAAGTGTATATCAAATAATACAATTTTAAGTTGAACATAAAAATACAGTTTATGTTCAGGTTTAAAGTTTGAATATCCTATGAAAATAGTGTAAGAAAGAGCAGCATTTACCTCAAGGTCAGTGACCTTCGTGGGGCATGGTGCCATGTTACTTTTAGATAAAGACGGTGAGTTGATGCCACAATATTTATACCAATTCACTTAACCTAAGTAGTTGCATAGACCTAATTTTCTATATTTTTAACTAAAATGTTGTCTACTTAATTACTGTCCCTCCAGAATAAAGGGATGCTTTTTTTCTCAAAACCCAGGTTAAAGTGTATTTTTAATAATAATAAATAAATAAAAACGGCCAAGCATTTCGGATGGCATGTTTTTTTTTTGTTGTTTTTTTAAGTGATTTTGATTGTCAAAATATACAATCCATTGATTTTGATTATATCAGCATATACAATACACTGTTGTTAAAAGCAAACAGATATCCAGAGATATTTTAAAAAGAGAAATAAAAGTATCCAAGCATATGGTTTGGTACAGAATCAGAAGCAATGTGTCCATTTTAAATTAACCTATGTAAATCCATTCATAATACAGCAGATTTGTGTTAAACGTAAAAATACTCAAATAGATATGGACAAAAAATAATAATAATAAAAAAACTGAAAAGTACTGCGGTCAAGAGGTCATTCAGTGATGGTAAAAGCTGGCACCATCATAGATGACAGCGCTTCGCCTGTTGATTGGTCAGGACTCGACAGCGATGACAGAAAAGGGGCGGGCCGAAGCGCAGGAATCCGCATAGAAAAAGTCAGGAGTGACAGATTGCCCGGAGTGGGTGACAGCTTTACAGTGCACTCGGACGAAGAAGTCAAGCAGCCCCCGAATTCTTACAGTTGCCATCTTACAAAGCTTTATTACAGACTCTAACGCCGTATCTACACTGTAAAAGAGCGACGCGACGCTACAAAACTTCAACGAAACCACTATAATATTAAGTTGATTATAACGGTCGCTTTCAATTTTTTTTCGCGTCGCGTGCGGTAGTTACGCACTTGTGGCGGTTCCCAACAGCTTGCAAATACATTCTACATGTCTGCTTTCACCCAGAACTTTAAATGACGTGAGGACGGTTTTTTTGTGAAGTTGAAGACTTGATAAAGTCAATATGAAGACGACGAACGCGGCGATTATCAGTCGAAGTGGAGAGGACATCCTTTCTGGACATTTATGCATTTTCTCACTAGGCATCTTTGCTGTCAGCGCTGGAGGAAAAGTCACGGACATCTGCGAAGAAGTTTGTGTAAGAAAGTTCATCGGACGGATCTTTCTTAGAAATAGGCTACATACATTCTGACTCTAACTTCGGTGAGTGTTCATTAATATTCTGCATTAAGTGTCTGTATTTAATAATAAAGCATTTCTGCATGGTAGAGCACCGAGCAGGCAGTGCAAGTCTGCACAGCTGTGTCCAGGAAATGGCTCAGTAATGAAAAATAAGTTATGAAATGGTGAAGGACAATATAGCCTATTCATGTAATCGATGTAATATATTTAAGCAATATATGACACAGGAGATTAATATCAACACTGTTATTTGCCTGTAAGCACAAGGCCGCAGGTAATCACTTGTGCTAATTACCAACACTACAGGTAGATTGTAAGTATTTCAATAATTAAGGTACATAAACAAGTAATTAATATTATAGTTTTCCGGTTTCTATATGTTTTCTCTGCCAATCAAGCTTTTGTGTTAACAAGCAACTCGCACACTAAAAGCCGGCCTGGAGCGGTGTGAATGAGTGGAGCGGAGTCGGTCAGAGTATTCCGTGTCCGGGTTTTCCATTTTCTGCTCTGTAGTGAGAGAAACCCAATCAGAGAGATCAGCGGGCGCGCGCGAGAAAACATCGACGCTCTGACGGCTGCTCTGTTCAGGTAAAATCAGAACTCCGCTTCCATAGTCTTTATCATGGCAGACCAGACGCCATATTAAATTTTATACTGTGAGGGATAGACCATAATGTACGTACTGTAAAAAGGTAGGCTGCAAGTTTTTTATTTTTTTTTATTTTGTGTCTACTGAGAGTTTCTTTGGAAAGATGTTTCGTCAGCTGAACAACTGGCCTGTTGTTCAACTAACTTACAGTGCAACTCATTAAATACAGTGTACTTCTATTCCTCACATCCTCGTTTTTATCCCTTAAAAATTAGATATGGCACTACCGTGACTATTTGAGAGAGAGAAACACAGATGCTCTTGCTTTCCAAAAAAAAAAAGAAAAAAAGAAAGAGGCTCCTAGCTAGGTAACGTTAGCCTAAATCTGCTCGGGAATATGCCATGAACACAGAGGTGAAATCAGCACATTTAGAAGGCAGCTTTGTCAGTCAAATTTAATTTGATCGTTTGTTAATTAAACATAGGCCTATGTAATATATTATAAGTGAAATTGTATTCATTATTATATTTGAATAGATTTATGGAAATATTTTAAATATAAATGTAGTTAGCTCTGCGAAGACGCCTTTATCCAAAGCAGTTAATTAATTAAATTAAATTGTATTTTTTTTATTATTATTGTATTTTGTTAAGTCCCATTCGCACCAAGAAGATAACTATAGGTTAATGATTTGTTATCACAACATTTTTTCTTTTGTCAAATCAGCTTAGATAATTTATGGGGTTTAGATACAAATATTTTCTGTTGGTTAAACAAATTATTGAAACTTTGTTGTTATAATTATCTTTATAGTTATTGTTGGTGTGAATGGATGTTTTTTCTTTGAACAGTTGTAGGCCAGCATTTCCTTTTTATATTACTGTCACATCAGTGCCACACTTATTTTTTTTGCATCAGTGAAATTCAAAAGTAACCTTGCTCGTTCATTATTGCACAAAGATGATTTGAAAATCAGATTTTGTGTTGGCATTGTACTTGGGTGAGTTGGCATGAGGCAATGGAGGACAATGTGTCGAGACTCATTCATTAACCTTCATTATTGCATTTAACACTTTAAGTAAGTCTTTTTCGTCTTCGTTCCATGTCTGTTTTATCACTTCTAATTCAGTGACGCAAAACAGCCGGTAAAGTGTAGGCTAAGTGTCGGGTGGCATGACTTCCTGTTGACCTCTAAAAGTTAGCGAACTTAGCGTTTTCTGTTAATCAGTGTTCTGGTGACACAGATGACTTGTTCTCTTGCTGTGAGTTTCGTGCCTGGAATCAGCGAGCTGTGTTTAACTGCTCGTAGAGTGCAAAGAAGTGTGACCTTCAGCAAGGTCAGAGAGGCCTTCGCTCATCTGATTCAGCTTCGGGCAGTTTTGGGTTCCTGGAAAAATAAAAAAAATAAAGGAGAGAGAAAGTTAAAGTGAATGGAAACAAGTGATGGAACAGGTACAAAATCTATATGTTTTCTCACATCTCAAGTGCATGCCATTAAAATAGAAATTGGACAGTGTGTTTTTTTTTTTTTTTTTTGCGTTTAAACTATAGGAAACACACAAAAGGGAAAATCAACAGGAAAAGATCAAGCGAATAGACATATTTGCCATGTTTGTTTTATCCATAGATATATTTTTATTTGTTAGTGTAGACTTTACAGTAATTCAATTATTTGAAGAACATTTTCACAAAACAGTCAAATGCATAGCAAATGCCCTCTGAACTTGACTTGACTTGACAAATGTGTTTAATAGGTAACAAGTTGCGGTTACTCTAGACATTGACTTAACCTCATCTCTGCTCCACAATGACTTTGTCCCATAGGGCATCTGCCATCATGAGAAATGCAGTTTAAGTCAGTGTTAGGGAAGGAATGCTTTGATGAGGCCCTTGATCTAATCAGAGTGCCGCCCACAAGGGTGGTATTTTTTACAGTCTCAGGGAGAACAGGATGATCAGAAAATCACAGCCGTCAGGACCAATGTATTCAGCTTTATTTGAGAAGGTTACCTTACTGTGACTTTGCCTTGTTTGGGAATGAAAATCTGTTTGTGTTAGTAGGATAACACAGCATCATAACTAGTCAAACTCAAACCCGGTGTTGAGTTTGGAACTTAAAGAAATAAGTATTTGTACCTGTGATAAGTAAGTTAATTGACTATTTTAGGTTAAAAAGTGTAAAATGCTGTGGCATAGGCCTAAGTTATTTACATGTCTCAATCATTAGCTTTAAACTAAAATCTATGACATCATCCACCCACCCTCATGCAATTCGAAACGTTTTTCCTGTGCATTATGTAAAGAATTATTATCATAAATGTCAATTCTGCTCTTTTCCATATGATGAAAATACATTCAGTCAATTTTGTAGGGCTGCCCCCAACTAAAGATTTTTCTATTCAACTGTTAGTCGTTCATTTAAGCTATTAGTCGATTAGTCAGGAGAGAAATACTTAACCATAATAATAAGCATTTAAAATATAAATGAAGTGCTCAAGCGTGCCTCATCGACACCGGCAAACATGCCATAAACTTTTCTGAGATCACAACACAAATAAAATAAATATACATTAGTCCTATATAAAAACTGATAAATAAAATATATAGCAGCATCTGAAACACTAAAACAATATGGACAATTAGGCTATACCTGACTCACGTCACAATGTCTTACGAGAAAGGAACATGAGTTTATCCACGTTGTCAGGAAGAAGTGAGCTCTGTCTTGCTCACAATGAAGCCGGGCTTTGCGAAGATGCGCTCTGATGGCGTGGATATACTGTAGAATTTAAATTAAACATGTTGTGCAGTAAACGCGATACTAATTTAGCTTCTACACACCGCAAGAACACTTGGATATCCGCCTAATATTACCTCACATTTATCAAGGTTAATGTGAACGTTAGAGTGAGCGGCCGGCCATGTGAAGGGGCTGATAAATCATGTTTGAGGTCGCACGTCACCTTTTTGTGGTCATCTTTGCTCTCTCGAAATGTTCCCACACTTTGGATTTTCTGTTTCCAATTCCTGTGGAGTTTTTTTCTTTTTTTGCGACTAACCGACTAATTAAAATTTAGTCGACCAAGCCTCCTCTCGTTGACTAATGTTTATTTGACTATTAGGGGGCAGCCCTACAATTTTCATAGTTTATTAAAAATATACATATATTTTGACTATTTAAAGGGGTCATGACATGGATTTTTTTATCATTTTAATATGTTCCAAATATTTGACAACTAAGGGGACTTTTAATCTTTCTGCAAGCATCAAATAAACTAAGACTGCTGCTTGTGCACCCTCAAAAAAATAGATCAAAGCTAATGGTAACTAAAACCAGGGTGAACAAAACCATAGCCAATTATTGATGTGATCAGAGGCCTTGTTTGGGTGGAGGCCGTGTCAGCCAGATCCCTTCCTTTTTTCATTTAGTCTCGCTCTCTTTCCTTGCTCTCCACCCCTTCCCCCAATTCCCTCTCCCTACGTCTCTGTCTTACTACATGCTATGCGGTTGCCAAGTGCTAAGAATCTGCGGAATGTGGGATTGCTGTGGTCTGATAAAGTTTGCTTTGTTCCCGCCGTGACCTGAACGCTGGGAGGGATATGGGACCCTGGGAGTTTCACCAGAGTCAGTGCACTGTAGAGCTGCACGATTAATCGTTAAAAGATCGCAATCTCGATTCAAACACCCACATGATCTTATTCCTAAATGACGACGATTCTCCTGTGTCTATTAAACCTTTGACAAAATCAAACCGCAACATTCAAATCTGCGTTGGTGCTGCTGCTGACCCAGAGAAAGCAGTTATCATGTATAGGTATAAAACAGCTTCACAAAGTCGTTTCAACTACACAGTATCATTATTTCTGTGCTACAAATATTCAAATTATCATAGAAGTAATGGGATAAAAGTTTATAATTCAGATATAAACACTGCTGTCTATGGTAGCGATCAAAATAGAGCAAATCACCTTTTGAAAGTAATTTGGCTCTTCAAATAACTATTGTATCGATTACCAATGTAAGGTGATTGCCACCACAAGGTGGCAACAAGTGACTGATAAAAAAGTATTTGTCATTGAATCATTCATTTAAGAGATTCATTAAAAAATGCTGGCTGCGTCCGAAATCACACACTCTCTTGAGTTGGTGCTTATTTTGAATAAGTAATTACTTCGCTAAAAAAGTAAATTCTATATAGTATGAATGCAATCTGGATGTACTACATTAACCATGTTGCCCTTATCAAGTGACCTACAGCATCAGTTGTGAGTCACGACTCACGAGTTAAACATTTTAAATAGACTGCAGCAATTAACATTTTGTCATAACCTCTGGTAAATTACATGTTTTGTTTGGTGTCTGTTCAGAATCGTGTGAGAATCACAATCTCTATTTGAGACAAAAAAATCGTGAATCATGCAGCTCTAGTGCACTGCAGATCAGACCCTGCACACAGTCTCAACACACTTTTAAGCGCACACACATGCTACGTCTCATTAGCAACCTGTTATGTATATTACAGCACATGCTACTGACTGCTGCTGTGTGGATAGGATGTCATGGGGATGCATGTTACAAATTGAATTTACATACACACAAATCTGTATGCATATTATAGCTTTTGTAGGCAGGGCATGTAATTCATGTAATTCTCCAAAAACAGAACAGTTTTTATATAGTCTGGTCTTACTCCATTCAGACAGAATTGTTTATCAGACAGATAAACTTAAGACACAAGCTAGAGAGTAAAATGTAAGCCTTAACAGTGAAGTTTTAAACGCTGAGACCACTTGTAAAAATGCTTCTACAACTTTATGTTCAATGACAGCTATGTTTTTTTTTTTATTGTTGTTTTATTTCTAACAAAGATAGCTACATGATAAAAAATATGCATTAATGGAAAATAAAATATTTTATTAAAATATAAAGAGTAAAAAATAGTGCATTATTATTATTTTAATATTAATTTAGATTTTAATGCTCCTGGGACACAGGCCGGGGTATGAACAATTCCGGCCGGGTCAGCTGGGCGAGGGTGTCTGATGTTGAAAGACCCAAAACACCCAATGACCCTAGGATACAATGTGTCCCAGCGCATCATGATGTAGCCTATCTTTTTCTTAACGTCACTTAAGCATAGCTATTTTCTAAAGAGTTGAATAATTTGACAATATGTCAATGAATGATGCAACACATTTAGTAAATCAATGAATATCCTAAGCAAAACATTTCCCTAGCTGAAAATCAGTTTCTGAATGCATATACAAATCGATTTCTTCCAGAGAAAAGAAGATGCATGAAAGAGAGATGAGACACATTCCAAATTCCCATTGTCACTTTGTCAAAATAGACACGTAGCTTTTCTAACTTAAACACATTTCCAGTTTTAGAGGCCAGTTGAGTGGAAACATTGACGGGAAAGTACAACTGATGACAGAAAATGATGCTTATTTATTGATTTTAAGTTGGCGTTCCATGTGTAATGGGCACTTCTCTCAGAGCTGCAGGCTTGAGTCTAGTGCTGAAGGGAGTTGAGATGGTCTTGAGGTAATCTGCCATCTCAGCCCTCACAACACAGGGGTCCTAACAGCTTCGTTTAAAGAGTAAACAGAGATGGACTCTTTGTGATTGGAGGGGGTTGGCAGGAAGCTGCTCTGGTGTTTGTGTTTAGGAGATGTTTGCAGTCAGCAGGGATATGTTGCATGTGAAGCTTCATCAGATTGGCTCTTTGTGGGAGAGTCTTGGCAAAACAAACGGCAGCCGCCGAGTTTCCAGTGTTTTCAATGTAAATATGACATTTCTCTTCTGTCATGGTTACCAGCCCTCATGGTGTCACAAGGTGGGCCAAACCTTGCCGGAATGATTGTCTCTCCATGGACACAGAGGTAGTAGTGCCGAAAGGCCTCTGAAGTCCGCAGTCTCATAAAGTAAATCAAAGTTTTTTGTCAAGTTTTGTTTCATTTCCTCTGATTCAGTGTATTAGGGTTACAGTCAGTGTCAGGTTTAGGTATCGACTTCATGGGCAAAAAACAGCTGGCAGTACGGGCTACTGTAAACATCCTTGACTGGAAGCTGGTGCTTTAGATGGAGCTTTCAGTCGGATGTTTGCAGCAGCCAACTGCTGTTACTCTCACCCGGAAACCTGCATCAGGAGAACATGGAAACCACCCACTGGAACAAAGCTTCTGATTTTAATGTTCAGATTGTTGAGGTGGTCCAATTACTTCTAGTCCCACTCTCTGAAGAGCCACCCAAAGTCCATTCACTGGCCATCTGATGCACATTGTACACAAAACTGGAAAGCACTGAGAAAATAGTGCCAGACAAGTAGACTTACAATAATTAGACCGCTGAAAATATGGGTCTCGGTCCGCTTCCAAACAAACTCTGTTGCGGTTCGATTGAAATATGAATGCAACGTGGGCCAAAGACATGAAAAACGAACCAAATACGGAAGATGAGACCCTAAAAAGGGCAGAATGCTCACACATACCTGTTTTTTCTCGTCATAGTTGTGATGTTGCCCATCACAGTTCGGTACAGCCATCAGAACTGCATCTCCTCGCAGCAGATTTTTGTTTGTGTGTGTGACAGAGGGATTCCTTTTGACTCCTTTGCACATTTTATAAGCTCTTCACGAGTTCTCAGTTGATCAAAATACCGTTAGGCTACACACACAACAAGCGCATTTAGCCCAGCACACAGCATTGTTTTGGATGTTTGGTAAATTCCGTCTCAAAATAAAGTCTGTGAACATATCAGGTTGTGAACATATCCCTTTAGGTTTGGTGTTAAAAAATGTCAATGTGAACGCTAAGCGCACCAGGACTAAATGTTTTGGGTTTTTTTTTTGGTCCGGACCAAACGAACCAAGCGAACCGAACTACAAGTGTGAACACAACTTAAGCCACTTCTGACAGTAAACTATGAAAGGTTTTCACATCTTCCTGTGTTTTTTATGGTATACACAAAACAGTGAACTACAACAGATGACTGTTTCAGCCATGTTGCTTTCGATCTACAGCAGCTGCAACAGCGTAGCTGTGTGAACTGAGACAGGCTGAAATGGATCCCTCTTTGGCATGTAAAGAGCAAACAGCGGTTTGAGAGCGAATCAGGTCGAGGGTCTGCCTCACGGGCTCTGGCGAGAGCGAACACTGTCTCCAGAGTCCAAATGTCAACATCAGAAGCCAAGGGTTGCCATTTGTGTCAGATTAACACATTCAATCATGTAAAACACATTCAGCCCCAACACCTGTGGAGCGCTAAGACCTAGATTAGCTGAGCTGCCCCTGCTCTGGGTCACTCCTTCTCAGAGTTTCAAAGGCCTGTAACACAGATACAGAGAGCACAGGACTCTCGCTTTCCCACCTCCTGCATGAAGGCTCCCACAGGGCGTGCAATGAAAAGCACAGAAATGTGATCCTGAAGAACAGCTTTGCGTCAGCAAAGTGAAAACTTTCAAGCCTACAAAGTCCATTCACTGAAACAACATTAACACTGTCAAAAATATAAAAGCAACTTTTTTAAATTTGTAGGATTTTGCTATTTGTTTGACCATTTCTTATATTCAGACTACAAGCTTTGCAAATTATCGGACAACACTGCTAAATGCTTATCTTAAACAATAATATCACTACAGATACATTATTCAAGTTAAGACCTATATTTTTAGTATTGTGAACCATGTTTGGAGTGTAGCAGTTTTGACTAGTACTTATGATGTAATGTAATGAGTAAAAATGTACTGTTCTGTTAACACTGTAAATGTAAAAAAAAACAGCCCAGGCTCATACATGCCTGTGGTGACATTTTAGATAGTGTTAAAAGCAAATGAGATAAAAATGGACTTGCTGAAGCAATCATGCCATTTTATTAAGTTTAGGCTACTACATCAGAAAAGTCCTACATTTGGAGCTGCTTATGTGATGCAAACATCAAAATTTGAAGTGTTTTGAGGTCATAACATAGTATTGTGCAAGAAACAGTGCAAAAATAAGTCTTTATCAATCTATAATCTGCCCTAATTGTAATACATGTAAAAAGAAACAAAAGTTATTGGTGATTATTGCCTTGATTATTGATTATAGTCTTAATTTCGGCTGGAATCTATAGTAATTTGTAGTTTTGTATATTCTGGAGTTTTGCAGAAAGTTTAAAGGCAAGTTTTTGACACATGTGGCCTTGGGCTTAAACCCTGCTTCTGGAGACCCACTGTCCTGCAAAGTTTATTTCCAACCTGGTTCAACAGACTTGCATGTAATATTTTTCAAGCAATCATGAAGACCTTGATTAGCTGGATCAGGTGTGTTTGATCAAGGTTGGAGCTGAACTCTGCAGGACAGTAGCTGCATCCCTATTCAGAGGCTGCATCCTTTGAAGGCCGCATTCGAAGGCCAATTGGATCACAGCGGCAAGACAAAAGCTGTCCAAATTCGAAGGCTTTTTCAAATGCGGCCTTGAAATGCGTCCTTCGTTTTCCGGGCAATGAAGGATACAACAGTTGGATCCTTCGCGGCCTAGCCTACCCCAGAATTCAATGCGCCGGTGACAACAGGATGAGACAAATTGCTGGATTATACTTTTAAATGCAAGAATTGAGTTTCAACTTACTCGAATATCTAACGATACAAATGCAAAAATGAAAACGTTAACATTTACTAAGATGCGATTTAATATAGTTTATCATCTTTTTTTATGTACATAAATAGACCAAGGTGCATACTTAGACAAGTTGTGAACCCTGTTTTGTTTTCAGACAGTTAAATATAACTTTTAAAAAAGCCCAGTATCAATGACAACTGTCACAGTTAATAAGCGACAAAAAAAAATCCCCGTAGGCTAGACCGTCCCATTTAACAACGCTTGGTTTGACCTTTGTGGACTTCAAAGTTGTGGCCTTTGAAGTCTGCATCCTTCGAAGGATGCAGCCGCTGAATTAGGATACAGCAAGTGGGTCCCCAGAAGCAGGGTTAAAGACTTGATTTCAATGGTCTATGACATTTTCCTCATAATGTTAACAAGGGTTTCTTGCTTTGGTTGGTTATCACTTAATCAAAATAACAGATTTAATGAGCACCCAGTTTCAGCACTCTGGACAGCTCTCTTAGGTTGAACCTGCAGACACCCTGTCCTGTGAGACAGTCCTCAGGGACATCTTTAATGTGATACAGTAAAGTACAAGAATTGAAACATAAATAAATAAAGCTTTATGTTATTCTCAAATGACATTTTGATCTTCCTTTTATTGTTTCTTTATATCAGTGGTTCTCAACTCTAGTTTCTGGTGCCCCACCTCTCTGCACATTTTATATGTCTCTCATCTGACTCTGATCTCTTATCTGATCTCCTAAAAAGCTGATGATCTGAAACATACAAAATGTGCAGAGCGGTGGGGCACCAGGACCGGAGTTGAGAACAACTCCTTTATAGTGTCTAACAGTGTCTATAATTGAATATTACACAAAGTACCTAGTTCTTCAATAAAAATGGGGTAATGATAAACTGCTGAATTGTTAAATAAGCTGTAAATTGGTATTTAAATTTGCCATTAAAATGCTGGGTAAGATCACAGAGAATGGCAAATTAATATTTTAAAGTCATTCTTAGTTTAAAATATTTTAACAATTTATCCAAAATAATGCAAAGTTTCTGTTAAGCGTAGGCTACAATTGATAAAGTGGCAGAACGTCATTAAGTTTTGCTTCCAACTCATGTCGAATGCATTCCAGATGGCAACAGTCACTAACTAGAATACTAGAGTGTAAATATTTTGTGAATAAAAAACAAAATGGAAGAACACAGTACATTTACCTATTACAACAGCATCTATGTTGCAGTTTTGTATGCCTGCATTCACTAAGCCTTTTATAAAATCATTCTTGTCTTTTTCCAGCCCCACCAGTTTAATCGCTCTGTCCCCTCTTGTTCCCCTTCCTGGTAAACTCAATCACTCTTTCTCTGTGTGTTTCTTGTCCTCCACCCCTCTTTATGCCCATAGGCTGGCACCAAGTCTGATGACTTTTCCCAGAAGATTCAGTGAAGACATAGAGAGAGGGGGCAGAAAGAGAGCCTTCTTGTCCAATAAGAGAAAAGGGGACTGAAGAATGTGAAAAGCTCCCATTCAGGCCAGTTCAGAGGGGCTGGGAGCGGCCACATCCTCAGGAGGAAGGAGGGGTTGCTGCTTTCGGGAGGGTGGGCTACGGATCCTGGACCGGGGCCAGGAGCGATGCAAAGGCTCCTCAGATGACGCTGGTCCGTGGGAGCGTCCAGTGTCTCCGCCTCTCCTCTGTCCCTTAGGACATCGACTCCGGACCCCTCACATTCTATTTACTCGCACAAACAAACTCTCCCCTAAGAGAACCAGTAGGCTGCAGCGTGAGGAATGTGTCTCTATTAATAGAGCGGTTAGATTATCTCAAAGACTAATGACTGGCATGTCCAGATTCCTGAAAGACACGGCAGTGACATACTCTCATCCACCGCTCCTCATTCATTGGCAATGATCTAATTTCCTCTGATATTCTATGAATTTAACTCATGGACGGTTCACTTTTTAAAATGTTGTACTTGCACAGCTTTATCGTTAATGAGAACTAAAACATTTACATTTGTTGATTTAGCAGACTTTTTTATTTATTAGCAATTAACATGCAAGAAAATTGAAGTAAACCAAAATAACTGAAATTAAAATAACCGGAAAAAACTCAAATACAAAATAAAAATATGGCCACAAATTTTAGTTTTTGATACATGCACATTATGAGCAATAACACCAGGCTGAGCTGAAATATTTAACACATTAACTTTGGCAGCCCTAAAAGTTCAACTAAAAGAAATAATAAGTTTGCAAGTAAATAACGCGTTGATCGAAACGTGATATTCAGGTATGCTTGGGTCAAGAATTCTTTGCTATGAAGTCATGGCCAGATCTCTCCACCACAGCCTGAGCTTCAGGGAGTGTAAACATCCTACACTCTCAGCTGGAGCCCAGCCCGTGGCCGGGAGTGGGATGTTTGCGCTCTCTGGCTCAGGAACGCCACAGCTCACTACGGCTCCACTGTGGAGGGGAAAAGCTTGTTCAGAAAGTTGTTCAAATGTTCTCTTTTTTTAATCGCAGTAGACCTGAAATTGAAATTGAGCACTTATCTATCTATCTATCTGTCTATCTATCTACCTATCTATCTTTATCTGTCTTTAGGCATTTAAAACCTTCAAGACTATTTTTAAACTTTCCAGGCAACATTTTCGCATCCTCAGTTCAGTTGTGAAAGGTGAACGGCCCTGATCATTATAAACGTATTTACATTGTGTGCATAGTGCATACTTTATGTAAAGTATGTACTTCCTGGACTTTGTGGATAGATTTTGAAGTGGATATGGGAGCTTTGTAACGCACACAGGAAGTGAACTCCATTGTGAGCATTGTAAGGGCTCTGAGGGTGAGTAGCCTGTCATTAAGATGTTGAGGCTGAACTTTAGGTCTCTTTGAAGCTTTCTGACCCCTCTGTCCGACTGCAAGTGCCTCCACCCAGACAGAGCTGCTGATGGAATTGCCTGAGAGGAAGTGACTATTTATACCCATGAAGGAACAGAGAGAGGCACCCTTCCGATGGGCGTCTCTTCTCTTGCTTCCTTTGACAAAAATGTTAGGACTGCTCTCATGAAAGCTAAACTCAACTCCAACTCCAGCTCCACAAAGATATGCACAACATCCAGTGCTCTCAATGGTATCTGTGTAAACGCCTAACCATGTTTTGGTTTCCATTCTCTTCTGCTGCAATGACCTTTATCCACTTTTGCTTGATGTCATAACTTAAGCATTTCTCATATAGGGCCACTAGGTGGCAGACTAACTCCAGAAAATCCTTCTGTAAATAAATGCTTCTGTTCACTAGCCACTTTTTTGAATAAAAAAATGTAATTATCCACTACAAAACTTGTAGGCATATTCTTCTTTTTTTACATCCTTTGCTTTTCTTATGTGCCCGTAATTCAACGACACCAAACCAGAGATGTATTTATTTGACTAACAATAACCGTATAATTTAGCATCAACATCAGAATTATTAGTTTCGCACACAAATGTATTAATAATAATTGATTAATACTGACTTAGCTTTTTTAAATGATTGACTGCGCTAATATATTTGTAAAAATTAAATATTAAAATATTTTTGCTAACATTTTTAGAATTTTCACAATATCTTTCCAAGTATCCGTGGGAATCACTTTTGATGGCTATGTTGGAAATGATGCCAAGTACAAAGTGAAAAGAGTTCAGTGACATTTTTGAACTCATTCACCCCACAGCGCATTTTCCTGCTCTAGTCAATCTGAGCGAGTAAAAACGGTAAGAAATGTTAAAACCAACTGACACCCTCTGATCAAGCTCTTCCTGTCAACTGGAGGAGTCAAAACAAGTGAAGTATGACAACAAGGACATCATTCATTATTAGTTTTACTTTTTCCCTTCCTGTCATGCTCTTTGAACTGAATTCACTGAGATCGTTATGTTGCCAGAGCTTTTTTCCATCTGACTGCAATAGAGCTATTGAATTTACAGCAAGTTCCTTTCAAATGTTTTAAACAATAATCTCGCCCCATGGTGGCACAGCAATGGAAAGTTGAAGCAAGCTATTTGGTATGTGTTATAATTATATATGTAATTTATATATTATATAGTATATTATTTTATATGTAAATAAAAACAACATTGTCAGCAATGAACACATCAGGAGGAATCTATATTGTGACTGTTGTTCCTTGTTTAATAAAGAGCTGACTGTTTGACTTTTTTGTTATTGTTGTGGCCTTTTTCATCAGTCGTCCTCAGCTAAATGTTTCCTCGTTAACATGACATTACGACAGTCAGTCGAAACCCCGTATTTAGTTTTTGTATGTATAATAATACTTAGTTTCGGGGGATGTTAACACTCTCGACCACACAAGGAACTGAAACATTTCAGTGTGTTCAGAAATAATTTGCTCTCAGCACTACACATTAGCAACTGTGACAAAAGCAGTGACTGTGTAAAGTTAAATAAAATAAAAAACATTTCAATATAATGCAT
The DNA here is from genome assembly GCF_951802725.1 of Rutilus rutilus. Taxonomy (NCBI): domain Eukaryota; kingdom Metazoa; phylum Chordata; class Actinopteri; order Cypriniformes; family Leuciscidae; genus Rutilus; species Rutilus rutilus. The sequence continues at coordinate 15,396,743 of NC_140225.1, forward strand.
ATTATTGTACAGTAATGTGGAACTACCCAGCTCATCTGACCTTGTAAGATGTCAAAATGTTCATAACACAAATCTTATTTACCTTATTTTTTTTTCTGAAATACACAGTTTAAGTTTAAAAATTGATTGCAGTAAAGATGGGAAACCATGCTAACAAATGCTAGAATTGCTATTAAATGAAATAGGGTCCAACTTTAAAAATAGGGAACAGCAAATCTGCAAACAAACAGAAATAATATATACGTTAACATTTAAATATATTACCGTTGAAAAGTTTGGGGTCAGTGAGATGGTGTTTTTTTTGCCTACTTTGCCTTTACAGTCTAAAATTACAAAAGATTTCTATTCCAAATAAATATTAAGCAGCAAGTTTTCATATTAAGTGTTTTCAACTTTGAAAATAATAAGAAATGTTACTTAAGCACCAAATTATTAGAATGATTTCTGAAGGATTATGTGACACTAAAGACTGGAGTGATGACTACTGAAAATTAAGCTTTGCCATCACAGTAATAAATTACATTTTAAAATATATTCAAATAGAAAAGTTATTTTAAAATGTAATAAAATATATTTTTGATCAAATAAATGTAGCAATGCTGGGAAATCTAGAATTTGTCTTGTCTCAAGATTATCATTATTATTATTTGTTATTATTATTATTATTATTTTAATATACTATTATTATATAAATATTTTTATTTATTTTGATTATTATTATTACCATTATTACCCTTTTTTTTAAGCTGTAGGGGGAGGGGTGGGAAGATTGTATTGTATTGTAATTGTAACTGTTAAAAACCCAATAAAGAAAAAAACAGCATTTTTTAGAGTGCAACATTAAAAGTATCTTACCGACCCAAACGTTTTGAACTGTAGTGTATTGGCAGGGGTCAATGCACAAACCTTGGTGTAAACAGGGAATTAACCAAGATGCAAGTAAGCTTACTGGCAAATTGTGACTCATTTTTACACACTCTGTGTATTAAGCTTGCATGGGAACAGCTGTGTAATGGCTGGATAATATGCTGGACAAAGGCATGAATGCTCTTTGTCATTTCATGGCTGAAGGAAGGTCATCTGAAGCCACATGGCTGCTAACAGTGAAGAATTGAGTTGACATAACTGGCCGTTTCATTACACGCACTGCTATGAGTCCTATCAGCACTTCCTCTTTACAGAAAACATAAGTTTCCCTCAAAGAACATCTGGGGTTTCAAGTTACCCTCATCCCAATGGGGAATCAAAGTGAGAACACAAACAGTTCGATCTATCACAAGACTTTAATTTACAGTAGGATAGGGTTCAGAAGTTCAGTTTCAGTGAAGCTGACAGAAAGAAAGAGAAACACTCTTAAAGGAGAAGTCACTTGTATTTGTCAGCTGGACAAAATTCAAATAGTGTGGAATGTACAGTCCCTAGACTTATGTAAAAACCCATCTGCACTATAGCTATATGACACTACCAACCCTGCAGCCTCAGTCGTAATGGACTGGACAGGCTTATAAACCAGTAGGCATGACAAATAAACCCTGATAGCCTGAAGCGTGAATGCATATTCATGATCATGGTATTAATAAAGTACTTGTCTTTAGTTAAAAATATAATTTCACAATAAAATACCAGGGAGGAAAACAGTTACTATAAATTCTGAAAGAGATGTTGGCAAAACATGTTTATCTAGCTGTTCAGTGGAGCTCAGAAGATAGACTCGACTCAAGGTCAAATTTTCAACATGATATCACTAGGGAGAGAGAGAGAGAGAGAGAGAGAGCTGATGATAGAGTTTCTGGAAGAGGTGAGGTAAACAGCTGCTTATACTCTTATCATTGCGGTCAGCAGGATTAAATGAACATTGCTCCTTTAAGACCCCATGAAACCACAATTTTGTGGGTTGAAGTCCGTTAACTTTGAAAGTATTAATATGTCAGTCGGATATCAATCTGACAAATACTATACACATTTAAAATTGGGAAATAAACCACAAATAGGCTATACTCATGTTATTCCGTTCAAATGTTTGGGGTTGATTTAATTTTTTTCTTAAGTCTCTTATGCTTACCAAGATGGCCTTTATTTGAGCAATAAAATACAGTAAAAACAGTAATATTGTAAAATATTATTACAATCGAAAGGAACTATTTTCTATTTAATATTTTTTTATATATGTAATTTATTCCTGTGATGCAAAGCTGAATTTTAAGCATCATTACTCCAGTCTTCATTGTCACATGATCCTTCAGAAATCATTCTAATATGCTGAATTGCTGCTCAAGAAACATTTCCAATTATTATCAATGATGAAATGAATAGTTTTGTGGAAACCATCATACCATTTTCTGGATTCTTTGATGAATAGAAAGTTCAAAAGAACAGCATTTATTTTTTTATCCAATCAAATTCTCTCTAGAATGTTCCCTCCCCTTAATACCACCGCAAGGTTTGTAGAAAATCAAGGTTTGTGTGTCTGTCTGGGGTTGCACTAAATTAAATGAAAAGGTAACAAGCAATCTGAATTGTTCTACGCTATAATTGTCAATAGGAAATATATCTAAATAAATGTTTACTTTCTATTTTAAACAAAAAATACAGTATACAGTAAATAATGCGTAGTATTCAGCAAGTAAGCTAGAATTCCAGTAAAAAGACGCAATGACTGCTGGGATATCACAGTTGCTTGGGCCATGTGAACAGTAGAGTTCTGCATCATTCAGTAGGCCTCATCTAAACACGCTGACTGTTTCATTCATGCCTGCCCTCTGGTTGATGCTGGTTTTTCTGTGTTGTATGTTCATGGCATGAAGCTTTAAAGCTTCTAATTGAATGAGACTATACAGCACAGCAAGAGAGATACATGCACACACAAACACACACACACACACACACACACACACACATACACAGAGCAGTGAGTCATGGGAAGTATCCGCTCTCCGACACACAACCCCTCCACCTCATTCTGTCACTCCTGATCAGTACGGCCACACTGCCTTCCACTCAGCACATTTAACACAGAGAAACCACAGCAACCACAGTACTGGAGTAAAACAGTGTTTTACTAACTACTAACTGCTAACTGATGCACATTGAGTCAGTAAACAAACAAAATGAAGACCGTGTCTGTTAAATTATACTTAAATACGTTGTCTTTGCGTGTTTATTAAGATGTTGCGTTTTCGTATCCTGTCTGTTTGTGTTTTAAAAAAATGATTTTGCTGCAATTAGATCCTTGACTCGTCTCCTCTTCCCTGCCACTGCATAACAAATATTTCCAAAATTACAATTATTGTCCTCTCACAACACAAAAATTTGGTTAATTTCACTTGTGAGCCCTACAGGGCAGATGCAGAGCCCTGCTGTATATATATTTTATTTGATTATGTAACCAGCAAATATGCATTAAATTGATCAAAAGTTACAGTAAATTATAATGATACAAAAGAGTTATATTTTAAATAAATCCTGTTCTTTTGAACTTTTCATTCATTAAAGAATTCTGGGGAAAAAAAGTCAACAAACTTTAAACAGTTTTTTATATATGTCCGTAGTTGAAAAGATCACCCATATACCATTGCTGAATGATTACCATACACATACCATCATATTTATATGACACTCACAATATTTCACAATATTACTCTAAAACCATGGCATAATCATGGTACTTTTTTGTTTGCGATAGAACATGAGCATGTTCTACCAACTGGTAGTCAAAGAAAACCACAGGAGAAGATGTGCAGGAGCGCACCAGGAGAGGCGGGCCAGGTTTGTGTCTGACAACTCTTTGACTGAACACACTGACAGTTTGACAAGCAACAGCAAGGCTCAAGCTGATTACAGCAAATATGGTCTCCTTAAGCCCACACGGGACCAGGCTGCCTGAACAGACCATATGGTAGGCCTACCGCTCTTCTGTGATTTTATCACAGTTTTAACTGTGTTCCCTGACTTAAAAATCCTCTCAACCGAGCGGTATGGATTATGGAAGGGGACAGAGTGATATTCAACTTGTCCTCTGTCAAAGACACAACACACTGGGCTGCTTTATCTTAAGCTGAGAGATTGTTTTGAAATTACATATGTAAGCGATGACCTTCAGTTAGTTGGTTGCAATTGCAAAACAAACCCAAATAGGGGCCCAAAAGTTGTCTCGTATCACCCTGAGGTTCATTTTATGGCCAGCCAAGTATTTTACTCTGCTCCTTAACAAATAAATAAATACAAATATTTCAAATTATATTATTCTAGTTTTAATTATATATGATATACTATATATTTAATTATAAATGATTTTAACACATAATGCTGTGATTGACCAATCAGAAGTATTCCAAGGTGCTGTGTAATAAAAAAATGTGGTAAGGCTGTGGTTCGATTTATTTATTCAGCCATTTTTATCACAAATAACTGTTTTATATGTGCATTTATCTTCTTAAAGTGCATAGATATATATTTGAAAAGTCATAATAATAACATACCCATTTCTCCTCTGACAACTGGCCCCATAGTTTAATTCACTTGAATTCAGTTGAATTAAATATGTACAGATGCATAATAGGAGTTGTGCCAAGTTTGCAAAACATCAAAATTCAGTAGCCACATTTACACGCTCACACACTTACAATTCGTCAAAGATCTGCACTTTATTATACAGTAGGCCACAATATAAACGTCACACTTCCTTTGATAACAAATGATCACTTCCCAACAGTTAAAACACTTATAGTGCCTTACATTAGGCCAGTCAAACTGTTTCCAACAATTATGGCACAACAAACACTAAAATGTGGATTCAACAGTCTTTTAGACCAAGATGGACAAAGAGAAGATGGCTATTTGTTTCCCAGTCACTAGCTATGTCTGAAAGTGAAGTCTCGTTGCTTGACTTAAAGGCAATGTTTTTGTATAAAAGTAGCCTGTCTCCTAAAAAAAACTGGTTTCAGACTGGCTTCCAAAGCATTATAACTTCACAACTAAAAATCAACAGCAAATTCAAGTGAACTTAAGAGATAAGCAAGCAAATATTTAATACTTGTTTCTTCTTAGTAGAAGTTGAAAAAGACATTTATGAACAAATTTACTTCTTTCAATCTCCCCATCAGGTGTCTTTTTTCTTTTCACCAACAGCCATACCACATGCATTTCTGCATTCAAAAAATGATCAGATGAAGGCATCTTTTAGACACAAGCGTGATCTGTCCATTTGGAATGAGACTCTCACACATTCAGAGAGACGGGGTTTAATGAACCCCAGGGTACGAACTGGGTTAGACGGCAAACAGAAAAGTGTGCTCAATCCAAATATTGACTGAGGGAAAGAGGCTGCGAGAAAAACAAGAAGAGGACAGAGAGCCTTCATCGTTTAATCAAAAAGAAAGGAAGATGAACTTCAGCCACTATTACGGAAGAAAGGGGTCTTTCCTGAAAGCATCTGTGCTGTGGAGGTATGGCTAGACCTCTAGGTACACTCTGGAACAAACACACACATACAGTAACATGCACACTTGATCCATTAATATCAATGTAGGCTATTTTATGTGGATAGTGACCGTCAGTAGCACTGCCCCTGATTGTCCACACATAAACACTAAGTATGATGAGAGAAAGGCAGCATACACTCTCACACAGAGGAGACAATATGTGATATGCTCCATCACTTTGATTAGTTTTAAGTTAGGTTATATGCACTAAATGAACAAGCAACGTATAATATTGCTGTATAATATTACACTACCATTATCTTTCAAACCGCCATCGAGATAACTATCATCATTTAATTTGTGGCTGTCATAAAAACCTGTTTTTGAGAAAATGACGTCTAAAGATTCCACAGTTCCTGTCAGAATTAGTAAGTTCATTCTTATAATTTAGACAATAACAGGCTAAGTATAAAGTTTATTTATAATAGTGTGCAGTGCATATATAAACTATAATTTTACTTCTCCAGCTAGCTAATGCTATGGCCACTGAATGGCTTTCCTGAGGTAAATGTAACGTTACCATGTTCGCAAGCTGTTTTATTGACGTCTTTCCGCCGTTGAAACTCTTCTTCACCGACCACATGAGAAATGATACATTTTAGTAAGTTGTACTTTATTTTTAAATAGACCTTTGGAAGTCCATTTATGTTCATTTTGTGCTTTAACTAGTAGTAGGAATAGAAGGTCGGTTAACGCGCGCGCTCTGTCACACCATGATCGAGAAAGGGCTGCAGTAATGGGCGTGCAGAAAAGGTGAATTGCTACAACAAAAAATAACCCCTAACCCAGTGGCTCCCAACCTTTTTTACTCCGAATCAATACTTCAAGTCTGATGCCCACCACCGATCCTCACAAACTTATCCAAAATACTCTTCTTCAGCGAGCATCCATTATAAAACTCTCACAGTACATTCATTTTGACAACTACGCAAATATATTTAAACTGTGTTCATGCAGACCTTTTGCAACACCCATTACTCAAACCCGCGACCTGTCACACCACGCTCATTTAATGCTGTCAAAACGGAATTTATCTTTTCAAGTTTCATAAACAATTTACATAATTTGATAGATGATACTTTGTTTAATCAAAAAACATAAAATTCAAGTTCGTTTTGCGTAGCCTATCGTTTTTCCACACACGGCACACTACTTCAGACTCAAAATGATAGAGCGCGACACATGCTGTAACAAACGGAAGAAGAGGCACTTTATATTGCAAGACGTTTTTGAGAAAACTGGATTAAAGTATCACACGTACCTATAAAAACATGGAAGATCAATTACCTGAAAATTCCTGCAAGTATATTCACACTGACTACACATTATTATGATCTGTTGCAAGGAGCTACGAGTATCCATAACAAGAAACTTCAGCAAGCTCTAAACACAGAAAAGACACGTCTGTCTGAGAGTCGGCCTTAAGATTAGAAAATAAAGCCTATTCTCAAAGCCTGTAGATTAAGATAATATTCTCTCACAGGGGAAGACTGAATACACAAAAAGTGCAATATTTCACACAATGTGCTCAGGTAGCACTTATATATATATACTAACACTTGTACATGTGCTAAGAACTCTCCAGAGGGCTGCAAGTAAGAATTACAGCAGAGAAATTCATCCGCTAACACTTTGAAAAGTATTCAGAGTTAAGAAAAAACACTTCGTATTTCAAAAAGTCAAACAGTCAAGTTGTTCACAAAACAAGTCTCTAAAAGGCAATAGTATGGAATAATATTGCTGTGCCATTCCTTTGCCTAACTTGAAGCTCAGCTTAGGCTACTTGAGCATTCCCAGAATCCCTCTCTTTCTATTCTTACAGAGGAATGGTCTCAATATATTCTTCTAGATCTACCCTTCCCCTGCACTCCTGCAGAACAACCTTGGACCCTTTTGCTGTTTTCCACTCTCCATTCTTCCTCTTGTCCATGTCCTCCACCTCCCTCTCAAAATGATTTCTGCCCTCCCTGGGTGACCTGGCTTTGCCCGCACTCCTCTCCACCGCCTCGTTTTTTCCCACTCTTGTCCCTGTGGATCCAGAGGCCGGAATGCGTTTCTTCCTGGGTGGCCCCCAGATGAAGTTCTCGGGCGGGTGGTAGTGGCGCTGGGCGAAGCGAAGCAGGGCACGTCTCTGAGCGTGGTGCCGCAGTGTGTAGACGAAGTATTCCAGTGCGCTGTGACGCATGTTGGGTAATGTGCCCTCCACCAGCGCCTCCTCCAAAAGCAGACGCACCAAGGGCAGCTTGAAGCTTTCAAAGCCCAGCTCGCCAAGGCTTTTCAGAATGCGAGTGATACGCAAGTAGTTGTGCTGTGACCTGGAAAGACAAGAGGTCATAGTACAAAAAATACGTTTAACACAATGTTCAACATTTTCAATAAAGTAATGTTGGTTGTTGACAAAAGAGAACATTTTATGACATTTTATTTTTGGTCATTGGAGTTGGTCAGGAATAGTGGAAAAGGGTCCAAGCATATTAAGGGGTCGTTCATACAGAATGAGACCATTGCTCACACGTCTTGCTTCTTTTGCAGTGTTTTGCAAAAATGTTCTAAAAATGCGGACCTCAAGCTAAAAGAGGATAGCATTTTTTTCCATTTCACTGACCTGCGGCTTACGTATTTAACCCCCAAACACATGTTCTGTGTGAATGGTCCCTATTTCTGCAATAAAAATGACCATATTTACTAAATATATTTAGTAAAAACAAAAGCTGGTCTGTTGGAGGGTTTTCTTGGGTGCTTGTCTAAAGTAACTATAATACAAAAGGTGCCCAAGGCCATAGTCTATTTCTATCTAATTTTATCTATTTTTGCCTTTTCTGTTTTTCTTTGATGTACAGCACTTTGGCCAGCCAAGGTTGATTTTAAATGTGCTTTATAAATAAAATTTGATTTGATTTGATAGTGTATTGCACGCCTTGACACACTTTAGTTGTATTAACAATATAACTTGCTCAATACAAAATAGTAAAATATGCCATATATTAATAAAAAATATACCAAATATTTACTTATGTGACCTAGTTTTAAGTATTAAGAACCCTCCATTATATAAACTTTACAAATTAATTAATTAATAGGACACAGTACCAATTAACTTTGGGATACTGAAATTTATTTGACATTACTTAAGTTGTTTTGGCTAATCTATGGCTACACTGTAAACTTTGGTTTCACTTTATTTTGATGGTCCCTTTAACACATTCTGTTGACTATAAGTAACACTGCACCTACTGTGCATGTCTACTAACTCTCATTAGAGTGTTAGTAGAGTATTAGTAGACTGGTAGGGTTAGGGTTAGAATCAGTTGACATGTACTTGCAAAGTTACTTATAGTTAGTAGATTGTCTGTTGGAGGACCATCACAATAAAGAGTTAGCAGATATTAAGCAGGGAGTCTACTAATACTCTAATTCACGAGTTCACATTTACATACAATTTGATGGGGTAAAGTTTAATGCGTATTTGGCGTGCTGTCCTGGGGGAAGGCTGCGAGCTCGGAGTTCGGCCCGAACCCAGAGTACTCCCCCCGTATGTAAGTGTTTAGGACTAGAAGCGTGGAGAAGGGGTGGTGGGGGGATGCTGCAAAACTGTCAATGGATTGAGGTGAGACTGCTGAGTGTATATATACCTCTTACCATTGATTGCTGAGTGCTCTCCACTTGTGTTAATTATCTGAACGTGCTCCTCCCGAACTTTGTTAATAAAACCTCATTAAAAGTTAGTTGACATGTAGTTTTCAAAGTACAGGCAGATTTTTAACTTGTTTAAAGTATAAACAAGATTAAAATAAGTTAAAACATCTGACAGTGCAGTATATCCAAAAACAATTATATTTAAATGACATTACTTGAAAACAGGCCTAAATATCTTATGCAGTGTTGCTTCTCAAGTAAATTGATCTGAAATGGATTGTTTTTAAAATAAAAACTCATTAAGGAGTAATTTTTGTCCAGTGTAAGATAATAAACTCAGCGTTCTCAAAATGATAGCTTTTGGTACGGGCCCATTCACGCTGCAGACAAAGTTCATCAAGCGGTGCCTCTCTGTAATGTAGTATGTGTCCTCTATGGCACAGTCCTGGGGCAATGACACACAGACAGATACGCACAGTCATCTATGTCTACCACTCAGCGCGCTGCACTGCGGATTTTCTTTCGCTCCCTCCTTGCTTATCATGCGTTCATCAAACTCATTTTCAACTCTCCTTTCCAACTGTCTCTACATTTCTTTCCCCGCTCACATTCACCATCTCTCTAAATGTAAAAGTTTTTGAATCCTATTTAGTTCTTCTCTTTTTATCCTCCTCTGTGCGCCTGACCCATTTCTCTGGCCCATACATGAAATGGTCACATGACGGTACCGTAAGGGTCATGACCAAAATTGTGTTTCGGGGATTGGAGACTAAGGACGCTAACTCCCTGGACTGAAGCACGCTAAATATGGCAGGAGACAGGAGACTAAGATTAGGGAATGTAAAGAGAACTGGTGCAAGTGGAGTAGAACATAAAGATCAGAGGAAAGGAATTATAGAGTAAAAAGGACTTAAAAACAGCAAACCGAAAAGAAAACTCACTCATTCAGGTGCTGGAAGCGATCCTGCCAGTTTGGGGCCCGAGCCACATTCCCATTTTTATCCAGGAGTTTGATTCCAAAGAAATCCAACATGATCGTATATGCTAGGAGGAAGCGTCTCTTGGCTTCTCGAGTGCTTTGGAATTCCTGTTGACATCAAAAAGTCACTCTGTAAAAGGTGATCTGCACAATGACTGCAGCAGGTTATTTAAGGGCAAATACAAAAAGAGGCAGGATGACACTAAAACACAACGTGCCACTGCCTGAAACCTATTTTTAGATGTTCTGACACCTTTGACTAGATGATAACACACTGTTAAAAATAAAGGTTCCAATTAGAACCAAAGGATTTTACAGCTTAATATATTAGTATATATATATATATATTCTTTAGTTGTTTATTCTATGTACCAGAACTTTAAAGTACTTAAAATGTTATATCTTAAACTCTGTCTAAAATAATTTTTTTTAAGGTCTTGAGTTGGCAATATGGTTCTCTGGTTTAAACAGCAAAATAAAATAAAAAATTCTTACAAAGAAGAAAGTTCTTTGATACGAAGAACCACTGAAGAACCTTTATTTTTAAGAATGTACAGTATATGTCTTGACTGTTCTTTCAGATCTTGAAAGGAGGTGTTTGACTTTAGAAACATACCTTTATCTCATCCTGAGTGAGTTCTTGAGCATAAAAATTCAGGCCCTGTTCTCTGAGTGGGAAGAGCCTGTAACAGCAGTCAAGAAACAGGTTAGGATCTACCTCAGAATTAATTATTATTTCACGAGTTCTTTTGCCCATATAATCTTTAAGCTAATAAGGTTAAGCGTATTTGGCTTGCTGTCCGCAGTGGAGGGGCTCGGGGAAGCAGCTTCAACTCGAGCTTAGATATAGCCCCCAGTGGGACTACTAATGCTTGGATGATGAGCATGGTAGCAAGATGCCTAAATTATATTGGTGGAGTTGGGGAGGTGGAGGGATGCAAAAACAGCTGATGCCAGAGCAAGGTTATATGGGTCTGCTTATATGGTCTGGCAGTTAATTGAAAGATTAGATGGGTTCACTCCTCCCGAAATTACGTTGTGAACTTCACTTATCAATTACAGAAACAACTGACAACATTGGGCAAGAAACATCTGCAAACATTTTTGGTATTATAGGAAACATTTTGATTAATTTCGAGTAAGTAAAAGAAATATATTAAATATATACTGTATGCATTTATCCATAGAGACTTACATTACATTGAAGGTGTACATTTAACCCATGACCTTGACGTTGCTAGTGCTATGCTCTACTGTTTGAACTACAGGAATACAGTCATTTGCTAGAATTTCATTGTATTAGCCTACATCATATATCAGCTTTATATCAACCATACAAAGTTCCCTAGATATCAGTATTGGCACCGACCATTGACAAACTCATATCAAGGAAAAAGAAAGAGAAAAAGAAAAAGGACACACACACACACACACACACAAACACACAAATTCAATAAAGGGTAAATTTCTCTCTGTCAGCAGTATGATCCTACATCTTGCTGGCCACTAGCGAAGGACAACCCGCAAACCTCGGCACATCTTTCTTTTCCCTTCTTCTCTTCATCTACAACATTCCCTTGTTTCTTTTCTCTCTCTGAAGCAATTAAGTCCTGGCCGGATGCTTGCTATGGCAGGTAAGCTTTCGCTTAGCGTTGCCAAATTTTGCTAGAGAAAAAGTGACCTGGCCTGAAAAAACAAGCCCAAAATAAGCGACCCCTGATTTTGGTTGGTGGGGCATACGCACATAATAATAATAATAATTTGTTACATTTATATAGCGCTTTTCTGGGTACATAGAAGGGGTGAATCTCCTCAACCACCACTGTGCAGGATCCACCTGGATGATGCGACGGCAGCCATATTGCGCCAGAACGCCCAACACACACCAGCTTACAGATGTACAGAGGCCAATGGGCAAATTTGGCCAGGATGCCGGGGATAAACCCCTACTCTTTTTTCAGAAGGAAATCCTGGGATTTTTAATGACCACAGAGAGTCGGTTTAACGTCTCATCCGAAGGACGGATGACAAATCACGCAGTCTGCACAGGGAACCATTTTTAAGGGATTTAGTTCATGTTTTCTATTATGTTCTGTCAATAACATAGATCGTTTTTATTCTTTAACCCTCTGTTGCTCTTCACGTGTCTCTTCAAAAATGACCAAAAAAAAATTTTCTCAATGAAATTAATGTAGGCCTACTATATTTTAGTTCAAGTCAAGTCAAGTCAAGTATATTTGTATAGCGCTTTTCACAATACAGATTGTATCAAAGCAGCTTCACAGTATTAAATTAAAATAATACAACAAGGTTTGTTTCTAGTGGAATTTAGTGGATAATGTTTTTTTTATGTTGTATTTTGTATTTTTAGGGGATTTTATGGTACTAAATTATATTTACACTGTATTTAAAATCCATTTATTCACTTTTTGAGCATAGACCTGAAAATTCAATTTCCAAACTTAAACTGTCGTAAATCTTGAACGCTGTAGAGCACAGACTTAAGTTTGATCTCTTTTCAAAGATGACACTTGGCAGAGTAAAAAAAAAGTAACAGAATTTTACGTTTATTGTTATTAAAAATGCACAAAAATACTTTTTAAAAATTTTTTATGAAATACATATTTTCAAAAACACATTTTACTCTAAAACTGCAAGAAAATCAAAGCCATAAATCTAAACAAATTGGGTTCCAAATCTGAGTTTGATATCTAAAAAAAAAATCGCTTTCAAATTCAGTAAGATTTTGTTTGGCAGCAGTACCAAAAGTTTTCACTAGATGAAATTTGTCTCCCATTCATTTCCAATGCTGTCATTTTTGACCGCAAGGAGCACAAGTCTGACTATTTTTTCAGGACCATTTAACCTTTTCAAATGATGTTTACCAAGTTTTGTACCATCCCCATCAAGTTAAAAATTCTTAAAAAACAAAACATAAAAGTTTTTTCGGTTAAAAATGTCCGAAGATCATTTTCTAGCCCCATTCAAGTTCTAAATGAAGTCCCTTCCCTGGAAAATGGTGATTTTATTGTCCTCAAAACTCATAAAACACAAACAATCCAACTTATTTTTCTTGTCTATCTGATAAGATATTATTTACAAAAAAAGAGCCTACCCACGATTACCCAAATCTATAAGCGACTTCTTAAAAAAACAAGGCCAAATATGCATATAATAAGTGGAATTGGCAACTCTGCTTTTACTGTCATCTCATCTTTATTTACTTAAAGAGGCAAAATGCTAGCAACCTGTCTGCTTACAATCACTCACCGTTTACGTGTTTTTACATTCGCTAATTGATATTATGCAAATAGCCCTGCAAGCATACAGAGTGTGAAAAAATTAGTAGGGGGGAATGAGAGAAGCTAATCACTTTTTCCTCGGCAGGAGGGAGTGCCGAGGTACGATTGGCAGCATATGCGCGAAGCCTGATTTTAGAACCGTGTTGTTATTTCACGCAGGCTTGGGGCATCATGTCCTCCCCCTCTTCCTCACCCTCACAGCACAGAAAAGAACGAACAGGAGCTTCAGCTATGAGAGTGTGTGAGATGTAACGACACCCAGCTGAGAGCTTTACAAGAGCACATGACGTACTGTAGAACCACTGTTCAACCTTCATACGGCCTTCAAAGTTAGCTGAAAATCACCTTGTGAGCAGATTCTAATTCATTACTGTTTACATGTTTCTTCATTAGTGTCATAGGTATTGTATAATATTTATTTTTAAAAAGAATTAGAGGATGAAATAGGATGACTAAGGCATTAAACAAAAAAGCAAATGACATGACGTCAATTTAAAGGCTAATTTTAGCAGTTTTTTGACTGATTAGAATAAGGTCTGTGGTTAAAGCTGCAGTCTGTAGTTTTTCCTCTTTGCTCTGTTCGAAATCTGCAATTGCAGTTATTCGCGGAATTATCAACTTTTCATGGGTTGTGCCTCGGCACGGCACAGCGCAGATGAATACAATGTTTTGAGGAGAATGTCCGGCTGCCAGTCACCGCGCCGGTGTGGATACTGTCCGATTCCACTTTTTGGAAGTATGACCAACATAAGAATTTTCACCAGAAAATGTCATCTGAACAAGTAAGTAACATCCACTTTTGTAGTTTTGTTCTGACCAACTAAGGGGAAAAAAAGCATCGCGCTGATTAAATCTAACGATCGCTTATCATATCACGTCAAACCATGCAAATTATACTTTGTTCTCAAATTGTTAATGTTAACAACATCAGCATTGCGTGACTATATTTAATGCCCTTCCAATATTTATCCTTGTTTTCGCATGGGCCGGTTGCAGTCTCTTTTTTTCTGTAGCCACTGTAGTTTCTGTAGTCCGAAGTCTTTTGCGTTTTACAACGGGGAGAATCTCCAGTTGTCACTGATGATTGTCGTTTGAACCTTTCTGGATCCGCCATCAAATTAATAAGTTTAATTATATCAAGTGCTGTGAGAAAAGGCTACAAATCTCCACCTCCAACATCCTCACACGCAACAGAGCCTACTAGCCGAGACACCTTAAAATGTGTACAGATGTGACGTAATGACGCAAAGACATGCTCTAATTTCCCATGGAAATCCACCAGTAGCCTACCACTGGAATTAAAAACATTATTACAAGTTTACCGTTTTGAACCCAGCTAAGGCAAGCAGATAGTTTGGAACACTGGCTGGTTATGTACTTGCTAAAAAATATATTTTGGATAATTTTTAAAAAGTAAAAAAAAAAAAAACTTGAGACTTTACTTGAGATACATACCGTAAATCCATTACACACATTTATACCTCAAGTGTGAATACTGAACCTGTTGTGTGCTTTGAAAATGTTGCTAATATCAGCAGTTGATCAAGAACATGCTTGTGGTAACTTAAATCATTATTTAACAAAAAAATATTTTTTAAGCCCATATTGATTTAAAAATTTACATTAGTCATGTTGAAAAGTCTCTTCTACCCCGCAAATGGTAATTCTCTTCCAGGTTTTAGGACTACAAACTGAACAGCTTTCTTTAAAGATCTGATAAGGCCAAAAGAAAGCAATTTGTATTGTTTGGCCAACAGAAGCAAAAGGCGAATGCAGGCACGTATCAACAATTCACACATTAGACCTTATCTTATGCACAAACTGCAGTTTGAATAAGATTAATTTCCTCTTTTTCCTCAACGATATAATCATCATCGAAATCCAAAAGAGATGTTGGGTATTTCTCTGATACCAACAGCTTTAAAAGACAAATATGAAATATGCATTTTCATGTCTCAATATATCCGAAGCTATGATGCACCCAAGCAGCTGGATGCTGTTTCACTAAAGTGCTTGCAAGATGTTAAATTAATCATGCTTGATTTAATCTCAAATTCTTAGAAAAGCTTACATACATTCTTTCCTATAATGTGGGTTGCACTTTTCTTCTGCCATTAAGATGAAACCTTTATCGTTTGCCTCTTCAATGTTAGGAAAATGGACCATTTAATCAAAAAATGCCCTCAAGTCATAGACATTCCCCAAAGCTTCTTCAGTTACTAAAGAGATGATGTCAGCCAAAGCGGTCCATGAATATTTAAGCAACGTTAAACATTAAAGAAACTTTTTATCCAATGTAGTCCTAAGGCCATCCTTTGTCGCCATAGAGGATGTTACTGACCCCTTGACCTGCAGATACCACAATTGTGCTGATTTTGTCTTTATCACTGCCTTTGTCTTCTTTTATGCTTTTGTTTGCTTTTGCCTTGATCTACAGGATTTGCATCTAAAGAAGATGAAGTTGAAAAACATATCTAATCCCCCCTCCAAAAATCCCTCATGCATATTAGCATGTAACTTTCTCTGTTCTTTCAAGAAGCAATACTGATAATTTAATAATAAGTGTCTGGCCAATAACAATTTGTGAAGTCTAATAATAAGTCATTAAGCCTTATTAAGCAATTACTGACTATGCACTTTATTGCTCGTCAAGCAATATTGATGATTGAATATTGAATATTGATTGAATATTGATGAAATGTCTTACCACTGAATGTATGTATGATTGTGCTCTAGTTTTTCATAGTCTCCCCTCCATTTAGTGAGGATTTCTTCAATATAAATACCTGGGGGGACAAAGAGAAAAATAATAAATCATCACAATGGGCCAAGCTCAGAATTAGTCTCATAAAACTCTTAAAAGAGACTGTTCACCCAAAAATTACAATTCTGTCAAGATGTTTTCTAATGCCTATGACTTTATTTCTTCCATGGAAAATCAAAGGTCAAACTGTGAATAATGTCCTGGTAATTCTTTTTCATGCAGACAGTCTCAAAAAGAATGCAAAAGCGCCATAAAATATCTTATCTGTAGTCCAAAAGAGCATACCAAAATTTAAGTCGTTATTGATTTGTATTATCTTCCAACAAGCTCTTAACTTGAGAATTACTGGAACCTTTATCATTTAAGTTGTACAAATAAGTGCAATTTGTGATCAAATCATTCAGATCAAAAATGATTAATTCTCATGTCAGACATCACTTATTCTTTAATGAACACATTAACATGCTAATGAGAAAATTCTGTCATAATTTACTTACCATTTGTTCCAAACCTGCTTGACTTTCTTTCTTCTGTGGAACACAAAAGAAGGTATTTTGAAGAATGTTGGTGACCATTTTATGGAGAAAAAACCTTTTGACATATCAACAACATATCTTCTTTTAATGTTCCACAGAAATAAAGGAAGTCAAAGCTTATATCAGCTTTGATTTTTATGACATAAGGGTGAGAAAATGATGACAGAATTTTCATTTTTGGGTGAACTATCACTTTAAGAAGACACACAGGACTATGTGTTGTTTCAGAGTGTAAATAGAGGTGTAGGTCATCTGTGACATGGAAACACTGAAATCTCTGGGGGACATAGAGAACGGCATGTTGTGTGTGTGTGCGTGTGTGTCCTACACAAACAGCAGTGAAGCAGTTGCTGCCATTAAATGCTTGCACAACAGATTCAGTTAATTCTCAAACATGCCCACAATAACCAATAAATGGCTCCTCTGAGATGTCTTCACTGTTTGCCTGCCTAAAGTGTCCCGCAGGGAAAACATTCAGCTAATGAAGCACTCCAGAACCCATGTTCTTCCTTCACACCAGCTGGCATGTGTATTCAGTTGTAAAAACTGCTTTATGTTTGTCTAGGTAAAAATGTTCTTGCAGTATGTATGTTCATGTCTTTGTGTACTGTAATATTCTTGTGTTGGCAGGTAAAATATTGTAGGTGGGACTGACAACACTTTTTGCCTTTAGCAAAATCTCTTTTTTAGACCGACACATTTAATCCACAGCAATTTTCAGAACATGTCCAGTGCAACATGGAGGTTAAAGCAATAGTTCAACCAAAATTTTAAATTCAGTCACTATTTACTCACCCAGACCTCATGTTGTTCAAAACCATGGATACAGAAAACAGAAGGATACACTTTTCTTTAAATAATGCCAAGTCATATTGATCACGGCTAAGAAGATCCAATACAGCAGTATTAAAGCATAAAATGATTTATTATTATTTAAACTGATTAATCAACCAATCCAGCAAGATCTGTCTTTGAGCTAAACAAATGATTCAGAATGGTTTTGTGAATCACATAAACCAATTAATTGATAAGGAATTACTCAAAATAATGATTCAATCTCATAACAGACATCTGTAGGTACTGTAAAAAGTGGATTATGTACATTCTTAAATTTCTTTTTAAAACTTTCATTAGTATTACACAGAAAAAAAATAACAGCACACAAATTTGGAACAAATAAATGATGACTTATGAGTCACTGAATGAGTTCTGGCTGAACTATTCCTTGAAGTGTTATAATAATCATGGGTAAAATGTTTTTTTTTAAGATGACTCTCTGGATCAAGGATCGTTTGTGTGAACCATGGTTTGAATCTTGCTGAATTAACAGCCCAGGTCATTATTTCCACCAATGCTTCTTTTCCTGAAGTGGCTGCTTGTTATTACTGTGAACAAAATTTCCCCAAGTAACAATTAAGGTCTCACAGTCTCATTATGAGAATCAAGGGACTTCCAGAGAGGAAGTTCCTTTAATATAATGGTGATTTAAAAACAATAAAGCACATTTGTTTGGCAAACATTTTGAACACCATACAATGCTGTCATGGAAAGAATAGTAATAATATTAGTTCATTATTAAAGAATACAGGAAATAGACTTAATGATAGATTGAGAAAATCCCTCAACTATGGTACAATGCAGTGCACATTTGGAGCATATCACTCCTGACACATTCAGTGGATAAAGTAAAATGCACACATATGAAGGATTTGTAAGAAACATACCACTATATTAGTATTATATATATATTAGTATCCAAAAATATTGGTACACCCCTTCAAATCATTGAATTCAGGTGTTCCAATCACTTATATGGCCACAGTTGTATAAAATCAAGCACCTAGGCACGCAGACTGCTTCTACAAACAATTGGGAAAGCAATTGGGAACAACAGCAACTCAGCCACAAAGTGGTAGGCCACGTAAAATCACAGAGCGGGTCAGCGCCAAGCGGCAACCTCCCTGTCTCTCTCTTGAAACCAACACGGAAGTGAATTCAACGGCAATTCATCGACTGGCCGCTTGAGGCTGGATGCAGAAGTGAGTCAAATCTGTATCTCCCCCATGTTAAAATGGCCAACTTTACAGCAGAAAAAAACATGTTTACAGCCTGGTGCAAAAAGTGGCTTTGGTCTATATAGCTTATTTTTCCCTTCATGACAACTGTGAGGGGGGTGAATTTTTGTGTAACTCATCCGTTTAAATTATATTAAGCCTTAAAATTTCTGCATAATTAAGGGTGTCCACTTTAGAGTGACGGGTGGATTCCCGCTGCTGTGGTCATTAGTCATCATTAGCCGTTTGTCTGCTGTCTGTTAGCCGTCACGTTACCTCAGTTCATTGTCTGACTGTAAAAAATAAATAAATTCGGGAGTGACGCGCTGCCAAGATGGCGACGGTCGGCCACGCCCACTTTAGGCTTCAAAAACGGTCTTCAGAAACCTACGGGTGACGTCACGGACACTACGTCCATATTTTTTTACAGTCTATGGTCAGCGCATGCTGAGGCGCACAGTGTGCAGAAGTTGCCAACTTTCTGTCAATAGCTACAAACTTCGTGTAGCCTTCAGATTAGCTCAAGAACAGTGCGTAGAGAGCTTCATGGAATGGGTTTCTATGGCCGAACAGCTGCATCCAAGCCTTACATCACCAAGTGCAATGCAAAGCGTCGGATGCAGTGGTGTAAAGCACGCCGTCACTGGACTCTAGAGCAGTGGAGACTTGTTCTCTGCAGTGACGAATCACGCTTCTCTGTCTGGCAATCTGATGGACGAGTCTGGGTTTGGCGGTTGCCAGGAGAACGGTACTTGACCGACTGCATTGTGTCAAGTGTAAAGTTTGGTGGAGGGGGGATTATGGTGTGGTGTTGTTTTTCAGGGTTTGGGCTTGGCCCCTTAGTTCCAATGAAAGGAACTCTTAATGTTTCAGCATACCAAGAAATTTTGGACAATTTCATGCTCCCAACTTTGTGGGAACAGTTTGGGGATGGCCCCTTCCTGTTCCAACATGACTGCGCACCAGTGCACAAAGCAAGGTCCATAAAGACATGGATGAGCGAGTTTGGTGTGGATGAACTTGACTGGCCTGCACAGAATCCTGACCTCAACCCGATAGAACACCTTCTCATCCAACATCAGTGCCTGACCTCACAGATGTGCTTCTAGAAGAATGGTCAAAAATTCCCATAAACACACTTCTAAACCTTGTGGAAAGCCTTCCCAGAAGAGTTGAAGCTGTTATAGCTGCAAAGGGTGGGCCAACTCAATGTTAAACCCTACAGATTAAGAATGGAATGTCACTAAAGTTCATGTGCATGTAAAGGCAGACGTCCCAAAACTTTTAGCAATATAGTGTAAGTGATGGTCTGCTTTTCAGTCCAGATCCCATTGTACAGTCTTATGCTTCTTTCATTAAAACATATAAGCAAACACACACTCACCGTCCGGCACCAGGGGGATCTTATTCAGATAGAATCTCAGATTGCGATATTCATTCGGCTGACGAGGCTCCTTGTAGTTCTGAGCAACAAAATCCCAGAATAAAACCAAGACAAAAAGATACAGAGAGAGTGAGAGAGCAAAAAAACAAAAGCAATTGTACATCTAGTCTCACTGGCCTTCTGACCATACGGCAATATTTACTGGAAACGTTCATATTCAAAGATGATCGGCCTCTAAAGAGAGTAGATGTAATTCTTTACCGGATAACTGTGGCGATACTTGTACAAGTCCTTTGCGGCATAAAAGCTCCTCTTCATCCTAGTGGAAGACTCCATTATGTCACCAAACTGTGTGAGAGGAAGAGAGCAAGAGGAATGGAATGGTTACATAGGCAGTGAAAGAGAGTATGAATGACTTCACTCATCAGCATCTGAGCTACATTGTCACTGCTCTTCCCCACTGGGATGCAAATGCTTCTAGACGGGAGAGAGGAGCTCCATTTTGTAGACTACTGTATGTACTTTTTTCTAACTAATTCATGACCATTTTTAGCTCTCAGCCTCTTGTAATGTTCAAACACTGAACTTCTTTACGGTTGAGTGAAAGCACAGCACAGAAGGCTTGCACGCTACACACAACATGAAGCTGTTTGCTTGTTGGGACCAATGACATACTGAAATGCCTGTGAAGCTTATTAATTAATAACATTATATTCACTTACATAAATGCTTTAAATAATGGTCTTTGATGCAGGGTTTTTAAAAAAAACTATTACGGTGTGTGTGATAAGCTGTTATCAGAATCTTAGTTTCAAATGAATAAAAATCCAATTTCCTTCTTCTGCTGACAGGAAATTCAAGAGAGCAAATTTACTTTGAGGAAATAGGTCACATTGAACAGGTCACAGTCTCAGTGGCCTTAAAATCCAGAAATCTTGAGAGAACATGAGCCATTTTAAAACAAATGACTTTTAACAAGGGCAAAGATTTTACCCACCCTCCCACTTTTAACCATTCTACGAAAAGTTAACTCTGTGACACAACTACTTCCCTTTTTCTGGTTAATTTAAATCATTTTGGTATAATAATACATCTGCATTATTTTTCTATTTTCTTCTACTACTACTACTACTACTACACTATTGTGACCTACTGTGTATACAAGTGAAACAAGAGCATTGTTGGTGCAAGTTATTTTGAGTAAAGATCATGAAGGCACATGAATTTTAAAAACTATTAAATTAATGTTGTGCACAGAAAAATCATAACAAATACTGCAATATTGCATAAAATAAGAATTATCCATTTTGATTTCATGGCGACTTCAAAATTACAAGGGGTCGCCACCACAGTACCCCATGTTAGAGGAAAGTATGTATGACGAACTAAATCTAAAAATTTCTCAACTGTTTTGGTCAAATTTGATTAATACATTTGACAAAATTAAATAGGCATAAATATATAGACCAAAATGCTGAAAGGCCAAAAGTAAAAGGTCATAACTGGTTCTTCAAATATAGGTCAAATTTGTGGGACACTTTTAAAATAGTTATTATTAACATAATGTTCTTTAATTGTGTTAATATTAGCATAATTACCAATGTTACAAAGCCAACGTCCGATTACTAAAATTAATTGGTAGCCTATTTGTCCTACCGGGACAATAATGACACGACATAGAGTCCATCACAACTCCAACTATTTTGGATTCATCTGTTCGGAATTTAGACAATATTTTACTCTAAATGTACAATTTTCAGTGTAGCGTTGTGTTCTTTACGGCAGCACATGTCTAATTTTAGAATAATTATATGTTAATGGTAATAGATTGACAAACCAATTATTAGGCTAAGCTACTCCACAGTGTCATACGCTTGCAATTCCTACAGATGCGACAAATGACCGTTTTCAGTTGTTATCCTTTTTCTTTTGTCATCTTTTAGTGCTCGTGAATGATGAGAGGCACCTGCGGTGGTCCGTGGTCCAGCTGTGCGGCTCCTCTGATGGCATCCGCCGGGCTCACAGACTCGGAGATACCGCTATCCTCCTCCTCTCCTCCCGGCTGATGCTCGTCGCTCTCCGAGTCCGTTTCCCACGTCGAGTCGCATTCTTCCACTGTGCTCGGCTCCTTATATCTCCAGCTGCCCGTCAGATTGCCCATTTAAACCCTTTCCTCCGTGCCTACATAGTTAAAAGTCCTCTTTCAGCACAGGATCGAGCTTAAATATGATGTGAAGCTGCCGTTCGGGTCGCTTTTATGTGACTAATGGGGGGATTTCCAGCGCTCTGATGAGAACACACCCCCTTCTGCCCAGAGATCAGCACGAGATGATGATGAGGAAGAAGATGATGTGCTCGCACTTAGGGGTTTAAGTTGTAACAATACATCAATATGGATCGATACATCGACCAAAAGATTAACGATATACGATGTTGCAACGTGTAAAAAATCGATACATAGGGTAAGTCGGTGTAAGATGCACCCCCCCTCCCCACCTTAAATTTTTTATTTATTTATTTTTCTGACCGTAGATGACACAAAATCTCATCTGTTTTAATGAATGGCAACGCTATTTTTTAATTTTGTCATTTCGTCTGAATATCAACTTTTTTGAGATTTAGTTAATATAATTTTGTGTATTTGGAAAATTGTGATCTATGACATTGCATTATGTTTAATATCAAAGTTTTTTGTGTCTATTTGTTAATGAGGGATTTTTGGATACATTAGGCTAATGTTTTGGGATTTGGATGAAAAGTTATTTTGAAGTTATAAAATAACTTATTTTATTTATAGTTATCTTTTTAAGTGCATTATAATGCTATGTTTGTGCAGCATTAATCCTGTATAATATCTTTTTGTGGTTTACTGTACACTCAAATCTTGGGCCCTGTAAGTTTAAGTTTTTTATGCTCACTAAGGATGCATTTATTTGATTAAAACCATCCCTTTCATGCATAGAGGTCACTAAAGTAGACCGCTATTCAAAAAGCAGGAACTATACGGTTATCCGGACCACACCTATTTGGGTAGGGTTAGGGTTAGGTTAACCGTATAGTACATTTACGTGTGGTGACGTGTGGTCCGGATAACCGTATAGTACCAAAAAGCATTTTCTTGCATTTGCATGGGTTTTTATGGCATTGTTGCACATCAACTTCTACATTGGACCCTGGGTGCATAATCCTATACATTGCCATCAAGTAGCAAGCCATTGTGTGTCGTTTTCCCCCCTCCAAACCAAGATGGCCAATGGCCAGTCAGAAATGCCAAGTTGCTCCAGGAAATCCATCCATTCCTTCTATCCTAGGAGACTCTTGCAGGTAACAAAAAAAAATAAAAAATGTTGTAGCATCAAGCAATATCTAATGAGTCATATCACAGTTAAATTTTCCCAAGTATTGATTTTAGATTGGGAGAAAATTCTGATTAATCATCTGTCCACTATAGTGGACCTCATGCATCAATGGCCATATTTAAGCTTCATTCATACCATTACTGTGACTGTTGTTTTTGAAATATACTTTTTTTTTACTGTAAATAAATATATTTGTGTTATTAGAATGTAATTTGCATTAACATAAAAAAAGTAATGTGATTACATAATGTCTGTGACTTGTAATGCATTACACATTACATCAAAAAGTAATCTGATTACGTAATGCACATTACTTTTAATGCATTACTTTACTCATAACATCAAAAAGTAATCTGATTACGTAATGCACTTTACTCGTAACTTCAAAAAGTAATCTGATTACGTAATGCACATTACTTGTAATGAATTACTTTACTTGTTAGATCAAAAAGTAATCTGATTATATAGTGCATGTTACTTAATACATTACTTTACTCATAACACTAATTTCAGATGAGATTGAAAACACCTGATCGCTAGGTTTTCTCAGAGGAGAGCTATGTTAGAAATGTAATCTGGTACACTGTAGGGAGCATCTGAGTTGGGTTAGTTGTACCTTGACAAGCTGTATAGATCTCTGATTGAATCAAGTCTTCTCATGTTGATATCATGTTCTGATATCAAAGATACGTGAAGGTCAACTTGTATGAAGTTCGATTGCCTTTGCAATATTTCGCATTTACATTTTTTGTATATATTTTATAGTTTTCACATGATTTTATATAATTGGATTGATTGGTTTGTTAAATACACACAATATTGCTGTGTTATTACTGTATTGTTCAATACAGTAGCTCTTCAGTTTAAACCATAAATGCATGCTGAAAATCTCTTTGAAAAATATGTGTAAAATAAAATAATTTCATTTCAAAATTGTCATGCCCTAAGAGCAATAAAAACACATGAGAAAAAAAAAATCCTGACTGAGGTTATCATAATTCATGCATGAAAGGGATAAAAACAGTAACACATCCACCCGCTGGAGTGCTCTTGATCTCCTCTTCACTGATTTCGGGATTTTTGTATTGCGAACTTCATTTCCCAGTGTCCTTTGCCTGTGCTCTTGAGTGTTGTGATAACATTCAGCTGTGTCTTATCTTGTTAATGTTTCCCTATATAAGCCCTTGTGTTTCCTGTGTTCTTTGTCTGGTCTTTTCCTTTGTATGATGTTGTTGCTGACTCTCAGTTCTGCTCCCTGGTTATCTGGATTTTCTTGTATTTGGTTGTTTTGCTTATTTGGTATTATTCTATTAAATTTTCTCTGCATTCTTTTGTCCCTGAGAGCTCGACGTGACAAGTAGTTACTGTTAAAATGTTGTGTATCCCTGTGATGACAAATCTGAAGTTTCAGCAGCCAATACTCCTCACGTGTGTCACATGATCCTTCAGAAATCATTCTAATATGCTGCTTAGGTGCTTATAACATTTCTTATTATTATCAATGTTGAAGTTGTGGAGTTTTTAGGATTATTTGAAGAAAAGAAAGAACAGCCTTTATTTGAAATAGGAATCTTTTATAACATTAAACAACTTTATTGTCTGTTTTAATCAATTTCATGGATTCTTGCTAAATAAAACTTCTACTTTCTTTAAAAAAAGCTTCCTGACTTCAAACTTGGAATTAAACATGGTAGATATAATACAAATGAAGAAGCATCTATTGAAACTATAGCTACTAAAATAAGTGATGCATTATTTCAAGTTTGTTATTATATTGTCACAGCTCTGAAAAAAGCTAACAGATTTTGAACAAGTGAATACACACAAATAATTCACATGCTTGTAACAAATAACATGGATCTACAAAATCCATTAGTGTAGTTATTTGTCAAGAAGGGGAAAATCATACAAATCCTGTCTGTTTTACAACTTTATATTTTCTGTCAGAATGCTTGCACAAACATTTTAAGTGGCTAAATTAGATAATATGTGGATACCTTTATTTCCCTAGAACAGTAGTTCTCAAACGGAGTGCCTTGAAATCAAAAAGGTTTGAAACCACTGTAATCATCAAATCAAGACCAGTCAGGTGTCTCGCTCTCAATATTTTCGATATTATAATAACTTATCGAATAGAAATCACCAGAATCATTCACCGGATTCTCAATGCATGAAATTCCTCCTGTCAAATTTCTATGGATCAGCCCACTCAATGCAAGCAAATCAAAATGAATCTGAAAGTTTGAAAATAAGAGCTTGCATAAACATTTTCAAAGGCTAAATCAATTACATGACGCTGGATGCATACATTTTATATTTATAGGAAGATGTATGCATTTTTAAAAGGCCTCTAGATGGCACTACCATTTATAAAAAGCTTGAGATGAAGCACGCGCAGTGAGCTGCAGAAGCTGGTGTGACGAGGTCAACTGCAAGTCATTTGCACAATACGTCAAGCATGCTCATGTGTGAGGAGCAAGTTCAGTCCTTTCAATCTCAAATCAGACCTCAACTCAACATGGCTAAAGAGGCCAGATTTGATGTATCTTACATTTGTTGACTTGAGTGACTGAGGAGAATATCACAGTCAAGCCTCTTAAGATGACTTCTTTTTTACATTAAATGGTTGGAAGAACAATTATGACTAAAGATCATCAGCAGACCTAAATCTTGATTCTTTTCAACTCTTGTTCTCGATCTTTTTCCTTTCTCTTTTCATGTCGCTCACAATCCTAAATAATGGACTTACTGATTCCCAGTTCACTCTCTCTATTGTTCATGCTATAGAGCATTTATCATTAATTTATCACTTTGCCTCTTCTTGTCTCTTTCCATCTAGTTTTCCTCTCTATCTCTCTCATTGCCTTCTGTTCTCCTTTCAGCATGAATCGTGTGTGTGTGTGTGTGTGTGTGTGTGTGACTTTAGCAAAGTGGATAGGCTCTCCAGTGACTGTGGGGTAATTATCCTTCATCACAAGTCATGCTCTGCTGCTTCCTGCCTGTTGGGGGCTGGGAGACACAGGCCCATCAGTGCAACTGTTTCTGAGGCCTGTACAAGAGGGGATTCGAGATTACTGAAAGCTTGTCGACATACCAAGCTGACATTCTTTCTTTTTCTCATTCACTCACTCATCCACTCACAAACTGCGTCTGTTGGCGCTGGTCAGGGTTTTCACCTGACTGACTGTGTTTGTTGGTGTCAGTTGGGGCTTTTCATCAAATTCTAAATCCAACTGCTAACTTGTTTGTTGGCGTTTGTCTGTGCGGTGTGAATTGGCCTTAAGATGGCGAACGGGAACATGTTTTGTGAAACATTAGCAACACATTATTAGCTGTTTGATAACATAGTCAAGCAAAGGGCTAATCATCTTAATTAGTGTTTTGTGTCCGACGTTGTAGAGAGCGATTCATAAAACTCATTACCATTCTGATACATGGACTTGTAGATGAGTGGAGGCGGGGCTCATTTGCATATTTGTGGACCTGCGTATACTAAAGGAAGAAAGCTATTTTAAGGCATGAATAAATATTTTTCAGGGTTTACAAAATTAATATTGCCCTTTTTGTCAAAAAAAATGCACACTTGACAGTAATTAAAGCGTTTGAGCTAGGATGCAATAAAGTAAATTTATTGCAACAATATTATGATTTATTTAAGATACTGATACTGATCTTTCATCAGGATCTTATAGAATTAAAAGTTTGCTTCAATAAAATTAATCAGAACTAAATTTATAGAGAAAAAAATCATAGTTTGGTTTTAATGGAATGCAGGTTTTAAAGCTCTTTTGTTCAATTATCCTTAAGTTGCCCTAATGAGAAGTTATATAGTTCATGCATACAGAGTTGAAATCTACTAATTCACAGGTAAAATCATGCTCCTCATAACGTTGTTTTTTTTAAGAATAATATAATAATAAACTATATGGATTGTGTATTGAAAAACACAAACAGTTTCCTCACACTTTTGAAGTATATGCCTTTTGATTTTTCTATGAGCTGCAATTAAAAAACAGCACTTAATATCAAGGAGGTCTCCCTCGTTCGTTTCGCCTTTCGCACACTATTCGACAAGCCCACCGGGGAAGTCCTGGTGCTCCTGATGGCCAGTACATGTGTAACAGGCATTTATACCAGTTCAATCCCATCCACCGAACGGATGTCTATTGAGTTAGGAAAGAAATCAAGAGGTGTTTCAGAGCAATTTGACAATCATACTTATAGCAAACTGCTTGCCTGCCACTTTTGGGAGCCATTGTGCATTTTATAGCTGTTTTCTCATTACAAAAGCCATTTGTGCCAGGCTATGTGAGAGGAAAACAACAAAGCAACAAGCAGAATGAGGAGAGGTGGGTGGTGAAGTTTAAAGAGGAGGCGAAAATAATAATGACTTAGGCTTCACATCGGTTAATAGAACCGTAAGGAGAATGCATGAGTCAGCATGTAGGACCTGCTGAAGAAAGCTTAAATCTCTTGGTGGACATCCAAAGCTAATTTAAATGGGTCGGACGGCTGTTGGCAGCTCAATGACTGCCTGCCTCACCAAATGCTGTGTCTGACTGCTGTGTCTGAGTGAAGCTGTCAGGATTGGGGACCCTTGAACTTATACTGTACTGTACCACAAAGCTCAGTAGGCTAGTTGGTCTAATGAGTGATTTAGATTTAATGATGCCATAAACACAATACTAATTACGAGTTGATTCATAATTTTAAAATATGATGATGGCGACATATCTGGTGATGTTATGAAATAAGTATGTAAGGGATAATAAGCGGAGGAAATTGTTTTATAACCTTACCTGTATATTGTATATCCTAAAGTTTCTGCTAAGAAAAACAGTCCAACAACATAAAAATAATTGACCTATAGCTAGACAAATATTGCAACAACTTTATATAATAATAATATTAAAGACCCCCTGTGGTGAAAATCAAATTTTGAATGTTGTGTATATGTCTATGTAGTGTTTTTATTAGACAAACCATGTGCAAAGTCATAAGTCAACACCATCTTGTTTGCACATGACGTCACTGCTGTGGCGGGAAATGCAGATGGAGGGCAGGAAGCGATTTTCTACATGGGAAGGACTATCACAAACTCAAAATGCCTATGTTTTGCGTCGTTTGGTTGCTCAAATCGATCAAACTGAGAAACCACAAGGAGCTATTATCATTTACGTAACTTTGATCGGTTTTTTTTATTGTAAAAGTTGTTGCCTTTAATGACGTTTTGCAGCTGCTGATACTGAAATGAATATGGATGCCTGCTTACCTTTTGAAAATAGCTTCTCCCTGCAAACGATACCGTTTACGATACGTACGATATCCATAGAAGCTTGTGAACAGTTTTGAAGTGGTTGCGTGCAAGTTCTGCTAATTTACAAGCCGAGTAAGAGTCATGCTCACAAATGTAATGTTAATTATTAAACCAAACAAAATACAAAACTTTTAAAAAACACTCAGCAATGTGATTATTTGATTGAGCAATAGGCAGTGGGTTTAATCAGTGACACAGACAGTCTTCCGTTTGAGAAACACCCTATCTTCCTTCTGATTTTAATGGCAGTTGGCAAACCAGCTTTGGTGCATTTCCGCCACCTACTGGAGTGGAGTGTGAAGCATTGAAGGAAAATAAATTTTTAATTCTTCTAATCAAACGTTAGGGTTAGGTTCTTTTTCTTAAGATATTCTAATAAAGAAGTAGTCACTTATGAATTTTTGTTCAGCAAGTTCTTTAATGTTAACCTATTTATTCCTACAGCCTTAACCTCTTTTATGAGCTGAGATCTTTCTTCATTATAACCAGTACACATTAGAAGAACATGTTCGACTGTTTCTGGAATTCCACATATACTGCACAATCCTGTGTTATGTTCAACAATTTTAAAAAGTGACTGATTCAAAGCTGTGTGTCCAATACAAAGTCATGAAATTATGCCACAAACTTCTCTCACATATCCTACTTCTTTATTTTATATAAGTGGCTTCCCTTTCCTTCCTGTGTTCACAACTCTTGCCATCTATTCTTAATTATCTTTTTAATTAAGCCCTTCATTTCAGCTTTCCCCAGAGGGACATTAACATTAATTCTTGTATACTTTAAAGCCTTTTTTGCCAACTAATTTTCTAATTCCTTTCCCACAATACTCACATGAGCAGGAATCCACAAAAAGAAGACTTTTATTACTGACTGATGAATTCTAAACAGGGTCTGAAGAGTTTCTGCAAGAATTGCCTGTCTTGAGTTAGATTTTCCATTTTTCAGACGTATAAGTCTTGATAAAGAATCAGAACAAATAACAACTTGAGGCAAATGTACCTCTTCCACCCACTGAAGGGCCAATTGAATAGCAATCCATACCGGAGTAAACAGGTAATAAATTAGATGTTCTTTCACCTATTTTAATGTCCAGCTGTGGAATTACTATCGCTGCAGCTGTATGCCCAGATGCAGGATCTTTTGAGCCGTCAGTATTTGAGTACAACACTGATACTCTTTATGTAATTATTGTTTCATCAACAAATCTTTAGAAATAACCATGGAGGTATAGCTGATATTGCTACAATAATTACCATTATTTGTGCCTCATTATTAGCATCCCATCCAAAACTGGCTACTTGTAATATTCATATTCCCAGCAGTTCTTAAGAACATATTTAACAGGTTGACTATTCTTGTGTCCTTTTACTGATATCCAGTAAACCATTTTCAATTGTTGCCCCCTATTTACCAAAGGCGTTTCTCCAATTTCCCATGTTCTAAAAGCCCCACAGCGAATTCTTAAAACCTGAGATTGTATACTTTCAATCTTTTTTTTATCTGCGATGCTGATGCGGAAGAATAAACAATGCTGCCATAATCTATTGTCGATCTTATTTAGCCTACTGCACTATATATTCTTCTTAATGAGGTCCAGTTAGCGCCCCAATCTGTCCCTGACAAGCATCTGAGAATATTAGTTCCCTTCTTACATTTATTTACTAGGCCAATATTTTGAATATGTAATCCAAATGTTGCCTTAGAGTCCATATTCCTAAGAATTTGATTTCTGAAACTTGTTCTAAACCATTTGTACAACCATAGACTTATTTTTGATTTTTTTTTTTTCTTGAAAAACATACTACATGAGTTTTGTTTATAAAGAATCTGAATCCCCAGCTGTTAGCCCATTTTTTTACTTCATTAATAGCCTCCTGCATTTGTCCTTTAACTTTCTTACCATTTCTTCCTCTTTTTCATAGTGCCCCGTCGCCAGCATACAAAGATTTTTCTATTCCTGTCCCAACTTTCGAAAAAATATAATTAATAATAATAGTAAATAAAATAGGACTAAAAACACTACCTTGATGTGTACCGTTATCAATTGTGTAAACTTTCGAATATAATGATCCCACCCTAATCTGAATAGTATGATCCATCATAAAATCCATTACCCAGTTATACATCCTTCCTTTAAATCCCATTTTCTCCATTTTCATTTAAAAGCCCTCCTTCCACATCATGTCATATGCCTTCTCAATATAAAAAAAATACACCAATTAAAACTTCCTTATTTACTATTGCTTTTCTGATATTTGTTTCAAGGCATATAACTGAATCCAATGTATTTCTCCCTTTTTGGAAACCACTCTGGTGAGGATACATCATATTATTACTTTCAATCTCATAAACTAGCAACCATTTTTTCAATTATCTTGCAGAGATTTGATGTTAAGGCTATAGGCCTATAATTAATTGGGTTAGACTGATCCTTACCAGGCTTCGCTACTGGAACAATGACTCCATGTTTCCAAATAGACAGAAGCTTTCCTTCTATCCATATCCTGTTAAAAAGTCTTAAAATAATGTTCAATGATATATCCGATAGGTTTCTAATCCCACTAACACAATTCAAATAGAGAAAATAATACATCCGTAGCGGATCCAAAAACATCTTTCCTCCTCAAAATGTCTGGGTTTTTCACTGTTACCATCACTGATGAAAACAAGAAGGTTATTACATCTTTGGATTCCACCCATCTTTCTGATCATTCCCCATAAATCATGGGGATAGATAAATGTCTATATTTTCCCCTATAGTACCACAGAATTCTCTCCAAAGTTTTCTTTTAGCATCTTTTATGACTTTCCTTACACTGTAAAAAAATTCTAACCCTCCCAAATCAAAAATTTCAAGTGACCGATAACATCTAAATTTTTCAATTGGCCCAAGTGAAATTCTGTAAATTTCAATTGGCCCAAGTGAAAATCTGTAAATTTAATTTTACAATTTACAGAATTTCACTTGGGTCAATTGAAAAATTTCGATGTTATCGGTCACTTGAAATTTTTGATTTGGGAAGGTTAGAAACTTTTTACAGTGTACCATAACCTGTTCTCTCTACTATATACTTAATAAAATCATTGAATACAAATGTTTTCCTTACTTTGCACGGTTTCTATCCCTTATTGCTTTTTTACATTCTTCTGTCCACCAGGGGACTGCTTTCTTCTAATACGTTTCTGTATTTTTCCAATAATCTCTTCTGCAGTATTAATAACAGCTCCACATATTTTATCATTTAATTCCTCAATGTCTTCATTTTATTCCTCAATGTCTTCATTTACATCATTTAAAGCAAGCCATTTTTCTTCACTTTTTTCCTTAAAAATATTCCAATCTGCTGTTTTGAATTTCCACCTGTATTATTTCTCTATTTGCTATATCCACTTCAACACCTAATTTGCATATTATAGGGAAGTGATCACCCGTTACGAGTATTATTCAATACTCTCCTAATCACAAATTCTAGTTAGATTTTGAGACATAAAAGTTTAATCTAAAACTGAACTTCTCCCTGATGCCATATCTACAATCCATTTCACTTTTCTGAAGCCGTACAACCCTGAACTACAAAACTAAGGTGAGGTTTGAGCCATGACTCTTGAACACAAATTATATGTGGTTTACTTTCTAATTCATCAATAAACTCTTGCCCGTTACCTATTAAGCTTCTTGCATTCCATTGCAGTAGGATAAAAACCATCAAGATCCACCAGTCCCACATGGTGCCTATGAGTTGTTCGCCTGTATATTAAGAATCTCATTTATTTGTTCGACCGTTATTCCTTCAATTTCCAAGTACTTCCCAGCCGCTCTTATTATTATTCTTATCCTTTCAGATCTGCTATCTGTTTGCACAGAGCAATTAATCACTACTGCCATAAAAGCAATGAATGATTTTCTCTACTACCATTGTTTTGTCATAGCCTGGGTTTCCCCATGCTGCCAGCGATTTTATTCACGCTGCTAGGCAGCCTGGACACCATGGACCAGATTTTCCCCTCAAAAAGGGAACCAATCACAGAACGGGGAGGGAGCAGCAAGACGATGACGACGTCTATGCGACACACCGAAGCAATTTGTTTATATCTATGGATCCAACATGGCATTAGATGCGAAGTTACCTTTCAATGCAGCCTTAGATAGTGTTCTAAGTAGTTTAGACGGCAATATTCGCTGAACGCCATCGTGTACACATAAATCTTTGACTCATAGTCTTCTTCCTCGTCGAATTTCTGTCGCTCTACATACGTCATCTGGTATAATTAAAACGATTGGCTATGAGCTACGTACAGGCGCATTTGATAGACATTCGTAGCGCCCAATAAATGGCTCTGGGCATTCGTAAACCACGCCTCAAATACGAGAAAATGAACATGTGGTTCCCAGACCACGTCTCAATGAGACGAGGTCTGACGTTAGCCAGGCTAGTTTTGTCATTCATTCTACAGTGATTATCACACGGCTTTATCACTGTTTTATCAGAATCCTTTTGTTCTTTCTGCTGAACTTCTCCCTGCACACTTTTGATTGCTTCCACATAAATGAGTCCCTCTGTTACTTTCACAAATTAAAATTTTCCTTGCCTCTTTCCTAACCTGGCAGCCACTGTACCCTGCACTATGAGCTCCTCCACAATTGCAACACTTAGGGTTCACTCCGTTTCATGTTTCATGTTCACCTCAGCATCTTGCACAGCATTGTTTACCTTTACAAACCGCAGCCACATGCCCAAATCAATGACATTTGTAACATCTAACTGGAGGAGGGACATACGGATGAACTACATAACTAACAAACCCAAGATAAACTCTATTGAGAAGTTTTTCCTCATCAAACTGTATCATCACTGAAAGACTGTCCCCTTTCGCTATCCGATTCAGATGCATGACTTCCAGTTTTGTTCATTTTCCTATTCTCCACTAATGTCCATCTACTATTCCTACCTCCTTCCAAATCCCCACCAAACAATCTTCTTCCATTTCCGAGTCGCTACAGGAAGCAGCGTCATTTCCTTCCATCCGCTTCAGACACACCCCAGTGTTGCCAACCGCCCGATTGCTTAATAACAATTAACAATGTCGCAAAACATACGTAAGAATGCAATTTCTTTCACTTGAACTATATAAATAATCAGGATAAAAATAAAAGATTATTACATGAAAGTCTGATTGATCAATTCGCTGGGACTCATCACTTCACCACACCGGTCGGGTTCCACAGCAACCTTCCTATTATCTTCTGTCTCGATGGCATGCAAAGTCTTTCAGTTCAAGAAATATCGCTCCTCTTCATAACATAATTTATCACGTCCAATGTTGTGATTTTCTGTTTGTAACTTTCTAAAACATCACAGTAGGCCTACGAACTTTCCTGCATCTCGTCCATTCTGCTTTTCACTTCCTGGCCCATCCGATTTTCGCGCGTTATCAGAATCACGTGTCTGCAAACATAGACTGTAAAAAAAAAAAAAAACACTTCTCTGGAGTTCATACCATCTGATACTGTGATACAATGATAGAACTTGGAAAATTCAGTAATTCTGGCAGTCAGTAAGGACATTTTTACAAAGGAAAACTTTGTGATTCTTCAATTCCACCGCTAGAGAGCAGCATTTCCTCTGTAATGAAAACAATGGCTATTTGAGTCCATACGCTCAGAGCATACATTTGGTTAGAGGGAGCTTGTGGGACATAATTCTTAGCATGCATTATGAGTCAGACAGCCAGTTGTGGGGCGCTGGGGCAGCAGATGGGCTATTATCTGGATCTGTGCGGGAGTGATGGAGAGCCAAGCCTGTGCTAGATACAACACCCCATTACTCAAACAAAATATCACTGTGCCAAAGAAATCCCTTTGCTTATACTGAAGATTGCATGCACTCTTTCAAACAATAATGCTGCCGCCTGGATAATTCATAACAAATGCACAAAGATACAGAGTGAATAATAATAATCAAAAACACACAACATAACACAAACAATGAGGGTGATGACAGTTTATTATTATCATGATTAATATTTGGCTACAATAATAATAACACCAACAACACCTACAATAATTATCATGATTATTATTGATAGTTTAATGATATGGTTACAATAATAATCAGAACAATAATTAACCACAATAAGTATCATCATCATATTATTATAAATGATTATTATTAGTGGAAATTATTATAAACTTTTTTCTCTTTATAGTATACCAACACTCATTCTATGTTACCACTCTAAAATCTAAAATACACACATTACTTTCTATCTTTACATTAAGGTCTATTGTTTTTATATAGCCTACTGTAAATTTTCTGGGTTTTGTTGCTTTTTATTTAAATGTAGGCTATTTTTATAAGAACATTTAATGTCTATGAAGTTGTTTTCCTTGTGAAGACTGTTAGCCACTCCCCAAAATGTAGTTAACTGGAGAACATTTTCATTTCCAACCAAAATCGACCAAAAGTTGACGTAAATTTGACTCAACCCAACTTTCATTTCCAACCAAAACCCATCGTCTGTCCGATTTTGGATGTTGACGTCAATCTAACGTCCGGTTCTGAAAAAAAAGTACGATATTTGTCTTTCAAATGTAGTGAAGTTAAAGGAAAATGTTTCCAGAAAAAATAATAGGCTACTCAAGTAAAGTAGCTACAGATACTCAAAAAGTGTACTGTCCACCTCTGAAAAGAATGGGTCGCCACTTTTGCAATTCGTGAAATTTCCTCACAAAATATTCCACAGTCAACTGTTAGTGAGTGTTATAACAAAGTGGAAATCACAGAGCGGGGTAGGCTAGGCCTACTGTACGCAGAAGTCGCCCAACTTTGAACAATTGGGAAGACCGCAATTCAGATCGTGGATCGTGATCGTTTGTTATAAGATTGTGATATGAAATTTTGAGAAGATCACCCACCCCTAATGCAAACACATGATTTTTTTTTTTTTTTTTATTATTATGATTGTTCATTGTTATACAACCATGGTATCTTTCCCTGATCTTGTAATTTAGTTCTGCAATAAAAATAACTAAAAGATATAAGCGACAAGTGCAGTAGCACCTCATAGCATCAGTAACTCGACAACCCTACCTAGAACGGTTTTCCTCAGCGTTTTCAATGTCTGCACAGAGACAACAGGCAGCTGCTCGAAGATCTCGCCATTGGAGAAGACTGTTGATTTTATACTCGAAAAAATGTAAGTATCATTACTTAATTAAGACTACCACAGAATGAATTGCCTTGCTAGCCCACCCCAACACTTACACACAATAATAATGATAAATGCATACCAATAGGCTACTTTTTTTCTTCTTTTTTTTTTTACTGAAAACGATATATTTTAATAAAACAAGCTAAATGTATTTTTTGTCATATGACATAGATATGCATGAATACACACTAGAGAAATGCAGCCAATGTGAATCCAACTAATATTTCAGTCAAGCAATAAATGAATGCATAAATTAAAGACAACAATAAGAAACACGAATAAATGGGTATAAGAATGAATGAAAGTAGTATACTTTAGTAGTATACAATAAATAAATGCATATACAAGTAAACAATACATGAAACATTGCTTTATTCAAACTTATTGTTCTCACAGTCACATATTTACAGGTAGTGAACTCCACATCCTACTGCCATCTCAACACAACTGTTCCCATTCTGTGGCTTTATTCTGATGAAGCAGCTGACCACCATGCCCACCTTCGCCCTCATTGCTCAGATTGGAATCTGATCATGGATGGGAAAGTGACATGGAGGCTATCCTTGCTTGAGTGCATCCATCTGCCTCATCACCTCATACAGAGACCCTGTACAGAACCCTGTGAGGCTCGTTTCGAAGCATATAGATTGAGCCTTTGGCTTTGCTAAAAAAACACTGATGCTCTATTTTCTTCATGGCCAGAAGTGAGCCATTCCTTTATGCCTGAGGTTGTTGTGTGCTGCACTGTGCTTCACAATCTGAGGCAATAAGGGCAGGTAGAGAGATGGAGGGCCCATCCATGGCACCATACCATTCCCAGGAGCTGCTCTGGGCTCCCCATCCTCAGTGCTCACACCAGTCTGTGGACATTTCAGATCCTACAAAAATGTGCAAACATAATTCAAAAGCAGTCATTTTAACAGCACACTGTCATTTAATTACTGTATTAGAAGTAACAAAATGACCGTACTTTATTTTTTGTTTCAGGTTTTCCCTTTTTTTTTCACAAATGCCGCCGTCATTTTTCCTTGCAGGCCTTGCTCCATCACAAAAGCTCTGCAGCAAATACACAGAAATCAAGTATCAGAAAAGTGCTGCAACTCTGTTTGTAATCCCAATAATTAGATTTAAATAGATTTTTTATTTTTTTATTTCTGTTGTAGGCCTATACTCACTCAAAGCCTTTGATGGCAGCATTCGGCTTCTTTAGCCACTCTCCGCCGGATAAGCACAAGTGCTCATCTGTCCCTGTAACATCCAGACAAGATTCACGTTGCCTCTGTGATTTATGTGCTCAATTCTACATTTACATGTTGAGATTGTTGCTGATGTGTTAACTCACTTTTTATCCAACATTAATGTTCCTCAATTTATCAACAGTACTAATGGACAAATAAAACAGATAACTTATGTTTAGTTACTCTATGTAGATTTGTTTATTTGCCGTACTTACATTTATCTAATGTAAGCAGTGTTGACAACAGTGAATTCTACATATAGCATACATCACTCAGATGTCTATTTCATGTTGTGACGTGCTCATCTGCAATACTTATTGAAAATTTTCCTGTCAGATGTTAAATAGACATTTAGTAAGCGTCTTTAAGATATATATGGTTTATGTAAATCCACTTTGGAGACGTACGTGTGCTTACTGGAGCTCTCCTGTTAGCTATACAAATTAAATCACAAATATACTATACTAGCGTCTTTACATCTTTAACAATTCAACAGTTTACTCAGTAGTTCAACAAATGCAGCCGTGTTTTTTGTTATTAATACTCACTTTGAAAACACCCGTGTCGCTGTTCTCCTCCATATTTGATTATGACGTATCCTCTCCTGTGGCCTCCTGGGATAGAAAAGTGTCCATCGGATGCACACTTCAGAATCTGGGCGGAAGCAGTGGGTCATCCGGGGACTTTTCGCCTACTGTTTTATGAATACTGAGGTTTCGGACATACTACTTTTTTCACATACTGTTTTCTCCTACTATATAGTAGGTAAGCAGGCATATTCGGACGCAACATTAGTATACGCACGCCCGAATCTCGCAGGAAATAGTACACCACCCAGGTATGTCTCGCCTACTCTTTTATGAATACTGAGGATTCTGACATACTTTTCGTTCGCCTACTGCTTTTTGCCTACTACATAGGGAGTATGCGGTTTCGGATTCAGCCAGCGATATAATGTGAGCATTAGTGTTATCTCATATCAACTGGCTCTTGTCTGTTTGTTGTAGTGCTCTCTGAAAGCCAAGACATGACAAGATCACCACACACTTCCTCTTCCTCTTCACTTCCATATCTCGTGTCCCATCGGGCATGACATTCTACCAGCCCTTAGAGTCTTCTAAAAGCTTAATGAGACGACGGACTGTTCATCAGCCATAGCACACTGAATTTAGACATGCTCAGTCAAGGGGTCATAATGAAGAACTGCGACACTCTGTGCTAGTTACTCTTTATATTGTGGGATGAATGAGATAAAGCATCAGAAACCTGCAAGAAAAAAGATCAAAGTCATCTAAGGTCTTTTCGAAACCCAGTGCAATCTACAGGTTCTGAAGTGGAGTCAGCCAGGATTATGCAAGTCAATCAGTTTTATAATTGTCTGTAATTAATTAAAGATATGGGTCATTACCTTGTAGTCAAGTGTGTCTGCATTTCAAGGTTGCTTTTACAATCTAACTTAATAGCCTGGATGTATCTACCGAGAATAATAATCACATCCTCGCTGTGAGTCAACACTGTCGTGTCTCTCTGGCAAGGGTTTTCAGGGGGGTAAAAAAGCACATCAGCATTCAGCGGTCATGACAGGCACCCACCACCAAATGTAAATAATTACATTTCTTTCTATGAACTGTTGCAGTCACAGGAAAATGAGTTGAATGGGTAAATAAACTCCAAGCAGATAGAAGCCATCACTTGCCTAAGATTGCGATGCATAGCAGTGTTTTTATGGTTTTACAACCAACTGCTCAGAGGTTGCCACTGGGAATTTTACAGATTTTAAAATAATTCTGTTGGGTACTTCACCACAGACATCACCGATTTATGAGATTTCCATTTCACCATTGAATCATTTCTTGCTTTTTTGTAGAATCATACAAGGTAAGAGCTGACATTTTGTTTTTTAAATTCATTCATATATCAGCAGCTGCCTATTATTGTCAGATTACTTTCAAAGCTCTGTGACTGTGATTATTTATTATTATTATTTTAAATTGGGTGATGTTATTGATTAATGCTGCAGTTTTGTCATTCTCTCTTCTGTCATTTTACAATTATTTGATCTGATATTGTCACGTGATATTGTGTGAACTTGACTTTTAGGGAATTGACGGCACTGCCACCATCTACCACAAACATTCTGGGATTTCAATTCTGTGTAACGGCAGAAGGCCCTTATCATTTTAACCATATTTCTCCCCTGTAGGCAAACACACACACACACACCTTTACTTCTGTCACACATTATGTGTTATAGTGTGCTGTGACTGCAGCTTGTCCATGGCTTTTAATTAAGTTCTTATCAGAGCTGTGTGTCTGTGCATTCACAGGCTCCTGGGACGCCCCCAGATCCACACTCCCATCTGATGCAGCAGTAGA
This sequence comes from Rutilus rutilus, assembly GCF_951802725.1. Classification (NCBI taxonomy): domain Eukaryota; kingdom Metazoa; phylum Chordata; class Actinopteri; order Cypriniformes; family Leuciscidae; genus Rutilus; species Rutilus rutilus. The sequence goes on from NC_140225.1 coordinate 15,436,383, forward strand.
CCCCTCGGATATATCCTTCAGCTCAATTTCTCTGCCAGTCTGCTATTTTATCACATGGCTCTCTATAATTCTTTATTTTGATTGGTCAATCGTGCCAACCAGCGATGTGATATTTCCTAATATTTGCCTAAGCTGTCTTCTTGTCTGTCGTTATCAGTGTCTTTTTGCTTAGAGATTTTTATTTGTGTGAGTGTAAATTGCGAGTTGGCAGCACTGCTTAAGTTTACCTATGTCATCCTAACTTTAACTGTGTAAATAAGATTATAATTGCTTTTTAAATGTATGTTACTTATTGTAAATAAACAAAGATATAGACTGTGAAATAAAATATTTATTGTTCTTTTAACTGCTCAGCATAATACCGCTAGCCTGCTAGCTTATTAGCCTAAATGTATAATCTGTGATCTATTATCTTTTAGCATTTGTTAAGAACAGGCAAATAGCAAAATGTGAAATAATAAACTTTTTGTAATGGTCATCAGCTGGAGTGCCCTTGAGAGCCACCTGAGGGCACTCTACATCAGACTATCATTATTTCACTCACAACTACATTTCCCATAATTCACTGCCCGGACTCATCATCCCTGATTATCACATTCACCTGTGTCTCATTATATTGTTTAGTTCACCCCATATAAGCCTGGTTCACGTCATCATTCCCTGCGAAGTCTTGTATGTTATTCCACTGCATTTCTGAGCATTTTCTTTGTTGTCGTTGTTCCGGGTTTTCCTGTTTCTGCCTCACCCTCTGGATTTGTCTGTTTGTTGGATTGCCTGCCTGTGTATGACCTTTGCCTAGATTTTGATTACGATTCTGTATAACCCTTTAAATAAAACTGCATTTGGATCCTCAACCTTCATGTCTCGGAGCAGTTCATGACACTTTTATATAGCCTATTTAAAGGAGAACTCCGGTCAATTTTAACATTGAGCTCATTTTTTTGTACATTTGGAGTGCTGTCAATACAGAGAACAACGACAAAAATCGGTGTTGCCTACACCGAGTTATTCTATTTTTAAAATTTGCACCCTATTGACTTCAATGGGGCAAGTAGTAAGCCTGCTTTTTAGCCTCTTAACATCCTTTAAGTGTCATTACAAGTGCACAGAAAATGTGAGTGATTCCTTCCGAGTGAACACGAGTGGATCTGACTGCAGTAGATGTTAGAGATATTAATAAAAATGAAGTTAATTCAGCCAGCGCTCATACCTTTGTTTACATCCTGTTTTCGGTGGAAGGCCATAGTAATCGATTGTCGAGTTCACGCGCATAGGTTTAGTACCTATGATCACGCGCGTGAACTCGACAATTGATTAACATAACATCTACTGCAGTCAGATCCACTCGTGTTCACTCGGAAGGAATCACTCACATTTTCTGTGCACTTGTAATGACACTTAAAGGATGTTAAGAGGCTAAAAAGCAGGCTTACTACTTGCCCCATTGAAGTCAATAGGGTGCAAATTTTAAAAAATAGAATAACTCGGTGTAGGCAACACCGATTTTTGTCGTTGTTCTCTGTATTGACAGCACTCCAAATGTACAAAAAAATGAGCTCAATGTTAAAATTGACCGGAGTTCTCCTTTAATATATTATTATATTATAAGACGTGTTGTATATGACGTGTGAGACTTCAAAATCTTTAGCCGCTATTGGTAAACAACTAGAAGAATAGGCTATAACAAAGTGCAATAAATGGTAAACTATTTGAGCTATCTTTTGCATGATGATGAACACAAACAACTATTTGTTTATGATTACAATAGAAAAATTAAAATCATATAACAATATTTTGCAGTATCAAGCATATATATAGGCTATTTCAGCAGATGATTTTGCTAAACTAACACAAATCAACAAGATGGAGTCAGCTAACACAATATTAAAAAGTTACCATAGTATAATAACTTGTAATATTGAGTTAATACATATAAAAACACAAACCAACACATTCTCACCTGTGAAAGGTTATCCCATAGAATGGTGCAGGCATGACGCCAGAACCCAGAAGTCTAATTTGCCGCTGGTTCCTTCGGGATTTTCCTATGGGTTTTTATAATGTTTTGTAATTGAAGCTGCGCAAAGTTGTGGCATCTTTGACTCTTAAAAGACAAGTTCGGTATTTTACACTTAAAGCCCTGTTTTCAGATCGTTTCTTTTGAAATAGAACGGTTAAGATTTAAATTTGGACACATGCTGCTGGCCCGAGAATTTTCGGTTTCTGTGGTAGCACCCCCCCCCCCCCCCCCCCCCACACACACCTCCACAATGGCTGCATAGATGCACTGGAACAATCCTTCCTAAAACGCATTAAACTTTTGTTTACAAAGACGTGAAACTCACAGAGTGGTCAGGGGTGTTCACTGATATGCTCACACAAAAAATGGCTGCAAAAGATGCTTTCCAACAGGTGTTTTACCATTCGTTGTAAAACTGTGTACCTTTTTTTCCAAACGCCTCACACCTGTACATTCTTCCGTTGAGAGCTTGAATAATAGACACTCCAGCCCAGTTGGTTGGTCGTTTCCGGCGGCGGAGTAATACCGTACCTCACAGCACATCCAATACAAGTCAATGGAGTTGGACAAAAACTACGATAAAACCTGTTGGAAAGCATCTTTTGCAGCGATTTTTGTGTGAGCATATCAGTGAACACCCCTGACCACTCGGTGAGTTTCACGTCTTTGTAAACGAAAGTTTAATGCGTTTTAGGAAGGATTGTTCCAGTGCACCTATGCAACCATTGTGGAGGTGGGGGGGTGCTACCACAGAAACCGAAAATTCTCAGGCCAGCAGCATGTGTCCAAATTTCAATCTTAACCGTTCTATTTCATCAGAAACGATCTTAAAACAGAGCTTTAAATGTAAAATACCGAACTTGTCCTTTAAGTAACGACACACTGACCGTTCCAAGATGGCGGGGGCACCGTGTCTGGAGTGGTCGAATGTGCTGTCCACGTATTTATATCTATGGTTTTAACAACATGCCCTAGATGGATGTGTTTGCACTCACATGTCGTGCATGATGCTGTTCTAAAAAATGCGGCGCTCAAGGTAAAATTAATTAACTTAAAAAAAAACCCCGGCCTACTCATTATGTCTTCAGAATGGTGCTCACGTAGACTTACAGGATGATGTATTTAACGAAATAAACACCTAAAAAAACAACGGCACAAGGTTTAAAATCGCCCCATGAGAGCGAACGAGAGCATCTGGAGCAGGTGACAGAAGGGAGGAAGGGGTTTACAGAATACACACACCGGTATAAATCACATGCCACGCTGACAAATAATGCTCAGTGCCACATCCAGCTGATTGCAGGTAAAATATATAGGCATAGGCACTCATGTTGATGAGATGCTTCTCCATAACGACATATATTGTTATGGATGGTCTATAGTTTCATAAGAGCTTCGTGCTATATCCTGGACTGCGATGACAGGGGTGTTTTATTAGGAGTACACTGGCTTTGCTACCAACATCTGCACAGAGAAGCATGAGCTACAAAAACTGGCCATTCATATTTTATTAGCCATTTTGCTGGCTATCCATAATTCACAGTGGAGCATGCTTAACAGGCCTGCTCTGGGAGAGTGGACCAATTATACGGCCCCTGTGAAGGAGGATTGATTCTGTTTGGGTCGTGGTGTCTATGTGTGTATGCACTATCTGTGTGTTTGTGTGGTCTGCAGGTGATTACAGGAGTTATAAAAGCAGCAGGCTGCAGGGAGATGGAGAACACACAGGAGTGGACAGTAGGATTAGCTTTTCTGTATCTCAGCTTGGATTCTCTATTCTCTAAATGGTAGTGTTCATGCAGCAAAATTTCATCTTTTTTTAATGCTATATTATTATTATTATTATTATTATTATTCATTTGTTCAAAGAAATTTGGACTGTTCTAGAATAAATGTTGGTAAAGTGGGACAGTTATGCTTGATCCCTATTATAGGCTCATCCTTTGCTGCAACCATACACACACACACACACACACACACACAAGTACAAGTCTTTAGCTTAGTTTAGCTTAGGGCTTTTGGCAATAGATATCTTAAGATATATTACTTAGGGTTATATGACATTTAGATCAGTTCAAAATGTAAAGAAAAAATTCCCATTTTATCAATACCTATTGTGGTTGGAAAGTATGCTGAGTCACATGCTTATTATCTTGTTTGAAATGTTATACAGTTGAATTTTCATCCTTTTTGTAACTTGACCTTGTCTCATAATGAGCATCTGTTTGTAGTTAACTGATATTTACATTGTAGGGAGCTCTGGGTAGAGGTAGTACCTTTGTTTTCTGGTAGCTGCATTCAACTTTCGAGTGGACGGAAGCACTGGTCCTCATCCATCTCCTAAATCTCTCACGTCTGCCTAGGAGAGGGAAACTCTGATGTAAAACCTACGGCCCGAGGACCTCGCAGTCACTGTCCCAGCTTGCTAGGCCATGGCAGATGAACCCCGGTTTAAAGGGTGGGGTCAGTTCTGCGCACACTGTACCCCACTTGAAAGCTGCTTTGCGCAGGCAAGAATGAAATCCCCATGTCTAACCCCCACCCCCAGTCCCATTAAGTCCTGTAGCAATGGGAAAGGGGCGAACTGGCAGGTGTATGATGACACTGGAAGCCGCAGTCTCAATCCTGAATGCCGGTCGGCTCAGGAGGGACAGCACTGCTTGCTCCACACAGAGAGGGGCCTAGAAAAGGTGGCCTTAACAAAGCTCGTCTCCTCATTCCCCAGTTGGCTAACCGTGGTCAACGGGCATCTTCTTATGCGGTCGAACTAAATCAAAGAAACAGTGGCTTATCCCACTCGCCTTAAAAGGTGGGAAAGGACTCAAACTCGCATGCTGGAACATCAAAACCATGCTAGACTCAGCTGACAGCACTCAACCTAAACGACGATCTGCTTTAATTGCACACGAACTTGCTAGGCTGGATGTTGACATCGCTGCACTCAGCGAAATCCACTTTTCAGAGGAAGGAAGTCTAAGGGAGCATGGCGCAGGTTACACCCTCTACTGGTCAGGCAAACTAGCGACAGAGAGATGCCTTTCAGGTGTCGGCTTCATGATCAGGGACTCCATCGCTACCAAGCTTGCCAGCTGGCCACTCTGACCGTATCATCTCAATATGTCTACCTAGCCCGCTCGCCTCCGGCCCCAGAAGTGCTGTGGGACCGCATCAAAACTGTTGTTCTGCAAATTCATTTATTCATTCATTCAATCTCCACGTAGCAAAAAAGGGATTGGTTCGATGAGAACAACTTAGAAGTCCAGGAGCTGCTGTCAAAGAAGAGATCAGCACACAAGGCCCACCTGGCTCAACAGTCCTGCCCGCATAAAAAAGCATACGCCTCCAGCGTAAGCTTCGAGAGATTCAGAACGAGTGGTGGACCAACCTCACAATAAGAACTCAGCTTTGCAATGATACTGGTGACTACAGAGGATTCTATGAAGCCCTGCAGAGTGCAGACGGAAAAGAACTGCTCACCGAAAAGGACTCTATTCCTGAACCGCTGGTCTGAACACTTCTACACCCTTTTCAATGCTAGCCGCTCAGTGCAAGAACCAGCGATTGACCGCATCCCACAACAACCAGTGAAAACTGAACTGGATGTGGCACCAACATGACAAGAGACTGAGGAAGGCATTAAACAGCTGAAGAGTGGAAAAGCTGCAGGAGTTGATGCCATCCCTCCTGAGGTATGGAAGAACGGAGGCCCAGCGCTGCACACCAAACACCATGAATTCTTTTTCTGCTGCTGGGAGCATGGAAAACTCCCTCAATACCTCCGTGATGCAGTCATCATCACTCTGTACAAGAACAAAGGGGAGAAGTCAGACTGATCCAATTATTGTGGCATAACACTTCTGTCTGTCGCTTGCAAATCCTTGCAAGGGTACTGCTGAATCGACTGGTACCCGAGATAGCAGAAGATCACCTTCCAGAGACACAGTGTGGCTTCAGAGCCAACCGGGGAACCACAGACATGGTGTTTGTCCTGAAGCAGATTCAGGAGAAGTGCCGGGAACAAAACAAAGCGCTGTACGTCACCTTTGTGGATCTGACAAAAGCATTTGATAACGTGAGTAGGCAGGGACTTTGGAAAATTCTAGAAAAGCTAGGCTGCCCACCGAAGTTCCTCAACATGATCATCCAGCTTCATGAAAACCACCTTGGACAAGTCAGACATAGCAACGACCTCTCGCAGCCCATCCCTATTGCAAACGGTGTGGAACAGGGCTGTGTTCTTGCTCCCACACTGTTCACCATTTAGTTCAGCATGATGCTCCAGCAGACCACAGAGGACCTCGACGACGCTGATGGCGTATACATCCATTTTTGTCTCAATGGGATCGTGTTCAACCTGAGGTGTCTGCAGGCCCACACAAAGACCATGGAGTTACTGATCCGGGAGCTGCTGTTTGCTGACGATGCCGCCCTCCTTGCTCACACAGAGGCAGCTATGCAGCGAATCACGTCCTGTTTCTCAAAAACTGCTCAGATCTGAAGTTCTGCATCAGCCGCACCACAAAAAGAGTACCATCCACCAAGCATCTCCATCGAACAAACAGAACGAGATCGCCAAGATCGCCAAAGAAGTTAACAACAGGCTGGCCAAGGCAAACAGTGCATTCAGCAGACTATACGGACGTGTCTGGAACAACAACAACCTCAATAAAGACACGAAGGTCAGTGTATACAAAGCTGTTGTGCTGACCACTCTCCTGTATGACGCTGAGTCCTGGGCCATCATCGCTGCCTCTGCACAATCCCCAACATTCGTTGGAGTGACTTTGTCGCCAACACTGAAGTCCTCGAGTCAGCGGAGGTCACTAGCATCGAGGCCATGGTCCTCAAGGTACAACTTCGCTGGGCAGGGCAGGTCTCCAGGATGGAGAACCACTGCCTACCTAAGATTGTGCTGTACGGGAAACTGTCCTCTGGCTACTGCAACATCAGGGCACCACGAAAGCGGAACAAAGACTAGGCCTCGTCAGCCACCAGCGTGTCTGTAGAAGACGTGGATGTCCTTCCTAAATCTTCGTTCGCGAAGCCAAGCCATGAAAGGTTGCTGCTGAACGGCACGAACGGCATGAAAGACATTTAAATATTTGACGATCTGTTTACTGTTTGTTTGTACTGTATTGGTATGCAGGAATTATGTCATTGTTCATTCTTCATGTGATGGATGTAATGTGAGATACTTGTCTCCATACCCGCGTGATGACTCTGATCTTCAAGATGGAACTGGATACTATTCTGACTGTTCCAATCCAATCTGACTTCTGACCTGTAATGCTGCCTGAATCATAATCATACACTGTTCGTTCACTGGCCAGAGGAGAACTAGCCCCCCGACTGAGCCTGGTCTCAGGTTTTTTTCTCTATTCTGTCACCTGATGGAGTTTTGGTTCCTTGCCACTGTCGCCTTTTTCGCCTTTGGCTTTTGGCTTGCTTAGTTGGGGACATTTCATTTAATATTCAACAATATTATTGATCTGTCTATATTGACACCATTATATGAGAACTAAACTGAGCTGGACTATGACATCACAGTTTTCTCCAGAGTGGCTATATATATAAATGAACTAAATCAGTAACTTTTTTACATCAAAAATGAACCATCACTGAACTTACTTAAGCTGGACTATGACGCTATTTTCTTCTAGAAACAAACTTTGTTGCATTATTTTCCTGTTATCTCTGTAAAGCTGCTTTGCAAAAAATTTTGCTATATAAATAAAGGTGACTTTATTGAACATTATTTTGACATTATTTTTATATTTCTGTCTGTGTGCCACACACACACACACACACACACACACACACACACACACACACACACACACCAAACCTTCTTATATTCTCTTAATACAATCCTGCAGTTTAACTAATCATAACACTCAAGATTATTGTGGCCTAATGCATGTCTGTGCTGTTCAATTAAGAAAGTTCAGTAAAGACTTTGAAAAGTCCCTCTTTCTGTCAGTCCTAACCTACGCCCCTTGGCGAGCACGAAATCCTTTTAAGGGCCTGTGCATCTTTCTATTTTACACTAATATCTCCCTCATTGAAGACTGGAGCTAACCCCTTTCAACAGAGCCCTGCCATGGCATAAAAAATGCAACATGGCACAAACAGATTAGTCCATAGAAGGAAGAAATTTCAGCGACTGCTTACATTTGCTTTTCATTCAAGATCATTAAATGTTGACAGTTCTTCTGTCATTAAGAGGAGGGAGTTAATTATGGCTTTGAAATGTAGTGCCATCACATTCAAACAAAATCAGAATATTAGAAAGTAGTCATTTCAACGGAAGGACATATCCATTTCAAACTACATGTAAAAGCCCTCTGAATGTGCATTGTGTTTCTAACAACATAATTTTAAAGCACAGAATTCTTAGACTAAATTAGAGACTAGTGTCTGTAAATTATACCCTGTCCAGACCCTACTCAAGATGGCACATTTAGAAACAATGATTGCAAATGAGATATATATAATATCTCTATTGTTTGAGATCTGAACTGAGAAGAGCATATGCTTCTTTTTTTTTATGATTGCATCTCATTTCAAACCATTTGAAATGCACTTTTTACCAATTACTAACACAGCAATGAAAAATGACATTTCGCTTATTCGCTTCTAGACAACAATGAGATTAAATGGAGAGCAAATTTAGTATTTTACTTAACCTTCTGGTGCTCTTCGTTTCGGAGTCCCGATCAGATCAAATGAATCAGATCAGAATCAGATCAGAATCAGATCTGAATCAGATCAGATCAAAGTGCAAAAGTTTGCACTTTTTTGGGCTTCAAAATCTAAGTTACCATTCACTCCCAATATTATTTTTTTTTCTTTAAGTCTCCTACTTACCTGATTATTTCTCCTCTAAGTTTCAGAACACATCTGAACAGTATCTTAAACTGTGCTCAGATTTGTCAGATTTCAATATGAACTAAATAAAACATTTAAATTTCGAGTTACTATCCACATGAATTTTATCACTCCAGTTGAGCCAACGATTGTCTCATTTGCTTCTATTTTTATTTCTCCCAAGGAATTTTGTCATTGGAGCTCCACATGAGCTCACAGCTCACTGTGTTGGAGCGCATGAGCTAAACACAGATTACATCTTATACAGATGCTTAAATGAAACATAATGGTATCTTCATTCAGGCCTACTGAGCTATTAAAAAGAGCAACCTCTGAGCAAAACAGTTTTCATCCGGGTATGTCCTTTTCCCAGCTGAGATGAAAACCAAGGGGCATCGTCATTCATCAGCAGGTGAGAACGGAGTCAGCCAACTGGGTGCGGCAGGGACGGCGGCGGACAGGGACTATATGCAGTCTTGTACTCCACTCCACCCACATGATCCAGGTCCCTGTGGGACTAACCGAACCAAATCAACAGAGTTTCCAAATAGCACTGAACAGGCCAGAGAGAGACAAGTCTAATTGATCACCCTGTCACCGCTCTTTATCGTTAACGGCTTCGTGTCACAGTAACAAATTAGATTGTTGCAGGATGAGACCAATTAATTGTGATGTTGGAAGGGCTTGCCAAGTTCCCTGTGTCAGATGCAATTGTGAACACCAGTGATTTCTTGGTTTTGCTGGAGCACTCTATCAAAATGCCATTCTCTATTCTGCATCTTTCATGATTCGTAAATGCCTCTCAGAAAGAATGTGAAAGCGTTTTCTTTCATTCATATCCTCACTTTTTCTTTCATGGCAGAAAAGAGTCAGGTCATGGTACATCTGTGTTTATATTTAACCTAAATGGCAACGTGCTAGATCAATGTTGAGAGTGAACACCACCACTGTAGAAACCAACTATTCGAGACGCACTTGTGTGAAGATCAATGCCAGATTAAACCGATTAAAGAGGGAGAAGAAGGACAACTTAAAAAAAAAAAAAATGAATATGGAGTAGGGAGAAACTGTAACACTTAACATGGTGGCTGTAGGATTGTAAGAACCAATTGTCAGTTCTGATTCCAGATTTAAAAATTGGGTAACACTTTATTTAGATGGTCCCCTTTAGACATTCTGTTGACTAGCTATAAGTAACGTTGCACCTATATGTCAACTAACTCTCATTAGAGTACTGTCTGCTTAATATCTGCTAACACTTTTTTGATGGTCCCCCAAGAGAGATTCTACTGACTATAAAGAACTTTGTCAAATTATTCTACTAACCCAAACCCCTTATTCTACTAACCCTAACCCTATCCCTAACAGTCTACTAATACTCAACTAATACTTTAATGAGAGTTAGTTGTCATGTGTGCAACATACAGAATGTCTGAAGGGGACCATCAGAATAAAGTGTAACCAAAAATTGTCATTGAAATGTTATAGAGACAAACAGCATTGGAATTTGTATAAGTTCTTCTTTCAAATACAGGGTTTGTACAAAATAGCTGCATTATCAAGATAGCAGGCAAATAAACTGACTTGCCTGAAAGAGACTTTGGCCAGAATCAATCCAATCCAGCATTTTAAAGACATCATGCTGCATTTGTGAGGTTTCTCATTTAATCTCTCCTTCTCTAGCAGATATAATTTCCCAATGGATTAATTAAGGACCTAAATGACCTTTTATTGCATGTGTGTCCCATGAAGACAAAGCGTAGTGGTTAAGACAAATCCACACAGCTATCAGCATGTCGGTCTGAGGTCTCACTATAGCTGCATATCATGACATCACCAAGTTGCTCTGCTAGTGCTAGAAGACAATTAATATGCCTTGTGTGGCAACAAGCACAACCGAGCTCAGTATTTCAGAGGATCCTCCTATAGGTAATTGCTTAAGTTAGCCACAATACAAGAGAGCCTCTTGGTATCACAGATGCTAATGCGTGTTTATCCCGGGCTCATACCTTTGATGTAGTCTTGAATTGAGGAGTGTCATCATCTATTAATGTACTTGTAATACGTGGCCTGTGAAATGCTGTCTTACCACTTCGGCTCTGTTTACTTGTGATTGAGCTCCAAGAGACATCTTTTGTTATGTAAATCAACCCCACAGCATGATATTCTGTCACAGATTCAAGGTTATTACAGCACATATTCATCCTGTTGCTGTGCTAGGACCGTTTTTATTCACTGGATAAAAGAGAATCATGAGAATCTCGAAAGACTGCATTAGACAAAGATGATGAAATATACATTCAAGAGAGATGTTAACATTCAAAATTTAAAAAAGATTGATTGCAAGCTTGGATGCTTCAGATTAGCACTTTCTTGAGTGTCCTTGAAATGAAAGATCTTGCAAAGTTACTTCTATCATTTAGAGATCTGGTTGCGTGACAAGCATACATCTGACCCTGTTCTGGAAATTATTCCCAAACACACACACACTCACATTTTGGAGCTATATGGGCTGTTCTTACACCAAAGCTTGTGAGAAACAAACCCAGCCAAATTATTACGGCAATTAAGCTATTAAGGCAATTTTGCTGTACATCTTAAAACTCAATTTATTGTACAGCTGAAATGGTGGCAGAATTGGAAACACAAAACGTTATCAGGTTGAAACATTAGATGCATTTCGCTCGAAAATTAGATTAGGCTTGGAACAAGTGAAACTATTTGAATGCTTCGATTTTTAGTTGAGAAAAAGTCCAACAGCAATTTGTTTCAGTTGCTTCGAGAACAGAGACCTAATGCTGTTAACTGCAGGCCAATTGATTCCATTGAGTTATGTTGAGAAAATGTATTGGCTCAAGCCAAATTCGCACAATAATGGAAAGTGATGAAAAGTCATTTCTATGCAAATGGTGTTGACAAATGCATTCTATATTTCCTGCTTATTGTGAAGATCTAAATTGCTTTGCCTCACTCTTATTGAATTGAGACCTAAATTATCGTTTAATCTAGTTGTGCTGTGATCTATTTTCATGGGGCACTGCTTTAATTGGTTGTTATTGCTTTCTGTTGGTTTCAACAGCATGCATGAGTATTGAAAGGATATTTCTCCATCAATAAACAGCTTTCCTTTTCCTCCTCCCCCACCCCTGGAAGCCATTAAATAGTCCGGTCCATGCTCTCCTGCGTAGCGTCATCAGTGTGAAGGAAGATGGGAGGATTACCAGATTAGATTGACTGCAAAAATGCACACTAGCACCATTCTCTGTCTTGAAGTGTGTCATAGTGTCTCTTGTTCCTTCTGAACAGCATAAATCCTCTTTATTCCATCACATCTCATTTCCTCAGTTCTCACAAATCGGGGAAAAACACTTGCTCCATGTAATAGAACAGTTCACTTCGGATCAATTCCATTACATCAAACACCTGCAGCTCATTTCTTCAAAATAAACAGGCCATACTTCATAATACTTCTCTTTCATTCTAGATGCAAAGAAATGCACAATAGCCAGTGTTCCCTGTCAGATTTCAGTCACTTGACAACAAAAGGGTGCCCACAATGAGATAGCGTCTCTGACAGTTGCTTCTATTTTCTGTGATTGACATTGTCTGTGCTGACAGGGGGTGGCATGTCGAGGATGGGAGGACAAGGCTGGATGTCACAATCCATTGCTGTCATCGTACTGTGAATGGAGACACAGGACAGTCAAAAAGACATGCCAGTGCTGAAATGAACATCATAAAAGCCTGCAGGCAATGTGTCAGCCATTTTGATTACAGTGTTGACTGTTAAATCTAATAAGTTGCCTTGTGTTGCTTTTTGCCTTGATGTTTGTCATGCATCAGAATGTTTTGTTTATGCCATCAGGTTATCTACTAAACTTACAGACTGCAATGTGCCTGAAGCAAATGAACATTAACAGATTGAGTCTTCAGTCAATCATTTTATTTTTATGGAAATGGATTTATGGATTTCACAGGAACTTCATACACAAGCTTACAATTAATTGCCATCTAGTATTAATTTAATTGTGTTTTACATTGATCAAAGAACAAAACCTTGTAGGCCTATTAGCAGTTTATATCAAAGTGTATTGTCTACATACTCCGATATCTTACCTGTAGTTTTAGCTGATGCTGTAAGATTTACACCTTTCCAAGTTCTGCTGAATTAGGGATCTTTTTTTAATGACGTCTGCAAATCACAAAATGATTAATACATATATGAAAACCACATAGCAATCAAATAAAAATGTTGTATCTGATTAATGTTCAGACACACCCTCTATTCTTGAAATATGGTCGCTATCTATCAGTACCTCTTTATCAGGGGCATAGCCATCATTTCAGAAGTGAGGGGGACAGAAATGTCAAGTGTAATACCAGTTTAATTGACAGGTTTTATTTTTTCTTATCTTTTGCTCTTAACTGGCTAAGAAATCAAATACACTGCTAAACAAGAACCAATCATTTTAACTCTATCCCTTTCATGCATAGTGGTCACTACAGTGGACAGCTATTCAAAAAGTATTTTCTTGCATTTGCATGGGTTTTTATGCCATTGTTGCACATCAACTTCTACATTGGACCCTGGTGCATCATCCTATACATTGCCATCAAGTTGCAAGCCGTTGTGTGTTGATTTCCCCCCCGCCCCCTCCAAACCAAGATGGCCAATGGCCAGTCAGAAATGCCAAGTTTGTCCGGAAAATCCACCCATTCCTTCTATCATTGGAGACTCTTGCAGTTAAAAAAAATATTGTAGCATCAAGCAATATCTAATTAGTCATATCAGTTTTCCAATTATTGATTTTAGATTGGGAGAAAATTCTGATTAATCATCTGGGGGCGTATTACAGAAAAGATTAAGTTAAGATCTGACAAGTTAATTTAGGATTTTTCGTAAATTTGCATTACAGAAAGATCCTAACTTTAGAATCCTATCTTATCTGCTTGGTAACCATGGCGTTTTCAGTTAGGACCTCATTTAGAACAAAAGCTATTACAAAATGAGATTTCTTAAGTGCATAATCTTATCTTAACTACAGATAGGAAAAGGGTAGCCTATTACAGAACAGTGATTCTTGGGAACTTGGATAAAACAGGTTTTAATTTTTAAAATAAAAAGTTAGTTAAATTACAAAATCTGAAGGTATATCATTATAGACCAAGGTCTTTGCTGTTTAGCAATGTACCGGTGCAACCTCCTCATTTTGTATTTTTTTCATAAAATAGGCATTTTTCCAGTTATTACTTTGTTTTTGTCAACACCGTCAGACACAATAAAAAGCAAATTATTTTTTATTTATTTGTATTATTATACATATTACATTCTAATATGTATTTAGAGTTTTTAAATCATTATCTGGCATTCTTAGTACACATATATGCGGTTAAATGTTGAATATTCACTTAGTTTCCAAGCCTTTCTCTGACTTCTCTTTTCCCTTTCATTCAAGTCATTGATATTTCTTAGCTTTCCTTTCCTCCACCCTCTTCTTCCATCTTTGCCTTTCCGTTCTGAGGAATTCCTCGTTTAACTCTGCCTCACTATGTATTTTCTCTCTCCGCTTCTTTTGATATTCCCTGTTTCTTCTCCTTCTCTCCTCCACAGATAGCTGCTGCCTAGCCATAACTTCCTAAAATACATAAAGTTGAGTGTAATGACTATGAAATTAGGGGGGATTACAGTGAATGTTAGATTTGGTTAAATGTTGTCATGCCATTTTCATTTGGCTTTAGTCATTGGAGATGCATAGCCTACAAGGGATATTGTATACTATGTGCTATGCTATGTAGGTAGGTAGGTAGGTAGGTGCACTATGTGCATCCCAAATGACGTAAGCCAAATGAACATGGCATAATAGTGAATTGAGAGAGAGGGAAGGCACACCTTATCCCCTAGGGTTGGACGATAGGCCGATGGTATAGCTCATCAATGGTTATACCACAGTTAGGTCCGGTCTAATTATTTAGAATCATTTATTTATTTCCGATTGGCCGAGATAAATGGATTTGTGTTAGAATGTAATTTGCATTAACATAAAAAAAGTAATGTGATGCATAATGTATGTGACTTGTAATGCATTACTTTACTCATTACATCAAAAAGTTATCTGATTATGTAATGCACATTACTTTTAATGCATTTCTTTACTTGTTAGATCAAAAAGTAATCTGATTACTTAATGCACGTTACTTGTAATGCATTAATTTACTTGTTAGATCTAAAGTAATCTGTTTACGTAATGCGTGTTGTTTGTAATACATTACTTTACTCGTTAGATCAAAAGGTAATCTGTTTACGTACAGTAATGCATGTTGTTTGTAATGCATTACTTTACTCGCTAGATCAAAAAGTAATCTGATTACATAATGCACGTTACTTGTAATGCGTTACTTTACTCATAACATTAAAAAGTAATCTGTTTACGCAATGCATGTTGTTTGTAATGCATTACTTTACATGTTAGATCAAAAAGTAATCTGATTACATAATGCACGTTACTTGTAATGCGTTACTTTACTCATAACATTAAAAAGTAATCTGTTTACGCAATGCATGTTGTTTGTAATGCATTACTTTACATGTTAGATCAAAAAGTAATCTGATTACTTAATGCATACTTGTAATGCATTACTTTACAACATTACATTAAACATTAAAACATTACGTAACATTAAAAAGTAATCTGATTACGTAATGCACATTACTTGTAATGAATTACACGTAACATAAAAAAATCTGATTGTGTAATGCACGTTACTTGTAACGCATTACTTTACTTGTAACATCAAAAAAGTAATCTGATTGCGATGTTACTTGTAATGCGTTACCCCCAACACTGCTCATTTCAGATGAGATTGAAAACACCTGATCGCTAGGCTTTCTCAGAGGAGAGCTATGTTAGAAATGTGTTCATCTTGAACATAATCAGAATTATCAGCTAATAAGGATAAATTGGCATACTCTGGTACACTGGAGGGAGCATCTGAGTTGGGTTTCCACAGTTGTACCTTGGCTTGACAGGCTGTAGAGATCTCTGTCTGATGAAATCATGTCCTCATGTTCTGATATCAAAGATATGCGGTTCAACTTGTATGAAGTTAAACTGCCTTGGCAATATTTCACATTCATATTTTTTGTATATATTTTATAGTTTTCACATGATTTTATATAATTTATTGATTGGTTTGTGAAATATACACAATATTGCTGTGTTATTACTGTATTATGTTTAATACAGTATCTCTTCAGTTTAAACCATAACATGCTGTCCAGTGTCCACTCAAGTGGACATCTGAGAATCTCTTTGAAAAATATGTGTACATTTTATTATTTTTTTCAAATCTTGTTTTTCATGACCTAAGAGCAATAAAAACACATAGGCAAAAAAAAAACACAAAAAAAAAAAAAACACAGGAGGTTATCATAATTCATGCATGAAAGGGCTATAATATTTTTGCCTGTATTGTCATAATGACAATTTTATGATTGGTTTATGTACTACAAACACTTGTGATTTTATGTTAAATAAAATAGTCTTTTTAAATCACAGAATAAGGCACAAATATATTTTAGCCTATAAAGGCTGTTAATTAGCACTTAATTATTCATACAGGCCTACTTTATTGTTATGAAAATACCCTGAGATGGATTAAAAAACACATCAATTATATATTGTCACAGCTGTTTGTTGTCTTCACGTTTTATGAGTCGAAACGTTTCTGCTTTTTATTCAGCTAAGCCTTTGTCCACATAAGGGATTTCCTGAAACGTCACAAGTTATTACTTCTATGAGTCCCTTTCATAATGGCGCCCTTCGGATTCGAGTATGAAACATACTATTACATGAGAGTGTTTTGCGCTATATAATGTTCACATGTTCCCTCTTTTTGGATAAGAAAAAAAAAAAAAAACACGCCAGGTCATGCAAGACTATCTTGTCGCTTTGAATTTATACATAGCCTAGATAGAATGATTTACATTGGCCCATGAAAACGTTTTATTTATAAAGACCACACCCATGATCTTTAGTGAAAGAATTTCACATTTCTCCAAGTAAATATAACGATTGTTAGGCTAATAGTTTAAAACATATACAAATATAAATATTTGATAAATCAAATGTGAACCAAACCAAAACATTGTTTTGTTTAAGATTTTTTTTATTTATCAAAATGCTTAAAATAAAATGAAGATGGAGAAAGTAATTAGGCTAATGAATGCAATAAATTCGAGGGAAAAACATGTTATCTATAGCCTATAGCTATTTGGGGTCATCTAACAACAGCCCTCTTTAGGCTACGTATTTAGTTTAGAAATAAACCGTAAACTTGAAGCTCTAACAGACAAATTATGATTATTAGCATAGGCTATATAAGTATGAGAGACCGCGTAAAAAATAAAAAAATAAAAAAAGACTACAATGCAAGTAATTCCTCTCTCGCTCTCTCTAGTGCGCAGGTGGGGAGGGTGAATTCTCAGTTTGAAGTCTCTCAGTCTTCCTCATTTCAGCGGACTATACAGCAGCAGCGACTGTCAGACCATCAGAGCTCAGTCCCATCATTCGGTGCAGGTTTGAGCAATCGTTTCACCTGCATGGCTTTATTGCACTCCAAGCTATGCACGTGACCAAAACAATGACCTGTTGTTATTTTTAGCACTGTTCTCTGCGCTGAACGACTAAAGACCCATGAGCATCTTCTCAGGGAACGGACTGACTGGCGGAGCGCAGGACGGGATGGCATCGCAACAGCGCGTTTAGTTGAGGGAAATGGGAAGTTTAAACGTTCGTGGACTGCGGCTAACGAATAATAAACACGCGAGGAGAGGCTTTAATGGAAGTTTTAAAAGTAATATTCTGCAATTATACAATAATCGCCTCTGAATGAACTGCTCTGTTTGTGGCGGACTGTTAATTCTTTACATTAAGCAGCGCTGGTTCTTCGGGCACAATGAAATCCATCTTCTACTCTCGCTTTTTCATCCTTCTTCCGTGGATCTTGATAGTGATCATCGTGATCGACATCGATACGAAGAGATTGTCTGTACGGAACACGGCCAGCTTCTATTTGTCTCGGCTGGGAAATGTGCAGCAGCGGCAGGTAGTCAGGACGACTCGGACCAGCAGCAGCAGCAGCAGCAGGACCAGCAGCAGCGGGAGTAACACCACATCTCTCCCGGTCATTTATGCCATCACTCCCACTTACAGCCGAGCGGTGCAGAAAGCAGAGCTCACCCGCTTGGCAAATACGTTCCGCCAGGTTCCGCAGTTCCACTGGGTCGTGGTGGAGGACTCGAACTCCCACACGGAGCTGGTTTCGCGGTTTCTTGCCCGGTCTGGGCTGCGATACACTCACCTGAACGTGTTCACCCCGCGCAGGTTCAAGCGGACGGGGATGCCGCGAGCGACCGAGCAAAGGAACTTAGCGCTCGGCTGGCTCAGAGGACATCGCGCGTCCAAAGATAAAGGAGTCGTTTTCTTCGCGGATGATGATAACACTTACAGCCTTGAGTTATTTGAAGAGGTAAATATGACTTCTTTCTGCTCAGTTTAGAGCTGCAGAATGCTTGAAATTAAATCTGGAAAGTAAGAACTAGTCTATTTGATGAGATAAGCGATCACAATAGAAATGTTAAATTGCAAACCGTGCCACATCATATAGACCGATATATGTCTGGGGCTCTAAAGAAACCTCTGCTGGCCCACACTGGTCAAAGTCATGAATATGCCATTCTGTGTCGAGATATGGCTGGAACTAGGGGTTTGCAAGGCAGTTGCTACCACCCTGAGTAAGATATTCTCATCCTGATGTGAGGAGCCATTGTAAAGGGTCATGTCTGTCTGTACAATAACTCAAATGGTGCAGGATGAGTTAGTTTTTTTTTTTTCATGAAGAAGCAAATTCATACCCATCTTATTTCGCCCATCAAATGACAACTATAGCATCTATAAGACCAGTGGCGTTACATGCTACAGGTAAACTGTATGCACAACTCAGAGGTCTTACAGTATTTGCCTTGAGAACTTGCACTGTAAAAAAAAAAGTTTAAACCTAAAAATTTAAAAGCACCAATTAACCTTAAAGCTGCAGTTAAAACAAATTGGTGCCATGGTCGAGTCCATTTAAGCTCTTTATTGTCACTGTACAATATGTTTTTGCACTCCACAAGGTTGTTGCATTACACTTAAATGTATAGAGAGAAATATACTTATTTTTTAAAAGTTGGCCGTTAATAAATAATGTCTCTGGAGATCTTGCTGTAACATCTGTCCCCATAGAGATTCATGTGGTGTGTTTTATCATGCCATTGTTATCTATTTCTTATGAGTCTTTAAATGTGCAGTGGTTGACTCACATAAATGAAGGCGACCCAGTATACTGTGTAGCCAAGCAGAGTGAATTAACCCAGTTTGAGTGGAAGTCACAGAGAAATGACAAAGCGTCCTGACAGCTGGGAAATGAGGATTTGTCTATTTAGCCGGTTGTCTGTGGACGATGGACGAAACAGATAACATGACGAAGTGATGAGAGGAGATACACTTCATTTGAGCCTCTGTCTTATACAGGTTGAGTTTTTCTACATCTCTCACACACATTTTTTCTTTTTAAATGTGCACATATTTCTTCAGATAAGTTTTTGATAAAGTCAGTTTAATGAAGGCAATTAATATAGACAATAATAGCCTATATAATATAGATAATAAAGACACACCCTTGGAATTTCAGCCAATTAATATTGAAGTATAAGCAGTATAGGGTTACATTTTCTGTCATTATTTACTCACCATCTTGTCGTTCCAAACCCATATTTTTCAGTGGAAAAGGGAGAAATTTTAAATAATCTTTACACAGCCCTTTTGCACTTAAGTAACATTGATGTCAAGCTCAAAAAAAGTACAAAAGAACACTATAAAGTCGTATGTATGAGGAACAGACCAAACTTTAAACTAAAGCTATTGTGTACTATGCGATATCAGTGCACAAGTCATATAGATCACATTTAATGTTATTTTATGCTGGGTTTTGTTTTTGTTTTTGTTTTCTTTTTAGAGTTTGACCAACATAGCCACCACATGAGGTGAGTAAATAATGACAGTAATGACAAATACAAATTTTTGGCAGAACCATCCATTTTATCATACCAATCTCTTGAGAAAACAAATATTTTACGAGGTGACATATGAATGTTCATGAATTCGTAAGGAAACGTGCAATTTTCAGACAAAATCATGAAGGTCCACACTTTAACCTAACCGTCAGTGGGACATAAGAAGATTTTATGAAAATGTACGAATAAGAAAATAAACAACTTAGCCACCAATTCACCGAAACCTAAAATTACCATGTGAGTGTGTTGCTTTAATCGATTTCTGATGATTATCCATTTCATTTATTTGATATGGGATATATAAAAAGGGCAAAGAGGGAAGAGGTTTCCTCCACTGCATTACACTCAGTTCTATCTACAGTAACACAAAATATTCTTCTCTCTCGGCTGTTGTCCAAACCCAGCACTTATAGCTCATCGTCTCATTTATCATCAATTATTCTACCAGTCTTTTACCTCTGCTTTTTCCTCCTCTTTTAGCTGTTCTCTTTTCCTCTGCCACAGGCCTTGCTGCCCTCCTTATTTCTTCAATGCTTGCTTTGTGCATCCGTCCCTCCCTCTGCCTCTTTCTCTCTCTCTCCATTTCTCCAGAACACAGCTGGACATGTGGATGAACACATGGAACGGCCCCTGAGGGGTAGAGCGCAGTGTCAGTATGCTGATGACCCCTGCTCTGCTCAACACAAACACATTACATAGCACAACAATGAGAGTCATTTGGCCACTTTCAACAGCTAGTGCTTCATAATGACAAATATTAACGACACCAAGGAAATGTATTCATTTAGCACATACTGTTTCCCCCAACGAGAAATGCTAAAGCTCGAGGGATTCATCCTAAGGCGACAGTAATATAAAAGAGCTGCAATGCAAAGTCTCAAAATTGGCTAGAAAAGTACAAGCTAGTACAGAGATGTGACCGAGAAACAGTGAAACAATTGAGTTGTTTAAAATAAAGGTTTAGTAGGGACAATAGTACAGTTCGCTAATGGTCATTGATCTAGTGCTTGTGGAAAAAATTGTGTTCAGCTGCTTGAGTGGAGTGTGGAAGATCATTTTGTGTTAAAATAGATTCATCATCAAACATAAAAATCATTTTTAATTTTTTCATATTTTTGGTTAGAATATTAATGCAATTAGATGAAAACCAATTTGTCCAAAACAAAAAATGGAGCGTGATATATAATCGATCACGAACCAGCCAATCAGAACAGTTCTCTCTGTTTGTGTGGCTCTCACACTCACAACCTGCTGGAACTGAAGAGCGTTAAAAATAAGAACAAATAGCTTGCATTTTCATGTGTAATGTAACGCTTTAACAGACCAGACTGCATGCTTTTCCTTTTGAAATGTGATCATGATATCCACAACCAGTCTCTCCTCATTCATGTTTAATATTCATGAAGACTGGTACTTGAACTGGTGAAAATTATGTCATCGTTTACTCACCCTCATGTTGTTTCAAATCTGTATGACTTTCTTCTGTGGAACACAAAAGAAGATATTTTGAAAAATGTGTGTAGAAGAATGTAACCAAACAGTTTTGTCCTCCATTATATTTTTTGAGGAAGTCAATGGGAACCAAAACTGTTTGGTTACAAACATTCTTCAAAATATTCTTTTAAAGGGATAGTTTACCCAAAAATGAAAATTATGTCATCATTTACCACATATTGTTTTAAACCTGTATGAGTTTCTTTGTTCTGTTGGGTTCTGGTCCCCATTGATTTCGATAGTATTTGTTTCCTACTATACAGTTGGGACCAGCAACTGTTTGGTTACCCATATTCTTTCAAATATCTTCTTTTGTGTTCAACAGAACAAAGAAACTCATACAGGTTTGGAACAACTTGAGGGTGAGTAAATGATGACAGAATTTTCATTTTTGAGTGAACTATCCCTTTAATGTTCCACAGAAAAAAGAAAGTCATACAGGTTTGGAACAACATTAGAGTGCATAAATGATGATAGAAATTTCATTTTTGCGTGGACTATCATTTTAAGTCCAATGAGATTTCAGTGTGTGCAGCACTTCTGAAAAACTAAACAACCAACGAAATGTAGCGTTGCTCGTTGTGGTCGGTTAGGATAAAAATGCTTTATCACCTCAATACTCTCATTAAAAAGTGTTCTCTAAGTTTACAATTTAAATATGTAAAAACAAGATGCATTTACCCGAAAAGCTACACTTTTGTTTACTTATACTGTAA
Source organism: Rutilus rutilus (assembly GCF_951802725.1). NCBI lineage: Eukaryota > Metazoa > Chordata > Actinopteri > Cypriniformes > Leuciscidae > Rutilus > Rutilus rutilus. The sequence continues at coordinate 15,458,593 of NC_140225.1, forward strand.
AACAAAAATTAATACAAAATGCACTTTTACATAAGATTTATGAAAATTAATCATATCAACTTATGCAGAGATGCTGCTCTTGTTTCACAGATTTTCAGACATTGTTACTGAAAAGCATATCCACGAACTCTCAGTATACTGTGTATGCTGCTACTTTGCCTTGTGGCTTCAGTGCCACGACAAATTCTGCATTCGATTTATTGGTCTCAGTTGTAACCTGTCTTTCCCTAGAAATACAGTTCCTTATTAGATCCGATTTCGTATTGTTTTTTTTTTGCATTGTTCGAATCCTCTCTGGAACTGTCAGGCAGCATGTAGAGTTTTGTTATCGAAGGTGATTTTGCCTCCCTAAAGATATTGAACACACTCGTCTACTACAAATTTATTTCTCTGCACTGTGTTGTCAAAATGGGGCCAGAATTTCTTATTCCCTGTCCCTGCAGGAAAACACATGGGTCACAAAAACTGCCAAATACAGATGTCTTTCCATATAGCCGCCAGTAGCTTGAGAGCTCAACTCAAAGAACAGTGTATGTGACATTGCATTTGACGGCTGTGCCTGTTGCCCTTGTTGTCATCTTCAACACGAAAGGATGCTTGGCACCTGCAGATGACATCCTCTTTGCTATAGAGAATTCTTTGATTTTGCCTTTGAGTTGTGTTACACTTTAAGAGCAACCATTATGGAGACGAAGCCTTTGAAGAGAGGGAGGAAGACGGGCATTAGAAACACAGCTAAAGGGGCAGCAGTTTTGGCTTCAAAGCTTGTCCATTGCTTAGGGCCGCCAGCCACAGACACGTCACCCGACTGCGTACAGCACTCACATAAATAGCACAACCATTAAATATTCAAAGACTACTCTGACCATTTGTTTGAGAAATTGCAGCAACGCTCATTCCCCCAGTGGCAAATAGTATTTTTTTATTTTTTATTATTATATATGAAGGAATGAAGAAAAAAGGAGATTCTTTCAGCTGTAGGATGTTTAAAATTTCACAAGGGAGATGGTATCTTGTTGGAAATGACAGTTTTAGTGTTGCCGGGTGGTTCAATCAGATGTGATTGTGTTTATGAAACTGAAGAGCAGTGTGTGCTGTCTCCAGCAAACTGCAGGTGGACGGACTTATTTATGCTGAAAATGAGCCAGGATTTTATAATAAGCCATGCTGTTCGTGGCAGTACTTTACTTGCTCCTTTAAAAAGAAAAATTGTCTAAGTACTCGTATGGTTATAAAGCAGGGCTGTAACCACCATAATAGACATTGAGCCATAGACATCCCCCCAATCTTGATTTTGTTTTTGGGGTGTACTAGAATATGCTTTTATGCTTGATTGTTCAAAAATCACATATTTTTCATTATTACTGCACCTCTCTCCCCAGTCTGGCCCGAACGTGCCGTTTATTTCCTGTTTCGGTGAAGCCCCTCCTTCCGAAATATGAAATGTGCTGTGATTGGTTAGCGCATGTTCAGGAAATGCCACTCTCCTTACCATAACCGCAAGCTCTCAGATGTAAATATTAAGGATGTGTCAATTTCAAACCAATTCAAGCCTGATTCAGACTTAAGAATGTTAACAAACAAGAGGATCGTGCAGAACTGATTTCATGCACAGATTTTGCAAGCACAGATTTCAATGGACGTTTCAGAGTGGTATGTTTTTTTTGTAATAGTAATTGTAAATTTTGTAATAGATTTTAGATATGAAGTTATACACCATTTAATCATGATACTTGTCGGAATATTATGGTTATAGAAACAGTGATCGATCACAGAGCCAAGGTTAATTTTCCTAAGGGGCGGTGAACAGCCTTACAAAAGCGAGAGCTTACAAACGCTACAGTAAACTCTAACACTAATGTTGGCTAGCAGGCGAGCGGAGGCAAACATCTTTGCCCTTTGTTTACAACATAGCAACAACATAAATTGGAACTGGTAATAGAAAACACAACTAGAAATAATAAGACATACTTACAAGGTGTGTTTCACAAACAACAGATTGTCCCGACAAAGTGGGAACCGATCCATCATTTCAGGAGAAGCTTTTGTGCGTAGCCTGCATTGTGGTTCTGGAAGCTGTTGTCCATAAAATGTGTAGCACACAGATAAACGTTGGGGTTTTAATGTTCAGGAACAGTGTTGAAAATATTTTTTAACCACTCTAAGTACATCAGCCTTAGGAAGGTCAAACAAATGAGTTTTGGAAACAGGGTGGGGGAAAAAACAGCGTCTCTTTGACATAGCGACAACACTGTCTTCTCTAATGCAGCTCAACCAGGCCTCGACCCCTTTTTCTCGTATTCCGTGGGCAGGGATTATTTAAATGAGTAACATTATGACTTCACAGGATCCGGAAAAATTGCGTTGTAGTACAAACGAGTTGTTTGTTGTAGTTCTTGAAAAGTGGATTCTGTTAAATAAAATATCTTCCTTTGGAGTGGACTTTGAGCTTTGTAACCTTGCAGATCTTTTTTTATGCTCTAACAGTAACATTACACACTAACTAAAGTTAAAAAAGCTTCATAGGACCCCTTCAAATCATTGAATCATTTAATTAATTATTTCCTTTTAATTAAAAAGCTTTTAAATAAAAATGTAGTGCATTGTGTTTGCAATATTATCATGTTTCCCTTCCTCTACAGATGCGGTCAACCCGGAGAGTGTCAGTGTGGCCAGTGGGACTTGTAGGAGGCCGGAGGTACGAGCGACCCCTGGTGAAAAAGGGGAAAGTGGTCGGCTGGTACACAGGCTGGAAAGCTGACAGGCCGTTTGCAATTGACATGGCTGGTAAGACGTCACTAAGATCGACCTACACAGGAGTAATTTTCCCCCCATAGTAAGTTGTCAAAACGCCGCTAGCGATTTTTACTGATTATTATTACGACAAAACTGAATGATAACTGCAACAGTGTTATCAAACCAGGAAAAAAATGTCACATATGTTTGAAATGACCATTATGCCTGTTTTACACCACGTGCAGAAGCAGCGTATTCACAAGGCTTAATCATAATTGCAAGACACTGTTTCTGCTGTGTAACAGAACAAAATAACAGAAAACTGATTTCTGTGTTACTGCATTTTGTATTTCCCTTTAATAATGGCAGAACATTCTAGAATGGTTATTGGAGTGTGCAACTGAAAACGATTAAAAATTGATTATCACAAAATTTAATTTACGTAAGGAAATCCAAATGCTAATTAATTCACACGGAACAATCTAAACCTTCAATTCATTATTTTATATTCAAAAATCTAGATTGATTGTGTTGATAAATCACTTGATAATGCATTTTCACCATATTTTCCGCACATGGGCCTTATCTTCAATGCTGAAACCTCACTGAGGCATGCAGTATTAATGGTCTGACGTTAATATGGGCATCCTAAATAAAAAATTTAATAAAAAGTTATGCCATAGACCTGAAAAATCCATCTGTGGAGTCAGTGCCATATTCTCCTCTCACTTTTATAGATGGTTCAGTATTATAGAATAAGCAGCCATTTGAAAAAAACGTTTGGTTTTTTTAAAAACCATTTGACCAGTTCTCAGAAATGCCTCTATTGCATCTATTTCTGGATTTCGAATGTTTATAGGCCTTTAACATTATCTGGATTGTGTGACAGAGAACGATTTTTGACAATAGATTCCTCTGGTTAATTAACAGGTTTCTGGTGACTGGCACATTCTGTCATCCAGCTGGTTTTGAATTTCAGAACTAATTTGTGCAAATCACGTAAACTTCAAGCCAAACGCAATTACCAGATTTCGTTTTTCCATCCTGCACATCTGAAAACTTCCATTTAAGTTACATTTATTCATTAGACAGATGCTTTTATCCAAAGTGATTTACAGAGCATTCAGAGTATACATTTTTATCAGTATGTCGGTTGACTCGTGGCATTGCAGGTGAGCTACTGTGACCAATTAACCATCCATCAACTGACTTGATAAAAGTCCTTTTTAAAGTTCAGAACCATTACTGTAAATGTCTTAAAAGTATTGGAGAAGCAGAACCACATTACCTGGAGCATTATGTCTTCAAGTTTCACCACAAGGTCTCTCAATTTTATTTAATGTTATTAAGATATTGAACTTCCATTTCTCTGTCTATCTTCTCTGAGTTCTAAAGGATATTCTGCCCACGTAATACCATGTGCTGCTGCTGATCATAACATCAGCTGTATGAGGAGCAGCTTGGCTGCTCAGATAAACAGATGGGACTTCTTTGCAGTTTGGTCGTGTTGATACTTTCCAGACTGCCCCTCACTGAAGTCGTTTCAAACAGGCATATAAAATTGGCCCAAAGCAGGCAGCAAAACGACTTCTATATAGAGAGACCATGCAAGAAGAATGCTCTAAGCTGAGGCAAAAAGCTGTGAAACACCAGAGAGTTTTCTGAAGAGGCTTTTCTCCTATATTATACTATAAGACTGGAAAAAACTGGAAGAACTGGAAGAGAGGGCAACTCTTTGAGAAAACAAAGGAAATAAACATTTAAACTCTCTTGTGAAGTTAGCATCACCATTTGAGATGTAAGTCTCACCTCAGAATCATCCTAATTTACATCTCTTTCCCTCTTCCCCCATTCCTTCTCTCTCATATGCTGAGATCACCAAAATTCACCCAAAAATCTATATGGTTTAATCTTTGAACTGATTATGAAATTGGCATGATACATTTACCTGACATAATAAATTGTTACATTTGATTTTATTCTGACTGACTCTGATATTGTTTTCCCAAGTAGATTAAACGGATTCGTATATTACCGCAAGTCTGCGTCAGATTAGTGACGACTAATATTTGGCACTAATTCAAGTGTACTTGGTTCGCAAAGACAAGAAATGAATTTCCGTTAAGGACAGCAAAAATGCTGCTTGACCAACCTAAATTTGGGTGTGTCTTACCTCTGTTTTAATTTAATGTTACTTTAGATAAGTGTACGTGGGAAACCACGGCATGGCCAATGCAAAGCTATTATAAGAGAAGTAACATTGGTCGACTTATATCTGTAGAAGTGGCCATACCTATAATTTGTTACATTTATATAGCGCTTTTCTGGGTACTTGAAGCGCTTTACATATGGTAGAAGGGAATCTCCTCAACCACCACCAATGTGCAGCATCCACCTGGATGATGAGACGGCAGCCATATTGCGCCAGAACGCCCACCACACACCAGCTTACTGGTGGAGAGGAGACAGTGATGAAGCCAATCAGTATATGGGGATGATTAGGAGGCCATGATGGACAGAGGCCAAAGGGCCAATTTGGCCATTTGGTTAAACCCCTACTCTTTTTCAAAGGACATCCTGGGATTTTTAATGACCACAGAGAGTCAGGACCTCGGTTTAACGTCTCATCCGAAGGACGGTACTCTTTGACAGTATAGTGTCCTCATCACTATACTGGGGCATTAGGACCCACACAGACCACAGGATGAGCGCCCCCTGCTGGCCTCACTAACACCTCTTCCAGCAGCAACCTGATTTTCTCAGGAGGTCTCCCATCCAGGTACTAACCAGGCTCAGCCCTACTTAGCTTCAGTGGGCAACCAGTCTTGGACTACAGGGTGATATGGCTGCTGGCTGAAGTAGATATACCTCTACTGAAGATATACCTCTACTGAAGTAAACGTTATTTTAAACTCAAGTGTATGCTAAACCATCGGGGCTATACCAAAGTATCTTAGATTGTGTAAGCGTGAAAGCGACCATCTCAGGTATTTAGCCAATTACCTCTTTTTAGTGACCGAAGCTGGCGAGTTTGTGATCGTGAGACGGGCTTACACTAGTGAATCTAGCTATAGTTCATCTTTGTCAATAGGGAAGGCACTAAGTAAGTGAACTGTATCAGGGTGGTTATTGTTAACGAAAACCAAAATTATAAAAAAAAATAGGGCTGTGCAACGATTAATCGCGATTAATCGCATCCAAAATAAACGTTTGTGTTTACATAATATATGTGTGTTTACTGTGTATAATTATTTTGTATATATAAATACACACACATGCACACACATATATTTAAGAAAAATGTTTTATTTATACATAAAATATTTATATATAATATAAATTACATATACATATACACAGTATACACATGCAAATATTTATTTAATATAAATACAGTATATACATGCATGTGTGTGTATTTATATATACAAAATAATTATACGCAGTACACACATATATTATGCGATTAAACGCGATTAATCATTGCATAGCCCTAAAAAAAATGTTTTCATGAAAAAAATTATACATGAAAATTTGAAATGTTGTCTTGGCGACTGACAGAGATAAAATTAGTAGTATGTAAAGTATGTATACATACACATTTCAAATAATATAATAGTATACAGATAATACAACAAAAAAATACTGAACTGTACTTGCAGAGAACAGAGGCTCAAAATTCATATTAATAGATTAAGGGGTTGTCAAAACAAAAAAACAAACAAAAATTTAATTAACAGAAAATGTTTACAGCACTAGTCTCTCCAAATGGAATAGCAATAATAATAAATAAACAGGCTTATGAACGCCAACCTCCGCCCCGTCTGCTGAGACCATCAGAACCTTCAAGAAAGAGCTGAAGACACACTTTTTCCACAAGCACTTAACTAAAACACAACCATAAACAAAGGCACTTGGCTGTACTGCAAATATTGTTGGCTCTTCTGATAAACTGCTCGTGATGTTCCTCATTTGTAAGTAGCTTTGGATAAAAGCGTCTGCTAAGTGACATGTAAATTGGAAGTTGACATGTCAAGCTGGTCAGGATACACAAACAGAACAATGTTAAAAGCATCCGTGTTTACACTTTCTGGGAAAATCAGCTTTCAAATGGTATACTAATAGTTTACAATGATAAAGAACGTAGTACAACAGTAAAAAAAAAAAAAAAAATCCACACTATTACGAAGCATTACTGACAGGCAAATATAACAGATACCCTAGATTTTTAGGCAGACGAAGCAACCATTTGCTCCCTATAATTGGCAAAAAGCCCCTTTACTGAGGCTAAATTCAGCAATTTCTCTGCATTTTTAGCAAATGTGAGCTCTCAGGCAGTGCATTAAAGAGGGTGAGGTGAGAAGATGCTGACAGGTTGGAAACATCCTAATGGAGAGAGGCAGGGCTCATATGGCGCTCGAAGGAATGAATACAACGTCAGAGATAGCAGTGCGTATAGTTGAAGCAATCCCTAATTCCCCAGACTCCAGCGCTGCCGCTGGATATTATGCTGTTCATGAAACTCTAATAACAAGAGATGGTATCATCTCTTTCTCATGTGATCTCTGTTACTACCACTATTGCTCTTCTTCCAAAACTCATATTTTTCCTCACGTGTTCACTCACCCATAATATCATCATCGTTGTCATCAGAGGTAATGTATTCATTGTCAGGCCCTACCTGACAGTGAGCACATCTCCCTTAACAAACACTTCACATAATGCATACGCTTCCTCACATCGCTGGCATAGACTAAACGCATGTTGAAAATGAGCTGTTTAAGGTTCATAAATCTGCCGGCTCCACTACACTCCTCCCTGAACAAAAGCTGAGAACAATAAGGTAATTTAGTATTCCTGCTGTACGGCTTCTTCTGAGAGCACAATACAACACAATAGCAGAGAAAAGGTCCTGAACCATCTCTCTCATTGCTTTCAAGCACTGCTCTCACCTAAAGAGGAGCTCAAGTGCTTGTCTTAACATGGAAACCTTTTTAACACACAATAGCAACGTTTTGCACATTAGGCGGAGAAGGGCTGAAATGATTATGCATGACAAAAAGCTGCGTCTGTAGTGTACACAGCGATTAAATCATGAGTCACACTAGCCTTTACACGGTCTGTGTCACGAGTATAATTTGCAGAATTTTATTGTACAAATGTTCTATAATATTTGTAATAAATATCATGAACTGATTAAGACAGCTTAATTGTGGTGGACACAATACAATTTACACACTACTAAATATTTAAGAATTACGCCATTAACTTTAGTTAGCATCTACAATACACAACCATTCATAAGTTTGGGGTCAGTAAGAAGTCTCTTATGCTCACCAAGGCTGCAATTATTTGATCAAAAATGTGATATTACCATAATTTAAAATATTTGAATATATTTTAAAACGTAATTCATTTCTGTGATGGCAAAGCTGAATTTTCAGCATCATTACTCCAGACTTCAGTGTCACATGATCTTTCAGAAATCATTCTAATATTCTGATTTTGTACTCAAGAAACATTTATTATTATTATCATTAGTGCTTAATATTTTTGTGGAAACCATGACATTTCAGGATTCTTTTATTAATGGAAAGTTCAAAAGAATAGAATTGATTTGAAATACAGCTCTTTTGTAACATTTTACATTCTTTGATCACTTTTGATCAATTTAATGTAATTTCTGATTTTTTTTTCTTTCCAAAAAATAACTAAATCTCACAGACCCAAAACATTTGAGCATTAGTGTATGTATAAACAAGCAATAATGGTTGTTATAAAACAGCAGACTGATTGAATTACATCAGTGAGTTCATGTTATACCTTTACAGAATTTAATCCTTTTGAAAAGTTGTTAGTGACAACATAAAACATATCTAAAAGGTGCTCTTTCCAATGTGCATTTTACAGATTGCTCTATTAATATTTACTTATTGTCCCTTATTAATTTTAGACCGTTTTCTGAATATGATTTACATATTTAAGTACTAATGATTTCATGATTTATGCATCACATTTCCATGGAAATGAAATGACTTGACAGTCCTGTTAGGCAAAATAAGTTTTAAACATCAATCACTTTTCAGCTTTTCAACAGTACAAATTTGAAGGCCACCCTAATTAAAGACCTTATAAACGGCTGGTCATGAAGTCTTGGAGTTGGTTCAGAAATCAGGATGTGAATGTTTAGGACGGGCTTACGGTTTATGCATCACATCTAGACGGACCCTGAAGTGCTGTTGGTGCAACAGCAGAAACGTGTCCGGCTCTTCAGCTCTATCAAAGCCGCGTTCCTAGATCTCTGAACGTAGGTTCTTACATCATTCCCCCAATACTTGTATAGGGACATCAAAAGGCAATATAGTCATTAAAAAAAAAAAGAAAAAGAAAAAAAGATCAAAAGAAAGGAGTTGGCTGGCCTTCAACTATTAATAAACCTTGACATTATGCATGTCGATGTGAAGGAGAGAAACCTTGTAACTACACAAGGACACAGTTAGCCAAGGCTTAGATGAGCAGTGCAATGCTGTCATGAGCTCGCCTCTGCGGATTTGAGGGAAACCCAGGTGGTTTTAGCTGGAATGCAGGCGTCCTAGAAAACAGCCTGTGTCCATGCAGGATAAAAAGCCCACAACAGAGGGTGATATTCCCTATAGTAACATTTGAAAAGTCCTTCTCCTGTTTTGGGGCTGAGACGGTGTCATAGAGAGAAATGGAAACAAGCGGGTGAAAAACTTATCCTGACCCACATGCGACAGTGTTAAACCTGCTTCCATGAGAAATGCATAAGGTCAAGAGAGAGCATTTGAGTATATAGTTAATACACAGTGAATGATAGAGTGTGTTTGAATATATAAAGAGATTATTTGGACAATATATTTGACATACAATTTCAATTAACAATTTCAGGCCTTTTCCACTAAGCTTTTTGATGAGCTTCAATAACCAGACTTTCTCACTTGCAAACGAGGCATATAATACCTGGAGAAAGTTATCCGACAGTATTCCCATTCATCTCAATGGCAGTTGCTCGATGTTATGCAATTTGCCAACACTGCTTAAGGGCACTCAGTTCTGCAGCCAGGTTTAAGCCAATCACCCGAGCCGTATGCGACTAATCACTCTGAAGGCACAAGGAAATGACATCATGACAATGCTGACTGACTGGTCACACCACAAGACGACACAGGAGTTCCAAACCCTTCTCAGTAATGACTATCACGAGCTGTTATGTCAAAAGCAGCAGCGAGGATAAATAAAATACATTTTAATTGAATTGTTTGATTTATAATTTGCTTGCAATTTTTACTTTGTTAACGGCAGGCTTTGCAGTGAACCTGCAGGTGATCCTGTCAAACCCACGTGCCCTGTTCAAGAGGAGAGGAGCCAAACCAGGGATGCAAGAATCAGATTTCCTAAAACAGATCACCAAGGTGGAGGACTTGGAGCCAAAGGCCCAGAACTGTACCCAGGTCAGTACAGCTTGCATTTGCATCCTTCACCTTTGAATATCATGCATACTAAAAAAAAGTATTTCCTTTATTAGCTCCAGGTATCTCTTAAAATCTGAGACTCATTATTTTGGGCAATATGACTCGCCCCAACCTTTTTTAGTTATGAAAACATAACTTTGTACGCTGGTCTATTCTTCTACCAGTGACAATAATGAATAGCTATGTCAAGTGGCGCTTGAAAATTAAAAACAAAAAAATGCTCCTTCATTCATTCGTGACCCATTATCTCAGGAGCTGAAATCTCAAGCTCAATCCTCTTCAGTCGACTCACCTTACATGTCAAAATGCTCTCTTCCTCCCTGTACCACGCGTCACTGCTACTGCCATCATCATTATCACCCAATTACCCTAATGGTAGCCGGCCTGGGTTATTAATAGTGACTATTAGCAGGGCTGACAATTCCACTAATCACCAACACCAGCAAGAGCAGGACACATTTTCAACATCAGCCAATCAGTTATGCGTCATTTTTCCAGACGCAGCATAATGTCTGCATTGTAAACACTGCAGAGAGCGCAGGTTTATTCCTGTGGTACAATGCCGTGGCGGTTGCGAGCGTGGTGTAGATATCGCGCCCGTAAACGGGACGGAAAGGCCACTGACAGTTACAAAGAAGCGCGAGGCGCTACTTGGACAAAGTGGGAGTTTAATATACTTAAATTTGTGGCTGTATTCCAATTATATGAGATTGGCATTATGGAAGTAAACAAACGAAAGTGCGTGTGCCAACAGTTATGGGTCCTCGTGATAGGCGTGAGCAGGCGTCTGTCCAAGTGGAGCACTGCCAGCGATGTCTTTTGGAAAGGTCACATTTGTAGAAGTGTTGTTGTGGGTCCCCGACGGATGACTGTGACTAAGCCTGCGGGCAGGGCAATACGGCTAACTCCCAGCATGCACTTCAAAATTAAAGGCAGAGAGGCTGTGTAGGATTGAGGGGGGGTCATCTTATGTGAGTAATCGGACTGAACTGATGTGACAAGGAGGAAAGGGACAGAGGAAGAAGGAGAGGGGAAAAGGAAACTGTTTAAGAGAGACGGCACTCATGCTATATAGATAGAGAGGTAAAGAGGGTGTGAGAGAGATTCACAGGCTTATTTACAGAAGTCAGTGCATAGACTCTCCTGTTTATTAATGTCAGTCTCAATCGTGCTCCTGCCAGACTGCTGTCAGCGTGCCAGCTTGCTTCACTCTGAACAGGATGAGTATCTGAAGCCTTGAGAGAGAATCATCATTTGAGAGATTGTGTTGTGGGCAGATTCAAAAGAAACACTTCTTCAACATCTTCGACAAAAGGATTGTTTGAGAAAATGGTTTCATACAAGACCGCCCAAATAGAATCCACAGACATTTTTTCCCACTTTTTCCCACAATGGACTTGAACAAGTGAGCTGAACAAATGAGCTAGAATGCTTTAATTGTGTAACAGTTAGTTCCGATGTTGTGTAAGATTCTATCCCTTTTGTACAATTATAGCAAATCACTATGGTGTATAGTTATTAGTACAGACTAAGGGTCTATACATTGTTAATGGCATGAAATAGATAACATGAACTAACAATGAACAATGCATTCGGAGCATTAACCTTTGTTAATGTAAAATTTTCCATATACAAACACATTTTTAATATTGCAAATTGTAATTTTTTATAGTTCATGCAAATCTGTTCTAAAGTTTGGGGTCAGTAGGATTTTTAAAAAGGTTTTTGAAAGAAGCCTCTTATGCTTACGAAGTAAAACAGCAATATTGTGTAATCTACCATTTTTTTTATTATTTAAAATGTTATTTATTCCTGTTATGGAATGTGGTTTCTCCAGTCTTCAATGCCACATGATGTTTCCAAAATACTGATTTGGTGCTCAAGAAACATTTATTATTATCAGTGTTGAAAACAACTGCTTAATATTTTAGTGGAAACCTTGATAATTTTTCCCCAGGATTCTTTGATGAACAAAGTTCAAAGGAACATAATTGAAACAGAAATCTTTTGTAATGATATAAATGTCTTTACTGTCACTTGCTGAATAAAAAACTTTTATTTATTTATTTATTTTATATATTTTTTTAAAACTGCAGGAACTAAACTCTGTAAGGCTGTGGCCCTCCAGGAACTGAGGTTGACACCTGTGCCCTAAAGGGACATGGTGATGGGGGAAAAATATACGATGGGAGGAAAAATTATATTTCAATGCTTTTGCATTCTTTCGCAAATGTTTTGTTTCACCGTGATGTCATATGTTTTGCTAACAAATGCAAAGTTTCGTAGGGGAATGCAAAAGTTTTGAAATATATTCTATATACAAATTTATTCGTTTTGAAGAAGGGTGATAGGATCTTGCATGACACCAGTCCTCTAATTTGATTGGCTAATTTTTTTGGGGCTTTTGAAAACCAGAGAATGGGTATCTTCTCTCATTCCAGGATCACTCTGAGTGGAGTTTCTCTCACCACAAATTGAAATGTCTTAAGAGTATTAAACAAGATGGTTTGGCACACATTGCAAAAATTAAAATGACATCTGCCCTTGTCTTACAATATTCTCAGGGATACACACAGCCAAAGACTAAAACTACTCCAAGATTAGTCTAAAAAAAGAATGAAGGGTTTAAATTTTAATAACCTTTTCTTGAAACCCATTTAGATTTACTAGAGCCCATGGGTACTGCTGGCTTCACACCTCCGCACTGCTGTTATATCACTGCTTTCAACCTTTGCGCACCGAGTTGTAGCCATTACATTATCAGCATTAAAAATGTAAGGATTTATTACATATGAAAGCGGAAGCGCACAAGTTTAATTCTTCATGTATTATTACATTCCTCTTATAAAAATTAGACATCTCTGTGGGCTGCAAATGTCTTCGACAGCTGCACGCAAACATAACTAATGAAGTTTAACCACCCACAAAACCAATTATGATCCACTCCAGAAAGTTCCAAATTTAGTTTCTCTGACTTTCAGACTTAAACTAAAAACTTGTATCTATAAAGCTCTGTCCTACAACTTACTTTGCCTTGATAATATTTATTAAGGGAACATCAGGATTAGTAGATGGCAAAGTAGAGCGTCGGACACCTACATAAGGAACACTTCTACAGAATCTACTGGAGGGATGCAACTTGTTATCAGGCCAACTACTACAGCATGCTTTGGGTTACTTATGGGTTGCTGCTCCAAGGTGCACAATACTTATCTCTTGTGGTTTTGCTAAATTAGCCTTATGCAAAATAAGCCAATTTGCAGTACCATGTGTTCTGGAACTGACGCATCACACCTGGGTGAGGCCATTTAACAACACTCATTCCCTGGACCGCATCAAACTGATAAAATCAAGACATGTACGAGAGATCCTGTTCCAGCACCCTTCAGACACCAACAGTTAAAAACATCTCTGCTGAGAGATCACATACACTGAGCTTATTTCCCACTATTATGTACCTGTGTGCGTTTCACATTTAAATGACATATTTCAAATCAGCAATGAAATCTGACATGAACTCACATAAATGTTGTTTATTAGGCCCACCATATTGCGCATTGCACTTTCTCCCGTTCCTAGTAATATGAGTAAACCAACTTAATATATATACAATCTTTGTTTCGACACGCGTGTTTGAGTCGCAAATTCTGAAATAACTGATTCCAACTGGTTTCTTTCAGGTCCTGGTCTGGCATACCCGGACAGAGAAGGTCAACCTGGGAAATGAAACAAAGCGGCAGCAGGATTCGGTTTTTATAGAGGTCTAGCAAACGACACTGCACTAGGACTGTCATGACACTGGATGGAGGCTCGCCATCGCTGGCACTTTGCCGCCTTTGAACTTTAGGATACCTGAAAAGACATGCCAAGCTATCTCGGGTTCCTAGATTCTCTTCTGACACGCTGTATCTATCTGCTGGAGCTTCTCACTGTGGCATCACACTGGATTACCTGTAACGTGGTGGAGGAGAAACCATGGATAAGGGGTTTTCAAATGGCAAAAACCTGATCTTATTCCCAATGCGGTAGACAACAAACCACTTTCCCTTTTCCTCGGACTCTCGGAGAATCAGATCAATGTCTGTGAATGCGGAGGACAAGGACCAACTGCTTGAATAATGTACAGAGAGGTTGGGTGGTGCTGAAAATAAAAGGAATACTGGAGAAAATACCGTCTAAAGCGTGAGAGACCAGGGACAGAACTTTTGAATTACAACTGTCTTTATTCCAAACGACCTTCTTTAAAAGCAAAAAAAAGAAAAGAAAAAAAACTTTACAATAAATGCATCTTTAGACAAAATGATCACACAATAGTTCATGGCTATTCACTGTTTAATGCACGGAAATAACAACATTTTGTCTCTGTACTAGGCACCAGAAAATGTAAACACATTTGAAATAAACCTGGATGACACGGTGGGGATGTTTAAATTATTGCACAGCAGAGAGACCCTGTCTGAAAGGATAGAAGCTCTGCTACAGCGGCGGGACTGACGTGTTCGACTGCACGCTTATGTTCGGTCAAAACGAGCTGGCTAAAACGACAATTCCTTCCCCCGAGCCCTTTTCTATTGACCCCAACCCCCTTTTTCCCGTTAGCCATCGCAGCTGTACAGTCGTCCAGGTTTATTTATCTTTCACTCACTGTGCTTCTCTGTAACGCACACATTAAAACATCACAGTAAAGATGGAGTTTGTCATGGAGCTACACAGATGCGGTGGGGTGAGAAGCCAGAGAGAGGGGGGCGAGGGGTTTGTCTATCTCATGATTACATTACATTACATGGGTCTATACAATATCTGCTACAGGGTTTTGGGACATGGGGCTACAGAAGATAGGAAAAGGAGGGGGATGTCACAAATATGATAGCCATACCTCTGTCTTTTAAATACTATGACTCACTATTTGGTAAAGATATATTAGAAGCCTGTATAATTGGTCCAGCAGCTTTCTTGTAGCTGATATGTGATTGAACCCCCCAAAAATATATATATATATATGTATATAGAAGAAAAAATAATTGCAAATAAGACGGTCAAAGCTGCCAGTCTCTTACACGCCATACTCTCGCTCACTTGATCAATACACAGAGGGCAGGTTGAATCAATGCTCTCCAGAGTAGTAATAGTTGGAAAGAGAAAGGGGGGAAAAAAATGACAGTACATGAATAAAACTCTGGGTGCGAGTGGTGGAGGAGGAGGACAGGAGGGATGGAGGGATGCGGTGCCCCTTGTCCTCCATCGTCCCTCATTCATTTACTTCCAGAGCTGGGTGCTGAGGGTCTGACCAGATGGGGGTGCCACCCAGCCGCCCATGGGGGCACCAGGTGGCCCAAATGCCATTGGAGCACCGGAACCATTCAGGTTCATTCCAGACATCTGTTGGTTAATCTGAAAAAGACAAAGCGAAGTGTGAAACATCTATAGATACCAGACTTGTTCGAATAATTTGCGCTGGTCCAAAACCTACAGAGGAAGCATTTTATGGCATCATGGATGACAGAAAACCAATAGAAAAAGGGTTTCTTCTAAAAAGACCAAATTTCGGCTAAATTCTTTGCCAGCATTACATGTGCCCTTTGCTGAAAAGGCAAGAATGCACTGCAATGAGCTCAAACAAAACTTAAAATTGGCCGACATAGGGAGAGAAATCATAAGCATTTAATTCACAATATTTTACCGAATTTTTAATTTATTTAAACATTTTAATATAAAATATTAACTCATTACCATTCAAATGTTTGTTGTCAGTTTAAAAAAAAAAAGTATTTTATGCTCACCAAGGCTGCATTTATTTGATCAAAAATACAGTAAAAACAGTAATATTGTGAAATATTCAGGGTCACATGATCCTTCAGAAATCATTCTAATATCTGGAGCTCAAGAAACATTTCTTATTATCATCAATGTTGAAAACAGTTATGTTGCTTAATATTTTTATGGAAACAGTGCTACATTTTTTTCCCAAGATTTTTTGCTAAATAAAAAGTTAAAAGAAAAGAATAGCATATAATAGCATACAAGTAAAAAGAATAGCATTTTTTACAAATTTGTAACATTATAAATGTCTTTACTGTCACTTTTGATCAATCTGATGCATCCTTACTGAATAAAAGTATTTAAAGTTCAAATTGATCACTCAAAAGATTGCATGACTTAAGACGTGTCTATGAAGGTCACTAGGTTTTGAAACAGAGTTTTGTTATTAAAAGAGAAATATACTTGCTTTTGGTGAAGTGTCTGCAGTTGCATGAAAAGTAAAAGTATCTTTTTTTCCTCAGATATCAGATACACGACCAGTAATTTCACCTGAGGATGGCCTTTCCCTCCAAAGTTCCTTTTTTTCCAGGTTACTAAGCTGTCCTCTGATTTTTAAACTCACTCACCCCTCTTATTACTCTTCGTCTACTTCTACTCTATCTCCCTTTCATTTTCTATACCTCTGCCCTTTTCCCTTGACTTCCACCAGTATTCTTCCTGACTGGTCCTGTGGGGCAGCCCATCAGACACGTCTGTCTGATTTATACTCCTGTCTTTACAGCTTATAGCCAGCAGAGAGAGAAAAACTAATGGTTTCAAATAAGCAGTCTCCTATTTTTCATTATTAACTTGAACTCTGGGAACTAAAGTTTGGGCAATCTTTATCCAGCTGTCAAAATGGATATATAATGGAAAACAGGATTTTTCTTTCTTCGCAATAAGAGTTGCCTGTACTGTGTTGACAATGGATGTACAAAACTACATAATCCACCAGTCAGTTGGTTGTCTGGCATTTACAAAGGCTAAAATAAAATACAATCTTTTATTACTCAAAACGAATCTCTTCACAGAGAACTGTGGATGATAACAGGAACACTGCTCACAGCACATGATCAGTGCAACAAGTCCGACAGTAATTGTCTTGAAATATGTCGCTGAATGCGGTAGATTTGTGACAGAGACGATGCTTTGATGGCTGTAGTGCCGGTGTTTTAGAGTGAGATAAGAGATGTGATTTTACCATGCTGACAGTCTAACAGCCCACTAAACCACTGTTAGCACGCTAAAAACCTCTCGAAGACGCTGACACAGCTTTCAAAAAATATAACACTTAAAATAGTCAACCTTATTAATTGACTGGATGGTTGGTGTTTACATACAATGTTACGTTAATGTTTACTGCTTAGCCACTATTCAGCTCAGTCCAATCTGTGGAGCGAAACAGTGAAATGAGCCAATCAAAACAGAGCTCATTTGCATATAAACAACTTAAGAACTACACAGCTTGCATAAATATTGCATAAAATAGTAATGAAAAAAGAAGTTACGACCATAATTACAGTATATGTTTTTTGACTACACAAACGTTCCAAATATTTCTTTTTAAGAAATTAATACAAAAAATTCAGCAAGGATGCATTAAATTGATCAAGACAGTCAGTAAAAACATTCACATTGTTCCAAAACATTTCTATTTCAAATAAATGCTGTTCTTTTGGCATGTTTTCAACTATTAGAAACGTTTATTGGTCACCAAATCATTATATTAGAATGATTTCTGAAGGATCATGTGACACTGAAGACTGGAGTAATGATGCTGAAAATTTTGCATGGCCATCACAGGAAAATTTTTAATAATTTTCACAATTTTACCATATTTAATATCAAATAAATGTGGCCTTGATGAGCATAATGGCGCTTTTCCACTGCATGGTATGGTACGGCTCGGTTCGGTACGGCTCACTTATGGCGCATTTCCACTGCATGGTACGGTACGGCTCGCTTCGGCTCGCTTTAAATGGTACCACCTCTGTTGAGGTTCCAAGCGTACCGTACCGATACTAAAATGTGACGTGAAAACACTGCAGATCACTGATTGGTCAGACAGAAACATCACTACCAGCGTCATTGTATTTACGACACGAGACACTAAACCCGCTAGATTTAAATAGCCAGTAGACAACAGCCAACGCTGTAGCACTTGTTTTAAAAGTACTTGTTTTAAAAGAGTATAAACTTCAAAAAAAGAAATGGCTGAATCGTGGTCAGTGGACGAGGTGCGTACTTTCCTCTCGTTGCCGAGGAGCGGATGGGGTAACACGGAATGAAAAATTCGCATTTAATATGATGATGTCTTTGCAGTAAAGACGGCAACTATAACGATCAGTCCCACCCACTGTGAAGCGGTACTAACTGCAGTGGAAAAGCAACCGAGCTAAAGCGAATCGAACCCTGCCGTACCGAGTCGAGCCGTACCACGCAGTGGAAAAGCAAAGCGAGCCGAACCGTTCCGCGCCGAGTCGAACCGTACCAAGCCGATCCGAGCCGTACCATGCAGTGGAAAAGCGCCATAAGAGACTTTTTAAATGACATTCAAAAATCTCACCGAACCTAAATGTTTGAATGGTAGTAGATTGAAGGGAATACATATTGATATGGTACAAAAAGCCACTTTAAATATACAGAAACAGTAGCATTTGCCTTTTCCCATACAATCTTGAAATACAGACTACAATGCACATATTTCATCGGCCTCCTATTCATGTTTAATTCCAAAGCACTAAAGCCCTTCTTGAGGCGGAGAGGGAGGTTATCCATCACCGTGAACTCCTGGAGTGCTCTGATGTCTCACAAGGTGACTAAACCGCTTTAGGCCATGAAGTGTATGACTAGAGTGAGATAGTCAGAGGGAAAAATGTTTTTAAAAAAACATCCCAAAATACTCACTGTGGACCTAGACTTCATTTAGCAGGACAAATTTGGCCAATCTCATAATTACACCTGCATCCTCCGCAACACAATACCGCATACGCACAGAGAAATAAGTGTGCCGTTACAGTGTGTGTGTTTGTAAATACTCCAAGAGCCGTATTAAAGGGAGTGAATATCAAACGCTAATGATTCTTCTCCTCCCTGTGTGCTGGGTAACAAAGAAAAACATTTCAAGTCAGATCCATCTCAGAAAAAAAAAACACTCCTCCCAGGAACCGTGCGGCAAAATTACCCTCACTCCAAAAAACCATTAAGCACAAGCATTTCTTTTCTCAACCGATCTCTCAAAATACAAATGTGCTGCTGAAGGCCTATAACTCGTCCTGCTTGCATTGTGGGGAGGGATTTTAATTAAGGCCGTGTGAGTGTAAGGCACACTATATTGATTTATGATGTGTAATTAACCTCCCGGAGGCTGAATCTCGGACTCCCTCGTTCACAGCCTCATACACAGAGGGTCACAGGCCACGGGAGGCAGGGAGATGATAGAAGATGAGAGGTCGGAGTCACTGAGCCCTCGTCTTTAATGAGCCACATGCAGATGAGAGGTGACAGCAGATTAGATGAGGATTTTAAAAACCCTTATTATGATCTCTGATTATACGGTGAGAGTGACCGAGAGAGACTGAATGTGACAACTCGCTTTTCACCTAAAATGGCTTTGAAAATGTGAAAGATTCAATACGAAAAAAAAAGGAAAGCTTTGTGGGATCCCGGGAGATGCATTGTGGGAATCGAATGTGATGAATGATAATAGCTTCAGATATAGATGTTCTCTCTATAAAAAGCAGATACTGATCCACAGCAGCCATTGCGTCATATCAATGACTCATGGCAGATTCTGAGAAGGTTTTTAAAATAAACCCCCAGAAGAACATTATGAAGCTCTTGACCTCCAGTATGTGACTTGACAGTATTTAATTATGACATTTCTCCTTATTTCACTTACAACATTTTTTTTTTGGTTCTGTTTATCTCATGATAAGATTGCATTTATCATTTGTTTGCCAGCTTTTTGAATACTTTGACAGGCACTTTCCTTTTTCCAGTGGAGCTAACTAGCTGTTATCTGCTTTCAACAAGATCACCACTCGACAGATCTACCAATTCAAACTCATAAGTACAACTAGTTTCATAAGGACTTCATTTAACATTACAGCACAGAATATTCTAATAATTACCTATCTATGGTATATGGTATCTAATTACCATCTTTATAAAACAATATAAAAGTAGTTTTGAATGTTTTACATGTAAATATCTTCCTGAGTGGGCCTTCCTAATTATACTTGCTCACCACGGCTGCATTTATTTGATCAAATATACAGTACTATTGTGAATACTATTACAATCTAAAACAACAGTTCTCTATTTTAATGTTTTTTCAGTCACATGATCCTTCAGAAATCATTTTAATATACTGACTTGCTGCTCAAGAAACATTTATTATAATCAATGCTGAAAACAGTTATGTTACTTATTATTTTTGAAGAAACCATGATACATATTTTCTGAAGTGCACGCCACTCCCTGAACCTTTTTTTTTTTTTTAAGAGCTGTCACAGAGACAGGTGTGATTTCATAAGACACTATTTCGGTGACTGTAGGGACATTTTATTTGTAGTAAATTGCTTACAGCACCATTACATACCTGTGCCATATTCCACTGTCCTTGCTGACCTGGCTGCATGGCATACATGTTTTGAGGGGCCACCATGCCCTGAGGTCCCATCATGCCTGGAGCCAAGCCCATCACCCCAGGCTGTGCGTTGCCCATGAAACCATTAGGCATTGTCATGCCAACCATCATGCCCGTATTCTGGCCCATCATCGCGCCACCCTGGCCCATGACGGCCCCCATCATGGTAGTGGGCGGCATGGCTCCTCCCATCCCGGGGAAAGCCTGGAAGTTCCCTTGTGGCTGCGCAGGGAACTGCATCTGAGACGGGCCCATGAACATCGCAGTCGCTGTGGGAGCAGAATTGCACAAAGGTTCACAAATAAGATTTACACACAACGCCATGTTCAATATGTTCAAAGAGACAAAAACAGAAGCAGACCAGAGGACACGGACACACAAAGCATCACAGGCAGAGGAGAGCAATCAATATTTGGGATAATGTGTGCAGGTTCTTGCCCTAAGCAAAGAGAAAATGGATCTTTGAGATAGGAGAGGTGTGCAGGATGAAAGGGGACATATAAAGCGTCCTGATGGTGGAGTCTTCATTTTGAGAATCTGAGGTTTTGGGAAATGTCCTCTTTGAAGAGCAGGGCAGGAGAAGCAGGCAGCTTTAAACCTCGTTCAGCAGTATCAGAGTGCTGAGACACGCAGTGCTTGAATTATTGATACTCCCATTAAAGCAGGGCTTCTCAAGAACCTCGCTTGCTTTCTCTTTCTCTCAAACACACACACTCCCACTGCACCATTAGAAATGGACTCTGGACGCAAAGCGCCATTTATAGATCAGCATTTTCTCGCTCAGATCGCTCATTCTCTGAGGAATAAGAAAGTGGGACTCTGGGGGGGGGATGGATGTACCTTGTGCAGGCTGTTGTGGGACGGTGCTGGAGCCATACAGGGAGAGAATGGAGTCCTTGGAGAGAGGTTTCTTGGCCGATTCCTCTGCTTTGCTGCTCCCGCTGGTTTCGCTGAACAGGTCCAGATCTCCCTGTGCTGGAGCAGAACTTCCGGTGGCCGTAGCACCTGCCACAGCCCCTCCGGCAGAGCTGGCTTGAATGCTCCCAGCTGCCTTACTGGAACTGACCTGCAGAGCACAGGAGACGGTTGACTTAAAGCCACACAGATTCTCAACACCTGCTAATGCACTCTCAAAACATAAATTCCTGATAACTCGACAAACTCATTAGCAATCACACACACGCATGGATATATATGTGGGCCTTAAAATCATGAGCCAAATTAGGTATCTCTACAGACTTTCCAGTCTAAATGGTGGAAAACCTGTGCCAAATCAACCGGATACAGATCCACACATCCACAGAAGAAATACCACTAAGAGGAAAAGTACCAAAAAATGATCATATTCATGCTTATGTTAAGCATGGGCCATTTAAGGTCTGCTTATTAAGTAGCTTAGGCTGGAATCAAAACTGGATTATGTTGCTGCCACAGTACCAGAAAAGGTGCAGTCACATTAGCAAAAATTTGTAGTCAAAAAGGTTCATTCTAAATGGTGTAGCAATGTATAAAACACAGCTCACACAGAAGTCACTTTCAAACCAAGCAGCTTTCTGTAGAAATCTTTCGCTTTAACGTGAAATTCTCAATCATGTGGATTCCTACTGAAATGCCAGCATTTTGCTGAACAATGGTTCTTAAGGAATCAAAAGAGAGAGTCAAAAGATGGCAAATAATCAAATCAAAGTTGGTTAAAAATATCCATCCTGTATAAACTCAGAGGAGAGAAGACACAAATACACACACACAAAGATGAAAGAAAGGCTTCATCATCTTCAAGCAGAGAAATGACATTAATTAGACTGCAGCTGTGATGAATGAATAGCTCAGGAAGAGGAGACACAATTCACCGTTTACGCAAAGTTACAGCGCACACAAATAGCAAAAGATGGAGGAGACAATCAGTAAGAGGCAGTTTGTGTTCAGTCAGAGCACCTGCATCCTTTTACTCAATTACAGTCGTGCGACGCTAGACTAGCAGCCACAAAGCTGCAGATGGTACGACTGATGCCATGGTTACCCTCCAAAAAGCAAGTCTGTCAATATGAAACGGAGGGAAAATTCTAGGCCCAAATCATAGTTCATATGTTCAGGAAAGTCAGCATGCTGACAAGTAACTGACTGACTCTGGTGACACATGGCGGCAGAAACTCAACAGTGGCCCAAGGTCATGTTCAGTGATGTGCGAGACCTGGGCGAGCCTTGCTGAGATTTGGCACAGGCTCCATTCCATTCCTGATTAAGAACCAGGAGGGCATCACACTATTTAAGCAGGACTGAGGTGCGCTACGCTAGCAACACACCATGCTACTGTATATATTAGCCATGCCAGATGGACTTCATGAATCCTAGTGTCTTTGTCTTTTGGCTGCAAGGGTATTTATATGCTTGTGATAAATTTAACATTACATCGAAAACTATTTTTTTTTTAATACAAATATACACAATTTTGTTGCAAATGCACTACCTTTTAAAAGTTTGGCCACATAATTTTTTTAATTTTTTGAAAGAAATTAATACTTTTACTCAGAAAGAATGCATTAAACTGATAGTAAAGACATTTATAATGTTACAAAACATTTCTGTTTCAAATAAATGCTATTCTTTAGAATTTTCTATTGATAAAAAATGAATAAACTTTCAACAAAAATATTAAGCAGGACAAATGCTTTCAACACGAAAGCATTTTTTCATTTCTTATAATAATAAGAAAAGTTTCTTGAGCACCAAATCTTCATATTAGAATGATTTCTTAAGGATCATGCGACACTGAAGACTGGAGTAATGATGCTGAAAATTCAGCTTTGCCACCAAAAGAATAAAAAAATGACATTTTAAAATCTATTAAAATAGAATATATATATATTAGAACTAATAATATTTCATAATGTTACTGTTTTTAATGCATTTTGATCAAATAAATGCAGCCTTGGTGAGCACAAGAGACTCTCTATTAAAACAAACAAGTTAACAAAGGAAAGAAACTGATCTGCCAAACGATTTTACAGGGTCTTTTAAGCACTAAAGCTAATTATAACATTTCACCCTCCATAGAGAGTGAAAGAGAAAAGCAGAGAGAGGGAGTGAAAAAACAGAGGGGAGAATGTGCCACATCATTTGAATTCAAATCGAGCGAAAACAAATAGATGTGTATCAATCGATTTTCCCCACAAAAATCACCCCACTCTAGTATCATTAAGTGGCAAACATGCTTACTCAGATGGCAGATATCGAACAGGCCATTCTTTGAAGTTCACTGCTGAAGTACGTGCCTGACATGAGCTCATAAATAAAACTAAACGATAAGAGCGCTATTCAGAGACAGTCTCTGCTCTCCTGCTGTCTATCCATCAGTGTCCCGGAGCATCGGGCACGGATATGATCCACAGTAATCAGAGACAAAAAGGCAGGGTTGGGAGGATGGGGTGGAGGTTGGCAGGGACACATGCGGACGCTTCTCTTCCCATTTAGATGGGCCGACGATACACAACTCTGCGCTTAGGTATGTGGGAGGAACACCTCCAGCTGCTGCTGCGCCAGTCGCCACATCTGATAAGAACCGAGCAGAGCCGAACACGGGTGAACAGCACTGCGGCACGATAAGCCAAACACCACCTCGCAGATCTGATACGTAAACCCCTCGGCTGATTAACCTGTTAAGGCTGATGCTAACAAATGCTTGCTACATTCTATAATGGGTTCATGATTTTATATGCATGAGAGAAGAGACCAGGAACAAAGAAAATCACACAAACTCTTGACAGCTAGTCTCAAGATCTCAGCAACAAGCAAGAACATACATACTTGGCAGGAGTGAGCTTTTTTTTAGGCCAATTTATGAAAAAGAGATGACATAAGCCCTTTTCTCTATTTGTAATACGAGTGACATTTGAAGGGATCCATCGGGGGGTCCGCAGAGGGACACAGGAAATGCTATTAGAATTAAAAATAGATGAGGAGGGGGAGGACAGGAGACCAACACTCCAGAATTCAGAGAGAGGAGCAGATATTTTCTCTATGCTGTATGGATGAGCGGGAGAGACAAAAAATGTTTTTGTTCTCACACGCACAGAACGTTAGATAGGTAGAGCAAACGACAGAATAATAGATAGATATAACAACAGATAGGTTGAACGAACGACAGAACGTTAGATAGGTAGAGCAATCAACAGAACGATAGATAGAAAGAACAACAGAACGATAGATAGATAGATAGATAGAACAACACAACGATAGATAGGTAGAAAGAATGAAAGAACGTTAGATAGGTAGAGCAAACAACAGAATGATAGATACTGTAGATAAAACAGAACGATAGGTAGAATATGAACGACAGAACATTAGATGGGTAGAACGATCGACAGAACGTTAGAACAAACAACAGCGTTATATAGGTAGCACAAACGACAGAATGACAGATAGACAGAACAACAGAATGATAGATAGGTAGAATGAACGACAGAACGTTAAGATAGGTAGAGCAAACAACAGAATGATAGATAAAACAACAGAATGGTAGATAGGTAGAATAAACGACAGAACATTAGGTAGAGCAAACGACAGAATGTTAGAATGAACGACAGAACGTTAGAAGGATCGAAAGAATGTTAGAACGAACAACAGAGCGTTAGATACACTGTAAAAAAATTCTAACCCTCCCAAATCAAAAATTTCAAGTGACCGATAACATCTAAATTTTTCACTTGGGCCAATTGAAAAATGTAGATGTTATCGGTCACTTGAAATTTTTGATTTGGGAGGGTTAGAATTTTTTTACAATGTAGGTAGAACAAATGAAAAAACGTTAGATGGGTAGAACGGAGGACAAAACGTTAGATGGGTTGAGCGAACAACAAAACGTTAGATATGTAGAGCAAACGACAGAACATTAAGATAAATAGAATGAAAGACAGACCGTTAGATAAAACAAACGATAGAACGTCAGAACGATAGAATGGAAGATAGCAAGATAGATAGAACGATAGATAGAATGATAGATAAGATGATAGAGTGATAGATAGAACAGACAAATCTATTGAACGGACAAAAAAAAAAAAGATCAAAATATCGTTTTTTTTTTTTTTTAATGGTCGTGAAGTACGTTTTTCATCAATCTACTCTCCAAATCTTGTGTTTGCCGCCCTTTTGATAGCGGTCCAATTACATCACTGTATTGCATTGCAATGTATTGAATAGTGACGTATCGTGTATTAAACGAAAACAGCTAAGACAACTTCTCATCCATCAACAATCAGCGTGGCACCAAAACCATGAATATTTGATCTCTCACTCCCCCACATTAGCACAGAAACACACACGCACCGTACAAACACACAGTGCAGCCTGTATTTCACTGTGACATTCACAGAGCACCATGCATATTCCAGCTCTATCCACCCCCAAACACAATTCACTCATACCCCACAGAGAGAGAGAGAGAGAGAGAGAGAGAGAGAGAGAGAGAGAGAGAGAGAGAGAGAGAGAGAGAGAGAGAGAGAGAGAGAGAGAGAGAGAGAGAGAGAGAGAGAGAGAGAGAGAGAGAGAGAGAGAGAGAGAGAGAGAATTTATGTGCAACAGAGTAGGCTTTGTCTGATTAGCAGCCCCACACAGATAATTAGCACTCTGGTGGTGCTGTGGGCTGGGCTAATCCACTTTTCCCCACAGCACCCTTCTGCCTGGGAAACCAGAAAAACCTGAGCACAAAAAAAGAAAAGAAGAAACAAAAGAACAGAAGTGCCCCAAAATCACAAATGTGTTAGGTTGGATTTAGTGAAGACGGCTGTTCGCAGCAGTGGGTGCAGACTGGGTATGTGCCAGATCAGAGTCTGGCAGTGCCACCCTGCCAAGGTCCCACTGCAGCTCAGAGTCTGAGGATCAGTCAGCAGGAAAGAGCGGATGAGACAAGAGGCCATCTGGGGAACACAAAGACACACAATCAACAACATAAAGGGGGGAAAAATAAACTAAGAGTTAGGGCACGTTCACACCAAATATGACGTTACCAAACATGAACAGAAAAACTGTTTGCACCAAAAAATCCGAAAACCTACTCATGCCAACTCATTTGATGCCAGATTTTCACAATTCTCCGTTGCGATTTCAGACCTTGAAATTAAAAGTAAGCATTTAGATGAATTCTTCAAGGACAAGAATATTCCTTTAGAAAGGTTTGAGAGCATTTCTGAAGTTCTCTGCCAATTTCATTACAAACAACAATCCCATCAGCCATTGAGATTTTCCGGTTGTATTGCGTTCATGACCTCCACTGGTCCAACAGATATTGTGAAGAACAGTGTCCCTGCGGTGCTGCTCTGGGATCAGTTAACTGTGTTAGCAGTGGTTACAGATAGAAGATGGAGAAATCTGAGCCTGCATTAGCACTCTGACCTATATGTTTTTCCAGTCAGCCTTCTAGTAATATATCCACTGCCTCACTTTGTCGTGATCGATACTCAGCTGGTCTAGACTTCAGTCATAGTGCCATTAAGTACAGGTAATATTCCCACATAAAAGCAGCATGATTCCACCTTCTGCTTCATACATTAACAAAAATACCATAAGTATTAAAGACCACTATGGCACTAATTTAACATTTCAATAGGTAAAGGCTTCCTGTGATTCTATAGAAAATGGACATTATTTTATGGCGAGTACCTGCTAAAAATGGCTGTATATAAATATATATGGACCACAAAGTTAGGGTTGGGTTAGGGTTATTTAATATTTCAGCTATATTTTCCACTAACAAATATGGCTGAGAATAAAGCCTGATGCCACTCTGCCATAACATTTAACACCCTGCTTAGACACCCAAGGACGTTCTGACTCAAGAATGCCTTTAAGAAAATGAGCTGCCCTGGAAAAGCAAGAACATGCATACACTGTATATGTGAAAAAAGCAAGACCAATTAAGGCTAGCTTACCACATCTGGTGAAGAGAAAAATTAATACACTTGACGCTTTACTGTTCCTGAATCCTAAAATATGCATAAGTGTTCTTTAAATATCCTAACAATTTGCATGTGGTCACAAGCGACAGCCTCACCTTTTCCTGAGATGTGTGAGCAGATTGGCTATGTTTTCAAGCTCTCTTGCTTTAAGGTAGAGCTGGTAACATGCGTACATTTCCATTGTGCAGGACTGGAGCATGAAATAAGTTAATCCTCCATTGCTGCGGTTCCTCGAGCAGTCCTAGCAAGGTTCTTTGTGAGAACCAACCATTCATGCACACGTCTGTAATGTTTTCTATGACCTTGGGATAGTGACATATGATGGTTTCTAAAGGTTTCATGAGTAGGACAGACAAGGGACCAAGAGATGCTGGTTAGCATGGCCCCATTAGTACCTGCTAGTAGATGACCTAACTAAACCATCTGGCAAAAAGCATTTTTCCCATGCTAATGGACAGCTTTCTTCAGGCACATTAGACCTCCTTTTACCCTTTGACTTGCAGAAGTGGGTGTGTTGTTCTAATCAGATGCAGTGGACAAAGGCATATAGAAGTACGTTGATTAGTTTAACAACAGGGATAAACACGAGACCAAAGTGGGACCATGTACAGCGCAGATTCTGCCACCGGCAAATCATGTGGTCATGTGGTCTGATGAGACAAAAATAGAGCTTTTTGGTCTAAACTCCACTCGCCGTGTTTGGAGGAGGAAGAAAGATGAGTACAACCCCAAGAACACCATCCCAACCGTGAAGCATGGAGGTGGAAACATCATTCTTTGGGGATGCTTTTCTGCAAAGGGGACAGGACGACTGCACCGTATTGAGGGGAGGATGGATGGGGCCATGTATCGTGAGATCTTGGCCAACAACCTCCTTCCCTCAGTAAGAGCATTGACGATGGGTCGTGGCTGGGTCTTCCAGCATGACAACGACCCGAAACACACAGCCAGGGCAACTAAGGAGTGGCTGCGTAAGAAGCATCTCAAGGTCCTGGAGTGGCCTAGCCAGTCTC
Organism: Rutilus rutilus; assembly: GCF_951802725.1. Taxonomy (NCBI): domain Eukaryota; kingdom Metazoa; phylum Chordata; class Actinopteri; order Cypriniformes; family Leuciscidae; genus Rutilus; species Rutilus rutilus. The sequence continues at coordinate 15,487,235 of NC_140225.1, forward strand.
CAGACCTGAACCCAATAGAAAATCTTTGGAAGGAGCTGAAAGTCTGTACTGTCCAGCGACAGCCCCAAAACCTGAAGGATCTGGAGAAGGTCTGTAAGGAGGAGTGGGCCAAAATCCCTGCTGCAGTGTGTGCAAACCTGGTCAAGAAACGTATGATCTCTGTAATAGCAAACAAAGGTTTCTGTACCAAATATTAAGTTCTGCTTTTCTGATGTATCAAATGCTTATGTCATGCAATAAAATGCAAATTAATTACTTCAAAAACATACAATGTGATTTTCTGGATTTTTTAGATTCCGTCACTCACAGTTGAAGAGTACTTATGATAAAAATTACAGAAGAGTACCTATGATAAAAATTACAGACTTCTACATGCTTTGTAAGTGGGAAAACCTGCAAAATCAGCAGTGTATCAAATACTTGTTCTCCCCACTGTGTGTGTGTGTGTGTGTGTGTGTGTGTGTGTGTGTGTGTGTGTGTGTGTGTGTGTGTATATATATATATGTATATGTATGTATGTATGTATGTATGTATGTATGTATATATATATATATATATATATATGTATATGTATGTGTGTATATATATATATATATATATATATATATATATGTATATATATGTATATGTATGTGTGTATATATATATATATATATATATATATATATATATATATATATATATATATACACACACACATACATACATACATACATATATATACACACACACATATATACACACACATACATACATACATACATACATACATACATACATACACACATATGTATGTATGTACGTGTGTATGTATATACTGTGTGTGTGTGTGTGTATATATTAAAAATGTGCAGCACACCGGTGGCCGGAAAGCCAGATTTAAAACCTGGACAAAGCAGCCACCCTGCAGCACGCCGGCCACCTCAAGAGCCTTTTCTCTTTGTAGAGGCGTACAAACTGAACTAGCTCAGCTTTCATTAGGCATAAGTCCTACTGAGAGACCATCTGTGCTTAAAGTATGCACACGAAACACTGAGACTGCCTACGCTGGAGCTCACTAGTGTGAGCAGATACAGCTTACATACATTCATGTGCTCCGAGGCACTCAATGTGGTTTTCCACTGTGCTGCATGCATGGCAGGCCCATATGTTGAACGTGAGGGCCCACGGAGCTCAAAAGAACATGAGCGGATCAAAATCTGCTCTCTTAAAGGGATGACAGTGGGTTTTTCTGATGAGTTGTGCCTCTTAAAACAGCTGAATGATTCATTTGTGAGTCAGCATGCTATACATCCTGTGCTGCAGATTCTGGGGTGAGAAAACAGTGCAAGAAAACAGCTAACAGACGGTACTAAGCAAAATTACTAAAGTAAAGCAAACCTTTCTGCAATAACATGACCTAGTCTAGTACACACTGCATCAATGAAAGAGCAGGAAGAGGTTTAGAGAATTCAAATTACCCTGTAATGCATCAAAATTCTAATTTTAAGAGTATAATAAGCAGCTAAATACTAAGAGGGTCATTTGCAAGATATGGAAGTGTGATTTTTGGGTCAAATCATGTCACGTTAGAGACATATGGTACGATAATTAACAGCATATACAGTACACTGAAAAAATGCTAAAATCTATTTTTATAATCATTTATAATTATTGCAGTAGGTTTTACAAGAAAACACTATTACAGTCTTTCTACTTCCAAAATTCATGGTTAATTAAATGTGTTACTTGCCATTTCTTTGTAGATATTAGTGAATTTTACTAACAAATTTTGAGTGTAAACGGTTTCAAAGGAAAATCCTACAACTTTTTAATTGTAGAGATTTTTTTCTTTATCAGTATGTTAAAATTGGATATTAAATTGTTCTTGGTAATTTGCACCATTTTTAGATGGCCATTTCCATCATCTAACACTCACTTTAAATTAATCTTAAGCAAATCTCAAAAAGAAGATACATTTTCCATACTGTACATTATAATGTAGTGAAGCCTTAAAAAAAAATAAAAAAAAAAATTGCATCTAATCTTAAAACTGGCTATTTTAATATCAGTTATCAGACATAACTACCATACTTACCGGTATTTGCTAGAAGTTTTATATCTCTAGCTCATGGTACACAAATGACATAACCCCGCATCAAAAGTCACATGTAAACACCTCAGTTTGACAAACTCCAAACAACAGTGAAAAACATCTTGTGTTTAATATGCAAACAGCGAATGATCACGATGCAAACGAGCAAGGATGTTTTGCCTCCACAACACTCACAAAATGTTGATGTTGATATCCTCACAGCCCTTATGTGCACAGACAGCTTGATTAGGGAGCTGCAGAGAAACAGGCTGGTCAGGATGTCAATAACGGGGAGGGATTTCTTGCTAACGGAGCATCATGGGATACCAAAACTGGCTAGCAGTTGTGCAATGCAATCACACAGAAGCTGCAGGGAGGAGACTGCATGTGTATGTCTCAGGGGGTGATATAAAAGCTGGCAGTAGATGAGATGTGAAAAGAGGAAGTTTGAGGACAGATTAACATGCACCGGCTGGAGTCACACTGAAGGAATGGAGAATACAGAAGCCTGGCGGTTTCTCATCAAAGGCTCCAACAGTCTCTCAAGCTCTCATCTTCCTCTCCCCTTAGGCTTAAGAAGAACTGGGAGTGCCTTGATTCAGGCCCTAATGCCAGTCAATCAGAAATCTCCTGCCTGTCGGCTGCTTGTTTCCACATGCTGTCACTTGGTATCGGGGCAGGGAAAAAGAAAAGTCAACATGCATTCCCTCATCGTCTCACAATCATTTCCCACTCTCTCCACTTTTGTTCTTCTTTTCCAAACAGTGACGTCTGCAGTGTACCAATTGCATGCTTATTGGTCTCATTATTGTTGTGTTATTCTGGGTGTTAAACTGATTTCCATTTTGTGCACACTCCACAAAAGGAATGAGAGAAAAAAAAAAGAGGTGCGTGAGGGTCAAAACATAATACCCTGTCCGTGTTGATGTGTGATGCACAAAACCAGATTGCTCATAATAATAAACATTGTAGGAAGAGCCAATAGGGTTGTAGTATTGATGAATGCCTGTTTCTATTTCTGATGTGCTACAGAGTTACTCAAGTAACTATTTTGTATATTTGTATTATTTACAAACAACATAAGCATCATGTCATTATGTTCCTTGGTTTATGTAGATTCGGAAGACATCTCATTTGTCATTTTCCAACAATGTGACTGTCCACCATATTTTTAGCAAATGAAAAACAGTTTTTTGCTACTCCTCCTTCAAATTTTGCTCAATTTTGTCCAAAATGTGATCAGATGATCTCTGGACGAAGCCGCACAGAAATGACTGAGCGGATTTTTGATATTCTCAACCGTTCCCGAGATATTCGTCTCCAAAGTTGACCTTGCCTGTATTTGTTGCTTTATGTTACTTAGCATGCTAATTGGTTAGCATGCTAACCAGATGCCATTCTTTCTAATGTGGCTCTTCAGATATCAGGCTAACCATAAGCTACATTAACATAAAGATAGCTTAGCATGCTAATCTGGTTAACATGCTTTTGTGTGCTCATTCTTACACTGAAGCCTCTCCTCTGCAGCTTTGTAATTCAGCATCCTCTGAGTGGCACAAGCTGCTAAATCACGTGCAACGAATCCCGAACCATTCCGGTCGTGGGTTCAAATCCTGTGTGGCACATGGCCAGACCTCTGCAAGAGGTACTGTGGCCAGAAGTGGTGCAAAAGTTGTTTCAGTTCCAGACATGGTGTCTATCTGAGAAAGGAACTCAAATATAACATGCAGCAAATTTATATAAAAATTATTCATTTTGACTTCATTCTAGGGATGCACCGAAGTGAAAATTCTGGGCCGAAACCGAAAATTCTGGATGCATGGAAATTATTATTCTTTTTTTTTTTTTATTAATTACTCGTTTTAAATTATTTTTGTATAATTGTATTATTAAACTTTTTTATTAAATTCAATAATTTTATGAATCTGAATTAAAAACAATTAAGCCATACAATAAAATAACCACACTTTTAACTCAAGTAACACAAATATTGGACAGAAAATAGGCCTTTATTAAAATAATATTAAATATCAATATATTAATATCAATATATTATTCTTCATTCAGTTCTATGTAGCAGAATCTTTTTTTTTTTTTTTACCTATTATCAAAATAAAGAAGTCCTACAAAGCTATTATTATCACAGCATGTGAGCAGATAGGGAGAGGACCAGTGAACAAGAGGATAGCGTCATTTTACCAGCGTTGCCCAGCATGGCTATACACACCATGTTACAGCACAGTAGGGCTATTGCAAACAGAAACAAGTCCAGAGAAATTTCACGTTGGCAGGTTTTCACGTCAGGGGAGAGTTCATTCTGAACAAGCTGTTTTTTCATGCATGTTCAATTTCTGATGTTTTTACTCTTCCTGCTGTTGCTGCTTCAGGGGCTTGGCCCCGTATCGCTGCTTGCAGCTATATTTATTATTATTATTATACATCTATGCACCCTTGTAATCTTGTAAAGCCGACTTCAACAATAACAACACTGATATGGAGACGAGGTCAGGCTTCTCTTTGCACTTCCTGCAGGCGCTCTTGCTTCCAAAAATGACTGTTTGGGGAAAAACAAATCCTCATTCATACACAAGCAATCCAATTTCTATAAGTGACATCTTCAGATATGCGAAATGCCTCCAAATCCTTTAAAGAGCTAGTGTGCGGCTCTTTCAGACACATCTTCCACACAAAGACTCTAAAAGACACAAGAAACAGGAATCAAGGCATAATGCTGCCATCCTCCCTCATCACACACCCACCGCCGCTCAATTCATCTGGAGAATAAGAGCAGAGATTGACAGCATGCTGTTGAGACCGAAGGCTTTGTGAAAGCCTGAGCATTCGCTTACTATTTTCAAGTGATCTATCTTTAGCTCCTTTTTATCCTTTATTAGCATTCCATGAGAATGCAGAATGCATTTATAAATGTACATTGTGTAGGAAGGGCTGATTGCCACTTGGCCAAAGAAGAGCAGGAGGGCATCAATTATTTGAGGAGTCCCAAGTCAGTCCAGCGGCTCTACACACAGAGGGGAAAAAGCTTTTTGTCAAGCCACCTTTCTGACTTCAGCACAGCTTCTGGCTTCCGAGATCAAAAACAAGAGAATCGTCCTCAAGCCATTCCGAAAATGACGGCCAAAACAAGTGTGAAAGGAGGAAGGGAATAGACCTTAGCCAGGGTAGACACCATATTGAATTTAACTGATGAAAACGAGGCTAGCATATGCTCTATAAAGCTCATAGATCGCATGTATTTTTCAGCTGAACAATCGGTATGTTGTTAAACAACAATACAATCCTTTGAACACAGTGTACTTTTATCACTAAAAGCCTCGCTTTTTATTCCTGTCCAAAATTAAATATGGTGCAACCCTGATTAAGGGAGAAAAGGAGAAAAGACAATGTGGGGTTAGTGAGAGTGGATCTCAGGGGTGAAGACGAGCTTCCACAAAGACAAATTGCTATTCATGCTGGGATCCTCCAGCGTCCTGATTGGCTAAGTGTGTTAATCAGTGGTTCTCAGTGTTTTTATGGTCCAGCACCCACCTTTACCGTATCCAGGATCCTTACCACCGTCCATCAAACAAAAAATAAGTTACTTGTTGCCCCTGAATATTAATGTTGATTATTATTCTGTGGTTTTTTTTATATTTAAAATATCATTAAAAAAGCATGGCCCATACTGGACAAATGGCCAGCTGTAAAATTCGACATTATTTTTTCTAAATGAAACACTAAAAACTAAGTTTTCATTGCAACAAGTGAATTCAGGCACATTAAAATGGATATTCATTCTGAGGTCTGCTAAAGACTACATTAAACAGTGTTATTAAATTATTAGTGTGTATTAAGTGAGCCTTAGATGATGCCAAAGGGTCATTCAAATGTAAAAATAAGGGAAGTGGGCATGTACAGTTAAATACACAATATCAGTCAAAAACAAAAACAAATCTTGAACCAATAAGGAACAGACACATTGTCCATCTCTGACATGCATTTACCAACTTCTCTCTCTCTCTCTCTACTCTCAACATGATTTTCTTTTTTTCCCCCACTCTCTTCTCTTGACATTATTAAACATCTCTCCTCTTCACTCTTCTCAGTGAAGGGCTGTAATAAATGCAAATATCCCTCATTATTCAAGCTGTATCCTTTGGCCAGGAAGACCTTGCAAATCAATTCTGTCAGCGCAACTAGACAGGCAAAATGTAATCATGTTGTTTGCGGAGAAAATTAAAACAATTGGGTTTGACCTTTTCTTTGTCTCTCTTAGTCAGTTGATTTTAGACTGAATGAAGGCAGGCAGAAACAGATGCATGTTTGTGACCCAGGAAAAATGCTTCTTTTTTATATTTGTACCTCCTTTCCCTTACATGAGGCGTGCTGGTCAGTTTAGCCACCTCATGCCATGACAAATGACCAAATACACCGAAAGAGTTGACATAACACTAACGATTAGTTTTTGTGTTTAATATCATGATTTAAGGTTAAAATTTACATGAATATATAACACAAATGAATAATTTAGGTGCTGGTCACAATTTATTTTAAAAACATTTTAAAGAAACATTTGCAGTTAATTTGCGGCTGTTTAAATAGTTCCACATTGTGACAAAATAATTTGTCACAATGTAGAACTATAAAATGATGTACAATATCGTTCAAAAGTTTGAGGTTGGTAAACTTTTTTACAGTTTTTTTATAAAAATAAGTATCTTATACTCAACCGTGGCTACAATCATTTGATAATAAAATACAGTAAAAACAGACATATTGTAAAATATTATTACAATTTAAAAATTTTCAATTTAAAATGTAATTTATTCTTATGATGGCAAAGCTGAATTTTCATCAGTCATTATTCCATTATTCCGTCAGTGTCATATGATCCTTCAGAAATCATTCTAATATGCAGATTTTATGTTAAAGAAACATTTCTTATCATTATCAATGTTGAAAACAGTTGTGCTGCTTACTATTTTTGTGTTTTTTACAGGATTCTGTTGGAAAAGAAAGTTCAAAAGAATAACTTTATATTAAACATAAATGTGTCACTTTTGATCAAGTTAACTTGCTGAATAAAAGTATTAAAATTATTTACCTTAAAAAAAAACTTTTGAATGGTAGTGTAATTTCTCTAATATGGTTGGTATATTATAATTTAAAAATGGACACTGCAGCCAATGCTTTCCAACTAACCAGCACTGAGAAAATAGTGTGACTGACATGACAACAGGAAAAGAGCAGGTATGAGTTTCAGTGCGTGCGTACGCTCACACACACACGCACACGCACACGCACACAATTGGCAATTGATGTTTGCATTAGTGGACTCATGTACCTGGTTTGTGTTGGTGTTTGAGGGCAGAGGGTTGGATACCATTGGTCCAAAGATGTCTAAGTCATCACTGATTGGAGCTGCACTGCTTGTTCCTGCCCCACTGCTGACAGAGCTAGCTGTGGGTGCATCTGAATGAGAGAGAACCAAAATGTCATTACATACAAGGGAAAAGTGTATACTGCATTACACAGCGTGACGGTCACTGTGGATTTTTAATTGGTTTCACACCAAAGTTGAAGAAATACAGTGGCCACAAAGACATAAATATGTGATTGCATTAAACAACTCTGCCAAAGACCACTGAAAAAGCACACTTTAAGGAAAATAAACTTTTGGTAGGTTTAAAGGCAAGACACTAGGCAAAACCATTTTTTTTATTCATCCACTGGTCAATTTTGAAATTTTGGGCTATTTTGCTTCCATAACATGTCCTTCTTTCAGACAATTATACTTTATCTGTTCGTGTCTGTAGTTTTCAAGTACGATACGCATATTTAAAGGCAGTTTCCTCAAAAT